>NC_086318.1:15344641-15670266 GCF_036172605.1 Pelobates fuscus | reverse complement strand
AGCAGTACAGCCCACCCGCAATAAATGGCTACTACACCTGGGTAAGGGAGAATCTTGTCCATGTCCAGGTGCCTTACCACGGCTGTGTGGGGGACTGGTAGGCTGCCTTGGTGGGTTGCTGAGGGGGCAGAGACCAGCGGTACTCTGTCCTGGTGCCAGCACTACCACGGGAGTAGTCTGGTTGGAGCCTGGTTGCTGGAGACGGGCTGTCTCCCCTTTAGGTACACCGCTCTGTGGCTGGGGGACAGGACCGACCGTCCCTACCCCTTGGGCTGTAAGTGCAGAGACTACGGTCCCACAGTTGTGGGGCTTAACATCTCCCCTTGGTGGGTTAGGCTGCTGCTGGAGAGAGGGTGTAACAAGCTCCTCTCTCTGGACGGTAAACTGCCGCTGGGGAGAGGGGTTAGCCGGCTCCTCTCCCGGACACTCTCTCTGCTGGTGGAGAGGGGGACCAGCTGTCTCCCCTTTCATTATTTTGTCCTGCTGCGGGGGTGTGAGACTGATGGTCTCTGCTCCTTGCAGGACACACTGCCGCTGGGGAAAGGAGACTGAGCTCCCTACTCCCTGCACATTACTGATCCGCCGCTGGGGAGAGGTGGTAGCAAGCTCCTCTCCCATACATACTTCCATACTCTGTGGAGGGAGACCGACTGTCTCTACTCCCAATACAGTGTCCTGCTGCTGGGGAAAGGAGACTGGGCTCTCTCTTCCCTGCTGGACACTCTGCTGCTGGGGAATGGAGACTGGGCTCCCAATTCCCAACAAATCACACTGCCGCTGGGGAGGGAGGACGGCCCCTTCAGCTCCCTGTAACTTGGGCGCAGAGACCACGGTCCCATCTGCGCTGGTGTGGGGCTTACTGTCTCCCCTTGGTGTGCTAAGCTGCCGCTGGGGAGAGGGGGTAACAAACTCTCCCTTACACACTTTCAGCCGCTGGGGAGCAGGGCTGACCCTCTGTACTCCCTGTAGGCAGGGCGCAGAGACCACGGTCCCATCTGCGCTGGTGAGGGGCTTACTGTCTCCCCTTGGTGAGTTGTGCTGCCGCTGGGGAGAGGGAATAACAAACTCCTCTCCCTTACACACCTTCAGCCGCTGGGGAGAGGGGATAACGGGCTCCTCTCCCTGCACCGTAGATTGCCGCTGGGGAGCAAGAACAGCACCTTCAGCTCCCTGTAACGCACACTGCCGCTGGGGATCTGTGCCGACTGCCCAGCATCCCTGTAGGGCCGGTAGAGAGACCTCAGTCCCATCTCCACCTGCCATCTGTGGGTCTTCCCAGGACCAATCCGTGAGGCCCCTCAACATTTGTGAGTAAGGGCCACCTGCTTCCCCACCTGGCAACTCTGGCTGCTGCTGGGGATCTGGGCTGGCTGCCCAGCATCCCGGTGGGCCCGGTGGAGAAACCTTGGTCCCATCTCTACCTGCCTGTTGTGGTTCCTCACAGGACCAGTCTATGAGGACCCCCACTTCGGGTTCCTCCCGCCGCCTCAGGGAAAGACGGCTAACCTCCTCGAATGCAGCCTCTACTCGGCTGCTGTAACGCTCCTGCTGCTGAGCATACTTCCTCTCTTTCGCCAACCGGAATTCTCGGTCCAGCCTTGTGTTTCGCTCGGCCATGACCTGGTTTCAGATCACCCGGCGTGTCTCCATGGGTATATCATCCCCATACTCGGCCACTCGCTGCCTCACCTCGGCCAGCCAATCATCTCCAGAGCCAGAACCTTCCATACTAGTCTGCTCCCAGGGGCGCTGCACGACTGCTAGCGTTGCCCTCAATTTGTAAATCCAAACAGGGTCTCTGAGCTGCTTTACCTCGCACTAGGACGCCATCCCACCGCTGCCACCAATGTAACGGATCGCCTGGCACCCCGACTGGGTACCTCCGTTAATGGATGCTCCTAGCGCTTCCTGAGGACTCCAAGCACTGCAGCAGACACCACAACCACCGAATCAGAGAAGCGTATAAATCCTCTCAAGCATATGAATGCTGTAGACAGTTGAATAGGAACCATACGAATAGGTTTGCACTCCTAGCAGTCAAACTGGAACAGCATGCAATAAATCCTCCCCCAATAATGAGACGACACTTCACTTTGAGGGTTAAACAGGAACTCTGGACTGGCTCATCCAGCCTGGCTTTTATTTCCATCTCACACATACAGGCCACACCCCGGGGGAGGCATAAAATAACCAATCCGAGATATGGTACAACCCACATATCCCCTCCCCTTAGCCTGAGAGATAATCCACTTATTATACAGTTTAAAACATACTTTTACACAATATCTATAACTTCAAAACCATACATCACATTCACATACAAATCACATATTCAGACTCAGCATACTTTAAACATAAACACTTCCAAAATTCAGGCAAATCCCTCCAGTGGATCAAAAGTTACACGGAAGTCCTTTTATGACCGACCGCAAGCACATTTTCTTGCCCAAAACAGTTCCATGGATTTGGGCTGTGCGGTCGGTCAATTTCTGGCATAAAAACGGCTAAGTCCCATTCGAAGTGTGCCTGTACTTCAACTTTAGTCGAAGTGTCGAAGTGGAGTTGATGTTAAGGGTCGGCAGTGTTCGAAGTTAAAATGGGCGCAGCCACGTGGTCCTTTGTCCGATACCGGCCACTTCGACGACTTCGACAACTTCGGTAACTTCGACAGCTTCGACCACTTCGACAGCTTCGACAGCTTCGACAGCTTCGACTGTGTCCGAAGTGCCATATACAAAAGTACCAATCTGCCCCCAAAGTATTTAAAGGGCTAGGGACAGTATTATACAATCCACATGCCCACAAGTAGTTCTTAAAGGGTCAGTACATTATGGTAGCAGTCCATAAGCCCCAATTCAGTCCCTTAAAGGGCAATATCTCCCAGGGACCATAATCACTGGGAAGGAGGCTAGCAACCAGGCTTTTCCAGTTCTCAGTGGCGAGGTTGGTTTCGCCACAATATCCAACCTTATCACCTAGGCTATCTGCTGCTTCATGGCAGCTAAAAGATTCTATGCAGCTTGCCCTGCGTGTTTAACATAAAGAGCTGCAGCTAACACAAACGGATAGACAAACTATTCTCCCCTCAATAGAAATGTGAACTAAAAGAATAAGTGCATCGGCACACTAAGTAGCTCACTTTTAGCTCAGTGAGCTACTTAGTGTGCCGATGATACATATCGAACATATCACAGCGATGATATTGTCAGTGAAAGTTAAGTTTTTCGTATTTTTCACATTCAAACAGCACTTTTGCTGATGATATCATTATTTGAGTTCAGCGAAGTCTCCCGAGTATAACAGTACCCCCCATGTACAGGTTTTATACTGGTTTTGGAAGTTACATGGTCAAATATAAGGCCATTTTTTTACATAGAAATTTGCCAGATTGGTTATGTTGCATTTGAGAGCGTATGGTAGCCCAAGAATGAGAATTACCCGCAAGGTGGCCTACCATTTGCAAAAGAAGACAACCCAAGGTATCGCAAATGGGGTATGATCAGTCTTTTTTAGTAGCCACTTAGTCACAAACAACTGCCCAAATTTAGCATTCATAATTGTTTTTTGCATTTTTAACACACAAGCAAATATAAATGCTAACTTTGGCCAGTGTTTGTGACTAAGTGGCTACTAAAAAAGTCTGGACATACCCCATATTAAATACCCTGGGTTGTCTACTTTTTAAAAATATATGGTTTGATGGGGTAAATTACATTGGCCGGCTTCAAAAATGTCCCAAATAGAACATGGGTGCATTATGACCACCTGTAAAAATTCCAAGTTGGAAAACTGGAATGTGCACCCTCCAAATAAGGTCTTTTAGCCCCCAGAGAACCAGACACACCTATACATGGGGGGTATCCCTGTACTCAGGAGATGTTGCTGAACACATATTGGGGTGTTCTTTGGCAGTAACCCTTAAAGTTCTCAGTACATGTATTCTTAAATTGCTATGTGTGTCAAAAAAAATCACCAATTATTACTTTTTTTTAAAAATTTGGCATTGGTGGTAAAATGGCTGCATGAAAAGAGGCAAATACCCCAAGTGTAATACCATACCAAGTGTAATACCATATGTTGTCTTCTTTTAAAAATATATATACATGTAAAGGGTTATTCAGGGATTCCTGGCAGATATCAGTATTACAATGTAACCTGCGTTCATTTTGAAAAAAATTGGTTTGGAAATAGCAAAGTGCTACTTGTACTTATAGCCCTATAACGTTCCAAAAAAAAGCTAAGAACATGTTAACATTGGGCATTTCTAAACTAGGGACAACATTTTGAAACTATTTAGCATGGGTGTTTTTTGGCGATTGTAGATGCATAACAGATTTTGGGGGTCAAAGTTAGAAAAAGTGTGTTTTTTTAAAATTCTTTCATCATATTTTATAATTTTAAAGTAAATTATATGATATAATGAAAATAATGGTATCTTTAGAAAATTTTTAATGGTGAGAAAAATGGTATAAAATATGAATTAATGATTCTTCTTAGGAGGTAATTTCAGTAAGGGGGGTTTCTACCTTATTTGTACAATCCTAACCAGTCAGTGTATGTAACTGTCACGAAAGAATGGTAAAATATCTTTATTTTCAATCCAATGGTAAAAAAATCATGAACTGAAGAAAAAAGCCTTTTCATGGACATCACGGGTCAGTACCAGCTAGTTTCACAGTGGATTTATTACGCTTTTTATTGTATAGTTATTTTATCCAGAGCTAGTTTTTTTAAACCATTGAAACTGTAAACAAAGCCTAATCTATTACTGTGTTCACAGACAGGGCCATGTGCTCTACGTTACTGCAAATCAGATTCCAGCATTATCGAGGACAACCGAAAAAAGAATTGGAAATGCCTGTTTTCCTACTAATCAGCTGCGGTCAGAATGTAATCATTCTCTTCATTATTGGTGAAGAAACAAACAGGAAACAGAACTGACTCTATAAATAGATCCCAAGAGGACCAGAGAAGAACGTTTAGCCCCGTGGAGGAGAGATTTATTGTCTGAACGTCTCCAAGTCAAACTAGGTCATTTCTTTGCTTATTCACTAATTGTCCAGAAAAAAACATTTTACATGTATAGATAAGAGCTCTTCCACTTTGTATATTGGGTAACTATTATTATTATTATTATATTGGGTATTGTTTGCCAAATTAAAGGGTCATGTATCATATTTTTTTAAACCAGCAACCAAACAGTTTTACATAAACATGCAACTAAAATAAAGCAAGACACATTTGAGCAGTATGTAATAAACATTTATAAACTCACTGTAAACTTTGACAGTTTGCATTCTCTGGCACGCCTTTCAGTTAGGGGAGTTTATTCAGACTCCCCTGTCTCTTACCCACCTTTCACCCACCCACCAATCCACCCAGCTCAGTTTACGTGAACCTGCACTAGCCTTGCATGAGAAACTATGTTTATGCTAATAGAACTAAGGAACACAACAATGACAATTGATTCTATGCATACAGAAAGGAAAGAGTGAGTGTATTTATTATATATGTATACACACTTTGATACACACATACATGCAAACACACTAACACAAAGTGACACACATATACACACACACTGACAGACACACTCACACTGTGTGTCTGGCAGGGCCTATGGTACCTATGTGCATGTCTGTCATTGTGTATCTGTGTCTGTGTTTTTGCCTGAGAGTGTGTGTCTGGCAGTGAATATCCTTGTGTATCTGTAAGTGTATATTTGTGTGCAGGTGTATCCATGACTCTGTGTTTGTGAGTATGTTTATCTCTGAATCTGCTAGTGTATGTGTGTAGGGAGCAACGTGCAGTGTATTTTGTATACGGGGTGCTGCATGTGGTCTTGATGTAGGTTTTGTGTTTATGTTCTGCGTTGTGTGAGAGAGGTGACTGTGTGTATGAGGGTTAATGTTTGTGTATGAGGGTGGTTGTAGGTTTGACAGTGACAGGGTGTCTGTGAAAGAGGGACTGTGTGAGGTTGGTGTGAGAGGGTGACAGTGTGCGGGTGTTAGTGTGACTGAAGGTGAAGGTATGGCAGAGTGAGTATATGTGTTTAGACTGAGTAAAGAATCTTTATATACCAAATATGACCAAGTCAGTTTAATCCTACTGATGAATGTGCCTCCTATGTTTCAAAACCACTTCACTCCAAATCAGATTTACCTTGCTTTCTTGGAAGGGAGGTAATCTCTGGCACAGAGATTTGCATTCTGCTAACTATTTCTTTTTGGGATTTTTGTATTGGAGCCTGGTGCTTTTTTTTTTTTTTTTTTTTACATAAAACTGTCACATTCACAGTTTGTTTCTATGTGCGTAGCACGTGGTTAATTGTATCCGACTGCAAATGGTGGTAATTACAAACAGTGTTATGACTTATAACCGATCCAATAACAGGAGCACTACCGGAATATGTCACAAGTTATTCCCCATATAGAAAAAGTATTTGGGATAACCAACACAAAGGAGTGCTTCCTGCTGTGGGACTGCACAAGGTCAGATTAATGGAGCGGGTACGTACAGGTGCCAGGTTGTAGAGCACTCTCGAATGTCACACAGAGCTCCTTGACTGCACCATACAAACAGCGGTTGAACCTGCTAGTGTACACGTTCACCATAAGATGTCTGTAACTTCTGTGGTTCATCAATTCCACTTAAGAATAAAAAAAATAAAAATAAAGAAATTCCCGCCCAGTGCATGACATTGCAAGATATTTCAACTGTGAGTGTGCGACTATGTTGTGCATGCGCAGTTTAATTTTCTACAATACCTGCGATAGGACAATGATTGTCTGGGTCAGTGTCCCCTCCTAGGTAGGCATGAAAAATGGAGGAAACAAGAAGCAGATAATATGCAAAAAAACATATTTACCTGCTTTTCCACCTGCAGAATGAGACAGTTGTCTCAAAATGATGCATGTACCTTTAATGATTTTTGCATATTATGCCTTTTGATAAAGTAAATACTTTGGCCTCTTCATGCTCCCAGGTCTGGAAATCAGGCTCTGGTAGGGGTTTTTGTTTGGCAACCAGAAAGCTTCACATGTTGCAAGGCTCGATGCCATGCTTGGAAGGGAAGAATCATCCCTGGGTGGTGCAAAACCACCAATCTTTGCATCCATTACATGTTAAGAGTTTCAATATCGAAATGTTCCAAAAGTTAATAACTAGAAATTATCCTCTGCCAAGAATATTCTCTTTTATTTTCAACCCAATGTGTGGGCCAATCTTTGTCGTTCGACTGTTTCATGAAATAAAAACCAACAGTTGATTTATTTATTTGTGTGCACGTAGTGGGGACTTGTGTGTGGCGGGACCGCTGCCTGTCCATAATTGCCCTTTTTCATATTATGTGTGTTCTCCCCATCCTTTTGTATATTGTGCCCGCTCCCCATTTAAGAGTGCCTCCACAAAGAGAATTCATTCACCTCCCGAAGAGGGAGCACCCGATACCCCCATTTAGAATGTTAGTTTAAAACCTTCACACCTCGCAACATAAGTACCAAACTGCAAACAATTAATGAGCGCTCCCCTGGACAGCTGGAATTTGTACAGATGAACGCCAGCAAGGCGGAGTGTTTGTGGATTGTTTCCCGACTCGTTCGTTTCCCGAATGAGGACCTCTCCAGTGCCCCATTAGAACATTCGCACCAATTAATCAGAACGTTCTCACTTGCAACCAGAGTGTGAAACCGCAAGAGAAGTAATTAATGAGTCCTTCCCTGCATGCCCAACATTCGTACAGATGAACGCCATCAATGGGGAGCATTTGTACCCTGAGAGAAGACGCTTCCCTTGTCTGGGTTTCACACCAGGACCTTGCGAACGGAGACTAGTTGGTCGAGGGACCGAGGTGAGGGTCCCTGATATTGGTGTGGGCACTTCTGGGGCACTGGTGAGTTTTGGCGGGCTCTCTTGAGCTCGAGAGACAAAGAGACCAGCTCTTTTCCAGTGAGCAGGCTTTTTTGTGCCTGGGAGACAAAGGGACGGTCCCTTTTTCCCGTCATTAGGCTCACAGGCACAGAGGCTCTTGGGAAGAACACCCCTGGTGATTGGTGTGGGGAACCCCAGGGATTTAGTGGCGTGCTTTGGGGAAAAGGCAACAGAGTCCCTTCCTGCACTGGGCCCTCGGGGAGGGGGAGGATTGTGGATGCGTCTTCATATGTGTGTGTGTTCCACTTCTTGCATTGGGTATGCATAAAGCCGTGTGTGGCCAATACAATTGTGCTGTACCTTCAGAACTAGGTCTTGTCCAGTTACTGGGGGGAAATAGGTCTCCTTGCAGTTTAAGTGGTTCCTGACCGACTAAAGGAAGGGACTTAGCGGTGCGGTGGTGACCAGTCAGGATACCCGGAGGCCGCTACATTGTGTGCAGTGCCCCTTTTATTATACACCCTTATCATCCCAATAATGCAACATGAGACATAGTTGGTGAAAATAGGCCACAGCTTTTTATTAAATAATTCACCAAATGATATTACCAATACTTTGTATCAAATATATATATAATCTTAATCTTAATAATTTGAACATCAAACAGCATAACTTTACAATGCAACTTAACAATGTTCCATAAACATACCCGTCCTTGCCAATCAATTATCCGTAACCTCGGAAACTCACCTTGCCCTCCCCCCTCGTCCAAACGAACACTGGCCATAAACCTGGTCTTCCACCAACACCATGCTAACCACTAGCCGAACTTTGGCTCAGTGGGCACGTCCGTAATAAACCATACCTTAGCTTCGCCGAGGCTAGGGGAGGGATCGGCCCCACTCTCCTTCACACCCGTTGGACTCCCCCAGTCCAACCCACGATTGACAAGGACAACCACCGACAAGCTGTGACAAAAGGCAAGTGAGAAAAACAGTGAAACATAACAAAGAAATAACCTAACTAAAGGGAGGGAGGGGAACAATTCCTAGCCGATTACACAATGGCAGGGGGAATGTACAGAACATGTCTCCCATTTATACCCCCTACCCTGCCAATCACTTACTGCTGACCACACCTAGCCCCACCCTATCACTCTTTTCCTACACCCCCCCCGACTAACACATGCTCCTTGATCCAGCTAGCTTTGCCTGCCTCCTCAGGGTCTAAAGTAAGAATTCAAAGTGAATTTAAAATTATAAGCCAGAGTAACCAAACTAAAATCATCGTCGGCTTAGAGAATTTTCTAATTTCAGCTATTTTAAACTTAAATTTCAAATTTCCCCATAAATCCTCACTTTAGTCAATAGACCCTACAATCTTCCGCTCGTGTACTAAAGTTTTGTGAAGCGTGTATGTAAGTGTCATAGAATTGTCCTCATCCTCCTGGTCACGGCAAGGGTGCATTGTTCATTTTTGCACTATGGAATATTGTCCTAGATCGTACTTTGTGTAGAGCATAGATGACCTGCCTACCTGGTACAGGTGGTATTGTCAATGTCAAAAGGGGTTAATTTGATTGTATGGGAAGTCAGAAGGTTTATAGCCTTAATTCCTATTTGAAGCTGGGACCACCACAGAGGTCAGATGACAGAAGGGGTAATGTAAATTGCATAGGAATGTGAAATGGGTCAGATAGTTTACCATATGGATGGATCCTTTGATCAATCAAAGGCTCTGCAAGGTGTGAGATTCTACACTTGAAAAGCCTGAATGTCTGGTCCCACTGTAAACTAGCTGCCTTTAGCCAAATGGTCCGTACCTTTTAATTGATGAGTGGATTTCTTTGATATGTTATTGATCATTAGCTTTCAAGAAAAGAGAAAAAAACAAGCCTTGCGTTCCAGTATCATATCCAAAAGAAAGAAACATTAATATTTACCCACAGAATATTAATTAAGCCTCATTATTGTTATATTTGGACTGTGAACAGCACAGTCTTCTAATCAAGCCCAAACATGATTTGCGTAACTTAACCATAGCGGAAGGGATAGTGATGTCCACTATATTGGGTCACAAGTAAGAAGTGTGACATATCTATAATTTGGGAAAATGGTAACCAATTCATAGATGCAGGTATTATTTCTGTGGAAAGTACATAAGAGAAGATAGAACCAAATATTTCCATTTGGCCTGTAACAAAAGGGGGTGGTCACTAATTGCTACTATAGGTATGCCTTATCTCCACCTCTGGGTGAGGCTTGATGATAATCCACAGGGTATATGTCTAATGATACTGAGATGTGTCTTTGTACTTGCTTGAGGGGCCAGAATCTAATTCTAAATGAGTCACCATCTTTCTTACCAGAGACCTCCTGGGGCAGAAGAATTACTTTGAAAAGCTGAGTAAGTGATTAGGACTTCTGTTATTCTATCCCTTTTGTTTTTATCTGTTGTTGGTGTAAATCATTTATCATCTATGTTTTGTATGCACTGTGACTAATTTTTGCTCAAATTAAGTATTCCTTTATTAAGTTCTGCCTTTGTCTGGTAAAGAATCATGTTACCTGAAGAGACTAATTAGTATATTGCAATTACTTAGATATTGTACTAAGTTACATTTGGTGGGTTTTTATTATTAAATTACCTGGGGGACCAAGGCACCTAATTTATAAATTGTCTTTGTGTGGCAGTGTTAAAATAGTAATACTTATATTATTATGCTTAATTGTGGGTGGTGTTAAGGGGGATTTTTATCATTATTTCCAGTCTAGTGCAGTCAAATAGTGAACTTTAATCCTTTCACCACCACAACTACGTCACGCACACTCTTGAAGTAGGGTGCGTTCGTGACACTCCTTGTTTAATATGGGTTTGTGCAGGGCTTCTGTGTGTGAAGCTTTCAACTAACATCCAACTAGGCTACCTAATTGCACATCAGAGACAAGTCACGCAGTAGTTCCCTATTCATAAAAAATGGCTTGAGAAATGCATGTATTTTGTGAAAGGGGAGCTACTGGTCAGTGTCACCCTTGTCTAAAACTTACTGCTTTAAGAAAAAACCCAGTCTACCAAAAATAAGATGGTGTCTCCGAAAAGCTTACTTGGAGCATTAGAGGGACTGCATGAAAAAATCCACAATGACTTTAAGTCTCATATATCTGACTTAAAATCAGAGGTATTGGACTTATAACAGAAGGTAATAACGCAAGATGGCGCCTTAAAAGACACGCGGGAAGAAATTAAATTAGCCCAAACTCAGAATTCTATTTTAAAGCATCAGGTAAAGAAATTGGAAATTCAAACTATTGATATCGAAGACAGATCAAGGAGAAACAATCTAAGAATTAAAGGAATACCAGAAGAAATCAAATCAGAGAAATTAGAGCAGTACTTAAAGGATTATATGGCTCAATTCTTAGACCCACAGGACATTGGATCAGCACCTTTTGAGAGATATCATAGAATCCGAAAGCCAGATAATATTCAAACAACAGACCCAAGGGATGTTATCGTGCAATTTTTGAAACGTGCATTAAAAGGTGCCTTGATTAGGAAAATATGTTACAATAAGCCTCAGGATCCAAAATTCTCTGCAATCTCCACCTTCCCAGATCTTTCATTAGCCACAAGAAATAGTCGAAAACGATTCAGAGTTATGACCATTACACTAAGGAACAAGAATAACCCACCAAAATGGGGCTTTCCCACTAAAAGTTTGATTTTTTATGGTGATAGAACCATCACGATAAACGATCCATCTGAAGACTTAACCAAAATAGGAATTCCCCTTTAAGCCATAATAGTTATACCTTTTTTTTTCTTTTCATTTTTTTTCTCTCTTCTCTGTCTTACTTAGTCTTACTCAAAACAAATAGCCACAAAATAATTTAGATATATTATTAGGGAAAAGTAATATCTCATGTAAAAGGGGCTATCTTTCTTTCTAAAGGTTTGATATCTAAGTCGATTTAAAAAAAAAAGGAAAAAAATGATATATATGTATATTTATATATATATATATATATATATATATATATATATATATATATATATATATATATATATTTGTAGTTGGGGCAATATAGCCGTAAAGACAGAAACCTAGCATATTATAACCATAACATCAATAACTTTGCACCAGTCGGTTGTGGTGTGCCGGAACCGACAAAGCAGTAGGCCTGTAATAAAAGTGGGCCCACCTTAGAGGGTGATATGAATAGAGGGTGATATGAATAGAGGGAGTGGTGGGAGGGGTGACTCGCCAGACCAGCAACGGTAAGGTGAGGGAGGATTGGCATCCCTTGACATGCGCACAGTCGATTATTCGGCAGGTGCGCTGTTTACCCCAACCCCCAATAACTTACAGACACCGTATTTCTGTTGGAATATAAAAGTCCACAGCTTTATTTATTATTATAAACAAGGTAACAAATTGGGGTCATTGCCACAAAATGTAAATTTACCTCCACCCCCCACCGTACATACATTACCCCCGGCAATGACCCCGCCCAATAACAATAAATAACATTATAAATAACAAATAACACATAACACATGGCCTACCAAAGAGGCCCCATATCCATAACTTTTTAACTGTAGGGGTGTACCGAGACCCCCCTACACCACCTGGTTCGGAGCCACCGATGAGCTCGAACCCACAAACCATTTCACACTCCAGTCTAATCCAGCCTAACCAATTTATACTCCTCCTACCTTCCAATTACCCAAGCCCTATCCCGCCATAGCAAGAGACTTGAACCCTTAATGTCTCGAGCGACCCCCACCACACATAAATAGGGCTTTGGAAATACCATCCTGGAAACCTAAATTTAATAGATCACACCCCACTTCAGACAGGTGCACACCATCCCGCCTAAAATAACCGGGCAACCCGCCCTCTAATTCAAAGTGCCTCACTGGGACCCCCCCTATCCTCCTAATAAAGACAGACATGGCCTTGTTTACTTTACCTCGGCAACGTGCCACAGCCGCCGGGTCCCTGGCATGCCTCCAGTTCAACCGCGGCACCATCTCAGACCACACTATTGTAACTCCAGGGACCAGTGCCCTCACCCTATCCAGGTCCCTCTTCATTCTCCTGACCAACACCTTCTGGGGGACCAAACCTAAGTCATTGCCCCCACCGTGAATCAAAAGTATATCCGGGGCAAACCCCCTGGACAACATCCCAAAAATCTCCCCACTTATGCTCTGCCAGCTGAAACCCCGAAAACCAAACCACCGAAGGTCCACTGTGTCCAGAAGAAAACCCAGTTGTGTTCCTTGTCTCCGAACTGCGGCCCTCTTCTCCGCCCAGTAGACAAACGAGTGACCCACCAGCCAAGCGACCAAGCCTGAAAGGAAACAAATTCAGTTAACCGGCAGAGCACCCTTTACCCACATCCACAACATTCCATTCACACCAACTTTTCCGGCCTTACATATGCACGGAACCTGATGGATTCCCATCTCCCAATCTGCTTTATCCGCTCCTCCCCTAGCCAGAGACGCGCCGCCTCAGTCGCAGCCCCGATACGGAAGGAGTGCGTACCAAATTGTCCGGGCTGCAAGCCCAATCTCGTCAACCCCATGCGGAAGACTCGTAAGAACTGAAAGCGCGACAGCGCTTTCCCATCCTCGTGAATCAGGAAGCAACCACCAACCTTCGGGCGAATCTGCAAAAACCCGTCCCCACACACTACCGGGCACACCGGGGACCCTGGTAGCGAGGACAGGACAATTTTCTTACCCTTTCCGAAGACGTCCGTCTTCGAGCGCCGGAGCCAAATCACGACCCTGTCCTGTTCGATAACCACATCCTCATACCGGAGGCCCGATGCCCCCGACCTATTGGCGCTCACCAATTCGCCGATTCGAAAGGCCCCAAAGAAAGCCCATATGAAAGCCACAGAGAACAAATTTACCTCAAATGCCGAACTGCACACTTCGCTCAACAACCCCACCAACCCTTGAAGGGTGGCAAAGGACACCGGCCTCCTCGTATCTACGGACCTCCTGCCCTTCTTGAAACCCTTCAAAGTTTGCTTCACCAAAAAATGTTTTGTCAAGTCTTCCCACCCGTTAAACTTGAACAGGAAAGCTAACGCAGACATGTAGCGCTCCACCCTAGAAGGGGACGACCCACCTGCCACCAACCTGCAAAGAAGCCACAACAGCGTATCCAACCTACCGGCTGCGGAATCGCCTGCTCCCGCCTGGGACATCATTTCCTCCCATTCACTCCAAACCTTAGTATAAGCGGCCCAAGTCCCCGGTGCCAGCGAGCTCCTTATATATCGCCCAAGCACAACGTCCCGAGCCGCCACATCTCCTCCGGGCACGCCTGCCCTGTCGCTTGCGCGTCCGGTGCTGCTTCCCGGAACCGCTCCCACTGCGAACGAGACAGAGCGTCAGCGACCACATTCAGCAGACCGGCACGTGCCGTGCCCTGAAGACAATGTTCCAAGACATACACAAGAGCACTAGCTGCCGCAACAACCTTACCACTGGAAGGGACGAAGCCGATAGACTATTAATTACCTGTACCACTGCCATATTATCGGAGTGGAAGATAACTTTCTTGTCCTTGAGCTCCTCGCCCCATAGCGATACCTCTACCACAACTGGAAAAAGCTCCAAAAAGGCGAGGTTCCGAATCAAGGGGCTCTCGGACCAAGCCTTAGGCCAAACCTCGGCACACCACTTGCCCCCAAGGTAAGCCCCAAAGCCAACGCTCCCCGAGGCGTCCGTAAACAGCCCGGCGTCACCAGATGCCTTCATCGCATCCCTGAAAAACACCCGCCCGTTAAATTTAGTGAGGAAGCGGTCCCATATGTCCAAGTCCTCTCTCATGCCTACAGACACCCTGATGTAATGACTTGGTAGTCGAACGCCACAGGTAGCCCTAGCCAGCAATCTACAAAAAACCCTACCCATAGGGATCACCTTACAGGCGAAGTTAAGGCTGCCGAGCAAGGACTGCAGTCCCCGAAGTGTAACTTTCCTAGCGCCCTTTATCGCGTTCACCTGCTGGCGGAGCGCCCTCAACTTCTCCTCCGGCAGCCTACATTCCCCCACGACCGAGTCGATTTCCAGCCCTAGAAAACTCAGGCACTCGGTCGGGCCCACTGTCTTGTCCTCAGCCAGAGGAATCCCAAACTGTTGCGCTATCCTCTGAAAAACCCGCAGTATTAGGGCACATCTGTCGGACCCAGCCGGGCCCACACACAGAAAGTCGTCCAAGTAATGGACCACCGTACCCCCGCCCGTTTCCTTACGCACTACCCACTCCAAGAACGTGCTAAACTTTTCGAAATACGCACATGAGATGGAGCAACCCATGGGTAGGCACAAGTCCACGAAAAACTTACCCTCAAAAAGGCACCCCAACAAATGGTGGCAGTCTGGGTGGATAGGAAGGAGCCGGAATGCTGCCTCCACATCCACCTTCGCCATTAAGGCCCCTCGCCCTGCTCTCCGAACCAACTCGACAGCATGGTCGAATGATGCATACGATACGGAGCACAGGGCCTCATCGATGTCATCATTTACCGACGCCCCTTTCGGGAATGATAAATGATGAATCAACCGAAACTTACCCGCCTCCTTCTTGGGGACTACCCCTAGTGGGGACACCCTCAAGTCAGGCAACGGCGGAGCCTCGAACGGCCCTGCCATCCTACCCAGTTGCACCTCCTTCAGCAACTTGTCCCGCACTACTCCCGGGTGCTCCCCCACCGACTTGAGGTTACTGCATAACCTCCCCACATCCCTACTCTGAAACGGTATTGAAAAACCCTCCGTAAAGCCTCGCCATAAGAATTCGGCGTCCTGATGGTTACCGTACTGTTTTAGCCACGGCAGCATCTCGCCTATTTTCACCGGGGTTGCCCCCCGCGGCAGCGGAGGGGGCCGACGCTCCATTGGCTCCCACTCCTGGTGCGGACTTACCTCGCTTAAAACACCGACTGGCTCCATGGGCCCCCCCACAACCGGAGCACTCGTGCTTAAACCGGCACGACGTTCCCCACTTGCATTGGCCCTCGTTAAAGAGCCAACAGAAGCCTTTCTTTTGCCTGGCCGATGCAGGTCCCCCAGGGGCCGCACCGGACGACCCTTGAAAGGGCGCAGCCTTCTGCGCCATCATGAGCCGCATCCAGAGGGGAAGGTCCATTTGATCCCACCGCATGCTGGGATTCGCCGCTAACCTCTGGCGAAATTGTTCGTCGTACCGCCACCAGGCGACCCCGCCATAAGTCCGGTACGCTTCCCCAATCCCGTCTAGGTAGCAAAACAGTTGGGAGCATTTATCCGGCGACTTTTCACCTATCACGCTGGCCAGGATACAAAAGGCCCTCAGCCAGTTCCCAAATGTTTTGGGAATCTTCCGATACCTACGCTTTTTCTCCTCCTCCTCCTTCTTCGCGTCCTTCTTGTCCTCCTCCTTCATGTCTAAGAACTCCTCCAACGGGAGTAAGGAAAAAACCTCCACAAACTCACCCTTCCAAATTTTCTCATTTATGTCCATTTTCAGATGACAACCTAATGGGCCCAAGAAAGACACGTGCACGTTTTGCCGTGCACGTTTTGCCGCGCAGCGTCGGTAATTTCGCCCCCAACACCAACCTTCTCCCCTGACTCCTTACTAGTTTCGGACGCAGATAACCCCACCTCGCTATCCTGCGCTGGACCCACGGCCCCACCCGGTGACCCTTGGCCCCAAACTGAGGTGAAGCCATTTCCCCACCCGCCCATGAGTCTAAGAAAGATTTTAAACAAGTCAATAGTGTTCCTGCATGTGGTGCAACAGTTGACTCACCGCCTGAGCCCGAAGCCGCAGAAGGCCGTGGGTTCGTTTCCCTTCCGTCCGCCATGCTTGGCTCTGGAGCATCCAATTGGCGCCGACTCCTGTCAGCCTGGCCCTGCCTCAGGACCGCGGGTGTAGTGCTGCGAGACCTGCAAGGAGAACGACACCTGGGTAGTGTGTCCACATGATCACATACCCTCCCAACCTCCTTATGCTCCTGCCTATAGTTCCGCACCATGTCCCGCCTCCCTGCCTGGCCCTCCCGGCCGTAAGCGATGCGCCGCTGACCTGGCGAGCTCCTGCCTGATGACCCAGACGCACTGCGCCGCTGCCTCCTCCTCCGTTCCCCTGAAACTGATCTCCTCCTGCTAAGCCTGCTTGTTGACCTGCTCCTCTCTCTGCCCCTCCACCCGTCAGCCTGCCTCCTGTCATGCCTGGCACTGACGCCGCGCTGCTCCCTGCTGCGATGCGGCCTAGGGCTGTGCGAAAAACCCGGCTGTCCCCGGGAGCCGCCCCTGTGGCCCTCCCGCTCTCTCCCAGCCCGACCTGTCTCCATGCCCTTGGCTGATTCCTGGGAGCTATCCCGACCCGCTGAACCTGGCCCCTTTTGGGCCGTCTTGCGAACTGGGGATTCCACCTGTCTGTCCTGGCGCCTCCGGTCCGCTAAAGCCGCGGGCCCTGCCGGCCCCAAGGTACCTGGCTGGGCGGACCCGCCGTCTGTGTCCCTCGTGCTGCACCTGGCCCCACTAGAGGCCGCCCCCGTTGTGTCCCCTTGCACCGCCTGATCTCTAGCGGCCTCCGCTCTGCCCCCCGCCCGCTGCCCGGCCCCAGCGCCATTCCCTGACTCACCGGGCCGCATCTGCTCGCTGCTTCCTCCATCCGAACCGCTCTGTGTCCTGGCTCCAGCCGCAACCGTCCCGCCTGCCGCCTCCCGGCGGGGCGCACACCGCGTGGTAGGCCTCGGCCTAGCTGCTGCCCGCGCCCGGCCAGCACCGCGACGAACAGACGGTGCCGGCCGCGGTACCTCCACTCCGCTGGGGCCCGCTACCTCATCCAGGGCCCCAACAGACTCCGTTGACGGGCTCCTCTGTCTGCCGACTTCGGGCTCCATGCCAGGGCTCAGCCGCTGGGGCGGTCTCGCCCTCCTCATGGAACGCCGTGCAGCCGCCGCAGGGGTTGTAGGGGGGGGACCCTGAGCCCCCAGTTGCTCATGAAGCCAGGCCAGTCCTCTATCCCACACAGCAGCTCTCACTCCCTCCAGGATTTCTTCCATTGATGCCATAATCTGAAAGACAAAAGAAAAAACCAACACAGACCTGCCAAAGACAATTACCAGGTAAGTGTCAGTTTAGTTAAAATGTCCCTTACTCATAAAATGGCTGCTTAATATACTCCTATTATCCAACCCCCATTTACAAATAACCACGCCCCTTTAACTGGTTACTCCCCTGCCTACTCCTGGCTCTGTCAAGGCCCACTCCCCTGACTGCGCTGTTCCATGGGCTTCATTTATAGGGGATCCAAGCCCCTCCCAAAACTACAGGCCAAGGCCTTCACATTGTATATAAAAATATATATATATCCGAGAATAAATGTCGATATATAGAACGAGAATAGAGGAGGGAAAAGGGAAAAGGGAATGAGGAGAGTAAAACAACAAGGGAGTAAAGAAAAAGACAAAGGGTTGGTTAGTTAGAGAGAGGGGGGGGGGAAGTAAATATAAAGAAAGGGGGAAATATATAACTTAATGGAAAGGGGCAGGGCCGGACTGGGAACAAAATTAGGCCCGGGCATTTTTCAATCAGAGCGGCCCCCTAAGAAGGGGGCAGGGCCAGAGAGGGTGTGTTTTGTCATCACTAATGACAAGCACGCCCCCTCTCAAAGTGAGCATGTTGGTTCAATGCGCAGAGCCGCGTTGAAGAGCTATAGCATTAGAAAAAGGCCCTGTATTTGTTCTGCGCAGCGCAAGCAAATTTAATAACATGCTTGCGCTGTGTTCGCTTTTAACTTGTCTCTGGTGACTCCACAAGTGAGATACCAGAGGACAAAAGGGCCAGGAAAGTGTATGGTGCATATGTTTGGAGCCTGCTTGTGGGATTGCGTGTGTGTAGAGTGTGGTGTGGTATTGTGTAAATAGGTCAATTTCATTTGTGTTTGTGGTGTAATATGTGTGGCTAGGGGCTGTAGAGAGTGTGTGTATAGGGGGCATAGTGTTATAGGGGATGTAGCAAGTGTGTGCATACGGGCTGTAGTGTGTGTGTGTAGGTGACGTAGTGTGTGCAGGGGTTGTAGAGAGGGTGTGTTTAGAGAATGTTGTATGTGTTTGCTGACAAGGAATGTAGTGTGTGTGTAGGTGGTGCAGTGTGTGTGTGTAGGAGATCGAGTGTGTAAAGGACCCAGAGTGTGTATAGGAGAGTGTGTGTGTGTATAGAGGATTAAGAGTGCATATAGGGTAAGGGATCTAGCGTGTATCTGGAGCGTAATGTGTGTAGTGGTGCAGTGTGAGGGGTGCTGTAGTGTGTGTGTGTGTGTGTGTGTATATATATATATATATATATATATATATATATATATTTGGACGTATTGTATGTGTGAGGGTTGCAGTGTGTGTGTATGCAAGAGGGGTGCTGTGTGTGAGGGTGTTTTTATCTGCCGTCACATTCTAGGTTTCTAATTTTCTGTTAACTCACTGAGGGTTATTATATAGATATATATGTGTGTGTATATATATATATATATATATATATATGTGTGTGTGTGTCTGGGTGCTGTGTGTCTCTGAGGGTGCTGTGTGTGCCTGGGTGCTGTGTGCCTGGGGGTGCTGTGTGTGTCTGGGTGCTGTGTGTGTCTGGGTGCTGTGTGTCTGGGTGCTGTGTGTGTCTGGGTGCTGTGTGTCTCTGAGGGTGCTGTGTGTCTCTGAGGGTGCTGTGTGTCTCTGGGGGTGCTGTGTGTCTCTGGGGGTGCTGTGTGTGTCTGGGTGCTGTGTGTGTCTGGGTGCTGTGTGTTGAAAAAAATGGAAGAATGAGACAGCGCTTACTTAACTTATAGGCAGCAACCTTAAAAGGAATCCCTCAAACCCTTTAAAATAAGACAAGAAAAACAATAAAAAAGGCTGCGCCACAATCAGTAATAAAAAGTCCAGTTAAAAGGCAAAAGTCCAAATATATTATCCTTACAAATGGTCTTTAGTGATGAGGTCTTCTACTATTGCAGTGGATCCACTTTATATGAAAGATAAAAAGAGAGAAGGACAACCAATGGTGCAGTATGTAAAATTCAAGTATAGACGTAAAGGAGTAATAATATAAAACTCACATTTGCCAGAGCTAATAACCAGCTCTGGGGTGAAGCGCATTCAGCGGTTTAATCCCCGCTTGTGGGATATAAATGGATTCCTCTCCGTCACTGTTGTCCAATTCTCGGATAAAAAGAGACAACCAATAGTGCTCACTGTATGGTAATATTGATAAAAGAATAAAAGAATGTACTTACAAGACAAGAGCAGACCAACTGCTCTGTGATGACAGCGTGGGTGGATTTATCCCCACCTAAGGATTTCTTTAGGTACAGGAAACTTCCAAAGATGTATTTCAGAGGTTTTACATAAAACCAATAAAAGGTGAATAAGATAATACTAAAAAGCCAGGGTAAAATAGATTATGTGTCTATAAAAAAGGTAATTGGCACAATAAAATGACCAAAAATACTTTAATATATATAAAAGAACACAATGGATATCTAATATTGTGTTCTTTTATATATTTATACGCTGTCATCACAGAGCAGTTGGTCTGCTCTTGTCTTGTAAGAACATTCTTTTATTCTTTTATCAATATTACCATACAGTGAGCACTATTGGTTGTCTCTTTTTATCCGAGAATTGGACAACAGTGACGGAGAGGAATCCATTTATATCCCACAAGCGGGGATTAAACCGCTGAATGCGCTTCACCCCAGAGCTGGTTATTAGCTCTGGCAAATGTGAGTTTTATATTATTACTCCTTTACGTCTATACTTGAATTTTACATACTGCACCATTGGTTGTCCTTCTCTCTTTTTATCTTTCATATAAAGTGGATCCACTGCAATAGTAGAAGACCTCATCACTAAAGACCATTTGTAAGGATAATATATTTGGACTTTTGCCTTTTAACTGGACTTTTTATTACTGATTGTGGCGCAGCCTTTTTTATTGTTTTTCCTGGGTGCTGTGTGTGTCTGGGTGCTGTGTGTCTGGGTGCTGTGTGTCTCTGAGGGTGCTGTGTGTCTCTGAGGGTGCTGTGTGTCTCTGGGGGTGTTGTGTGTCTCTGAGGGTGCTGTGTGTGCCTGGGGGTGCTGTGTGTGCCTGGGGGTGCTGTGTGTGCCTGGGGTACTGTGTGTGCCTGGGGGTGCTGTGTGTCTGGGTGCTGTGTGTCTGGGTGCTGTGTGTCTGGGTGCTGTGTGTCCCTGAGGGTGCTGTGTGTGCCTGGGGGTGCTGTGTGTGTGCGCCTGGGGGTGCGCCTGGGGGTGCTGTGTGTGTGCGTCTGGGGGTGCTGTGTGTGTGTGTCTGGGGGTGCTGTGTGTGTGTGTGTCTGGGGGTGATGTGTGTGTGTGTGTGTTTGGGGGTGATGTGTGTGTGTGTGTGTGTGTGTGTGTGTTTGGGGGTGATGTGTGTGTGTGTGTGTGTGTGAGGGGGCTGTTAGTGTGATTTTTTTTATTTACATTTAAATATTTTTTTTGTTAATAATTAAAAAAAAAAAAATTATATTCCCCCCCCCTCCCTACCTTTAGCCTGGGAGGGGGGGGGGGGGCGTTGAAGCAGCCATGCTGGAGGTGGGGCAGTTGCTTAATATCCCCCCTCCCTTCTTACAACATGCCTGGGAGGGGGTATTCTTTCCGCAGCTTCCTTCCCTGGTGGTCCAGTGGTGAGAGTGAACTCTAACCTGCAGGCTAGAGTTCACTCTCGCGAGATCTGAGCGTTGCCGCGGTTACCGCGGCAACGCTCAGACCTCGCGAGAGGACCCGGCGGAGCTGCTGGATAGAGCTCCGCCGGTCCTCTCTCCTGCTTCCCTCACTCCTCAGCCCCGGGCGGCCGCCTTTATCAGTGTCTCTGGGCCGGTGAGGGAGATCTTTGATCTCCCCACCGGCCCATGGAGACACACAGCGGGGCCGGCGCTCGGATAGCGCTGGCCCTGCAGCGGCCGGCCGAGGAGATCCTGTGATCTCCCCTGCCGGCCTCGGCCCCACGGCCATCGCGGCCCACCGGGCATTTGCCCGGTGTGCCCGATGGCCAGTCCGGGCCTGGAAAGGGGAACATACATGGAATATGTAAAGAAGGGATAATATAAGGAATAAAGGGGGATTAAGAATATGCAAGAATCAATTTTGCAGGTTTTGTTTTGTTTTGGTTTTTTTGTAAGTACACATTTGCAGTAGCATAGTTTCGGAACTATGGGATCAACATAGGAGGCGTTAATAATAGAATGGAATTTAAACAAATTACTATTGAGAAATAGATGTGGGATTTAATACAATAAATTAAATAAATTAGGCTTTTTTGTTATGGAAATTGGAGATATTGGGAATAAGTGACACTTACAAGTTTTGTACACAAGGGCAAGTTTAATCACTCTCATATTAAAACCAAGTCAACAAACTAAAACAATGATATATTTTTTAAATATACAAGAACTATTTCCCAAAGGTTATAATAGGGATTCACCCCTTACTTCCGATATACTGAGAATAATAATTGGATTCAATTTAATTTATAATTTTCCTGGCTGAAAATATTATACTCTAATATAAATCTTCTCTTTATAGAAAAAAAAAAAATGTAAATTAAACTAGTTTACATTTATCTTTAAAGTCAAAGTCCTCTCTCCACCCTATTAACAAACCTTTATAATGGGGAAAAGTAAAGAAAGTAAACATATGAAATTACTAACGTTTTTTCCCCTCAAATTTAGGCACTGATACGACAAAATGAAAAATTAATGTTCCGGTGGAAAAATATCACATGTCATACTATACAGAAAAATGGGGTGTACCACTCATGGAGGGATTTGAAATAATATGTCTGAGGCCGCCATAGTTATATCAAAATCTTATCAGCAGCCGTTGTCCTAGATGACTATTAAGGTGCTATCAATAAACTCCCAGGGTCTAAATTCTTTCCAAAAAAGGGGGTTTCTACATGATACAATTACAAAAGAGAAAGTATATGTATACTAGATATATGTTGTGATGAAAGCCACTTTGCCACTGGGTTTTAGAGAGGACTACTTGCCAGCCTTTTACCTTGTGACTATGGCCCCTTTACTTTATTGAGACTAAAGATACTATTTGTGCCTATTGGGACTTGGCACAATGTTCTTCGAACTTTCGAAGTGGTCGAAGTGGCCGCCATTCAACATTCGAACACGTGGCGGAGGCCATTTTATTTAGTCAAACGGGTTCAGCTGTGTTTTGTCGTCGAGTTCATGGAACTCAAATTGGACACATGACGGCACGAACTCAGCTGAAAAGTTACTTTCCAGAAAACGTAGACAATTTGAACGGGAGTCGAATGTCGTACTGTGAGTCGATTGTTTTTATTGGTCTGTACATTTTGTAATCCGGTGCCCCATCACATCCAGGGGGTGTTCCTCTGGGCTAAGGAATTGTATAAACCTTCAGACTTCTTACCCTCAACTCGCAGCCTCGCCTTGTGTTGTAGGGAACAGCAATAATCACTACAGGGATTGCTATAATCATTATACTCCCTTGGATTCTACTAACTCTTGTAAGAGCTCTACAGCTGATCCTGCTATACTCTCTTGGAGGAGAGGGTTACCCACTGGAACCTGAAGCCTTGTCGTAGGTCCAGGGTGGGCAGAAGACGGAGAGACCCCAACCAAGCTTCAGCGGTTGTGAGGTCTGCAGTGCTTATGGTGTCTGGTGCATTGTTAATGGTTCTTGGTGAGCACTAGGAGCATCTGTCGGTGGAGGTACCCAGTTGGGGTACAGGAAGCTCCTTCACATATGTTTTTTCAGGAGACTCATTGTAGGGAAGGTGATACACGAAGATGGAGATGTAATAAATACCCTGTTATTTTCAGCTTTAATAAAAAAAAAAAGAGGGGAAGTGTGATACTAATTTCTGATCGAATGAAATTTGAACTGATATTAGAACAAAAAGATATAGAAGGCAGGTATGTTATCATTGTTTGTAAAATTAATGAAAATATATATACATTGGTCAACATATATGCCTGAATATATATACTCAGTGCTTTTTTGGAGAAAATATTACCAAATGTAATTGGAATTCAGAAAGGGAAACTTTTAATAGCAGGGCATATGGATGTAGTGGTGGATGTAAAATGGGATAAAACAAACCAGAAGGCCTCCACTGATCTTTCCAAGAAATGCTAGTCGAATACAATTTATTTCATATATGGAGAGTTCAACACCCCCCAAGATAGAGATTTCTCCTTTTTCTCGAAAGTTCACAAAGCTTATTCGAGAATTGATTATTTTTTTTGGTAAATTTCTTTTATTCAGAATTTTCAATTTTGAATGAAGTTGTTAGTGTGGACACGCAGGTCCGTTAATGAAGCTTTCCAGTTACTTCTCAAACATGAAGTAGGTTCGAATAACAACAGTGGTGACATGCAAGTCACCTAGTAGCATTAAGAAACCATTTCTAGTTGGACTCGCAGGTCCCATAACATGTGCGTAGATGGGCCGTTCCCCCTAACCTATGGTTGTTATAGCTATTCTGGGACACCTATTGTGGCAGGGGTGATTCCTGTCCTGTAACAAGGCGATTAGCGGGTAGTTTCTTACTGTGTGGGGGAATGTCAGGACGATGTTCATGTCTCGTAGGGTCAGACCTAAGGTCTTCGCTGTCAGTGGGGTCTTCCGCTACTATTCTGGCTTGGGTAGTGGGCTCCTGGGTCCAGGTCGAGCCTGTTCCTCCCTGTCTTATGTCTGGTAATAAACCCCTTGCTCACATTTCGTGGATGAGGAATGTTGCAGGGTTCATGGGTGGCGGGGCGTCCGTGAATCTTTTAATGATCGTGTGGATGGCTGACCAGTATGGTTGGATGATCGGGCATTCCCACCATATGTGTGTGGTGCATCTCCAGCATGTGTCGTCTTTCGTGGGGTCATAGAGGTGTGTATGGAGTGGGGTGCGGTACCAGAGGGCTAGGATTTTGTATGCTGTTTCCTGTGTTCCACTGGACGGTGCGCAGTGAAGTGAGAGGGTGCATATTTTGTCCCATTGGTTGGGTGTAAATGTGGTGCCTAGAACTGTTTCCCATTTCCCCATGAAGCTTGGGGGTGGCAGTCTCCTCATCCGCATGATCATCTCATAGAGCGTTGATAGGCCTCTTACCATCGGGTCCGGGTCCATGCATATCTCTTCGAACGCTGTTAGGGGTCTGAGGGTGTGTTTGTTTTGGATGGCTTCGTGTATAAACCCTTTCAGTTGTCGGTATCTGAATTGTAGCATGAATGGGTGGTTGGAGTTTCCCGTCATGGCCGCTAGTGTTTTGATGTGGCCGTTGTCCGTGGCTTGGCAGAGCCTCGGTATTTCGTGTCCCAGTAGTTGAACCAGCATCCTCGGCTCCCTTCCTGGTGGAAAGACCTGGTTGTGGGCTAGGGGCAGCATTGGGGACGGTGTGGTGGTGAGTAAGAGTGGTGTTGCCAATGTTTGCCACACCTGCATGGTTGTTTTAATTAGAGGGTGAGGGGAGAATTGATTATTTTATCTCACTGATTCAAACAACTTACATTACTTTAAAAAATCAGATCTAATTACTTGGTCAGACCATGCTCCAATAACTGTTGAGATAGAGGAAGAGCAATTATCAGTAATAAGGTCATCTTGGAGGTTAAATGAACAAGTTCTTAAATCAGAAGGAAACTGTAGATACCTGTATGAACAGATTAAGGAGTTTATTCTATTGAATGATAACAGAGAAGTATCAATAGGTACTCTGTGGTGCACTTTAAAGAGTTACATAAGAGGGATCCTAATTAAAATGGCTATCAAAGCTAAGATGGAGTTGGGGAAATCATTAAAAGATCGGTATATTGGGGCGGAGCCGAGCAACTGACCTGAGCAGACGCACAATCGCTGAACTCCAGGCTAAGATACCAAAACCTGGCGATAAAATAGTTGAATATTGGAGATTTTCTCCACTAAGCGCATGGCGCATATGGGCCCAAGATGGCTGCCGACCTGGACAGCTCTGCCGACTTCTTGGAAGACTCGGAGGAGCTGTCCCCAGAAGAAGAGGAAGGCGGACAAATGGCGGCCATCATTACAGCCTCCACCTAAGCCCAAGACCAGAGACTCCAGACCGGTGAAGGCAGAAATGCTCCAGAACATGCTGAGGGCTCTCCAGAAGTCCAAACAGGTGCATGTGGCCCTACCTTGCACTGACATTGTGGGCCTGATGGGCCGCAGTGGAAGTCACCTCCTATGAGCTTTGAATATAGCACTCCACCTCCAAACATGAGCCTAGACTTAATAAAGTGTAAAATGACTACAGTAAAAACATATACACAATTACATGGGCTCTCAGGTCCAGGACACTCCCAAACAAAATAGGTCAATCCCTCCCCCATGCCTGGGAGATAATTGAGTCAGCACTTTATTAAACTCAATTATCTCCAGGCACAGAAAACATACAAATTTATAAAACCCCAAAAATGCCTTACAACACACAACATCCTCACAAAGGTTACATCCCCTGATAGCCCTAATCTGGGTGACCAACATATCCAAAAATCACCCAGATCGGTTCAGGGGTATAGGAATTTCCTGAAAGTCATAATTTGACTGACCGCACGCATGGTCCCATGCCCAAAACAGTTCCAGAGAATCAGGGCTTGCGACCGGTCTAGTTCGGTAGTTTAAAAATCGAACAATCTACCTAACATAGTCAATAGTCTAACCCTGGAGCTTGTCCCCCTTGTTCGTGGGAACGTTTCCACCGAACAGTGTCTTCCTAAGTGCTATAAAACCAAACCCAGGTGATCATGGAAGTCTAGCGAGGTTCGGGAGTTTGAACTCGACGACCAAACACCGCTGCCTGTTTTCATGCAAACAAGATAGCCGCCACCTCGTGATCGTCTATAGGAAATACAGCCACCCAGACGAACACTTAGAACACTGTGGTGGAAATTGCTACAAAGTAGCAATTAGGCTTAGCAAGCTCCAGGGTGGTCTCCGGCTCGTGCGGCTGTTTGGTTCCTGAACCAAATATAAAATCCCACGAACCAAGTCTGTTCACATAGATTTTAAAAGGGCCCATAGTATTTTGGTAAGAGGCTGGCCAGCAGGCCTCTCCAAGAACACGTGACAAGGTTCAGTTCTTCACACCTTGCATTTAAAAAATGAAATATTTCAACCAAAATAGCTATAGAACAATATAGGTTTTTTAATAATTTCAAAAAAAGATATGGCATTGGGGAGACTTTATCTAGCAATAGATATTTTATCGGGATATATCACTGGTGTAAATCTTGCTAAATGGAAAGAAGGGTTTAGCTGCCTAGGAGACTTTTTAAGGGGAATAAGATTAGGACTTTAAATGAAATACTAGAGAGTAACCCCCTTATAAAAACAGAATTTCTAACGTACATTAAAATAAAAAATATATTTAGCCACAAAAAGATAGATAATAGTATTATCGACAATATCCTTTCAACATAAGGAAGAAACAAGATTATATCAAGGATTAATAGGAACAAAAACCTAAAGAGAAGTTAAATAGAGTCTTCGAATTAGGAACAGGAAATGTGATTTATGTTCTCGGAGGAAGAATGGGCAAAAACATTCAAACTAACTAAAAACTCTAATAAAACATATTACTTTATGAGAACTATATCAAGATTACTTTCAGATGGTATATGGTACCTAATACAATTGCAAAATTTCAAAATAATGTCCATACTAATCAAAACAATATCGGAGGTGTAACTCTGACATTGGTTCACACAAACATATATGGTGGGATTGTACAGAACTATCCTCACTAAGAAATGATTGGGAATACTCTAACTATTCAAAGTTTCCTCTTTCATATAGAATTTCCTAAGATAGATAAACCATCACAAATGCTTTTAATACAGATTCTAATGGCTACAAAAATTTGTATTGCCAGATGCTGGAAGACCTCAGAAATTCCATGTTGGTCCGAAGTTAAATTTCAGGTGGATTTTCAGCGATTATTGGAGAAAGCAGTATACACAAATTTTGAAAATCTAGATTTGTATTATAGAATTTGGAACCCTTGAGAGCAGTAATTTATACATCGGGGGCCTAGTGAGTGCCCCTTTATCCCCTCATTTCTCCCCATAGATGACTGTGCCCGGCAGTATAGATGTGTAAGGATTTGGATGTATGCTTGATGTTACATATTAATAAGACGAATGTATTTTAAGAGTAACATTACATATGTGATATTATTAAAATAAATTCAAAACTGAATGTTAAGGTATATAAATTACAAATATATATTTTTTTAAAAATGGAATTAATGAAAATATATAGCAAATGATGATTTTGGTACTCGATATTACCTCAGAAGAAAAAGTCACCAAAGGAACAGAATACCAATATCAAAAAAAACAAAAACAAACATATTTAACAATTATTACAATTTTTTTTTAAATTGAAAATTGTTTTACTGAATAAATCAGAATGCATAAATGGGCTCTCCACTCTAGGCCTTATAGATAAATATTCTTCCACCACTTCAACTAAGCACGAAACAATCTTTTAATGTTAAACAACATGTTAATCAGTTCGAAGAACTATTGTCTAAAGTCCCAATGGCCACAAATAGGGTCTCTCAGCCAAAACAAATTAAAAGGGGCCATAGTCACAGAGCAAAAGGTTGGCAAATATTCCTCTCCAAAAAACAGTGGCGAGGTCACTTTCGCCACAACTCTATTCAGCAAGCTGATCGCTCATGTGAGTAAACATGATTTTCTTGCATTTTTAGTAGAAAATCCATCTCTGAAAGTACAGCGAGCATGAGTTTTGCTTTTGTCGACGGTGATTTTTGCACAAAACCCTTCTCCCATTGTAGGGAATATGACATAAAGAACAGATGCACTTGAAATTTGCAAACAGACTTCGAAAAGCCGCATTCTAACGAAAAGCAATCCAAAAGTGAACAAAAGCAATGTTTCTGCCCGGTTTCGAACCGGGGACCTTTCGCGTGTTAGGCGAACGTGATAACCACTACACTACAGAAACGACAGCTGCGCACATCCCTGTTGAGACCGGAGTAGCATGCGCAGTGTGCAAGCACTGAATGAAAGACAGAAAATGCTGTCTTGCATTCGGTACTTGCACATGGCGCATGCTGATTTAATGAGTGCAATTCAGCTTTCTCTCAGACAACATTAGCTTCAGGTTTTTGGAAACCACTTTATTCAGCTAACAGATCGCTAACGTCTTGCCGAGTATACGTGATTTTTGGATTCATAGTCAAGCAGGTGCATTTCCAATTCAGAAGACTTCTAACGTCAGCAGATTTAGCAAAAATTAAATAAGGTTACTGCCAGGTTTTGAACCTGGGACCTTTCACATGTGAGGCGAACGTGATAACCACTACACTACAGAAACTGCCACAATGGTGACTTTGCACAGGAAAATTGGTGGAAGGTGTTTGCTGCATACCCATCGTATTTAAAAAGTCCTCAGATTCAAATGCCTTTTTCCTTCAACATACATAGAAGAAGAAAACAGTCTGTTGATGTGAAATTGTATTCTTGGCAAAAGTTTGATCTGTCCAGTCAATCATTTCCAAACCTACACACATACAGTAAACAATCCCTCCCCTCTGCCTGTGATATAATTAAGGCAGTTAATGCATTAACTTAATTAACCCCAGGCAGAAAAAAATAAAAAACGCACATTTTTCTAAAGTACCATAAGTGGCCCAAAACACAACATATCCCCATAAACGTTACATCACCCGACAGCTCTGATCTGGGTGAGCGACATATCTGATATCACCCAGATCAGATCGGGGTTCAGAAATTTCATGGAAGTCATAATTTTGCCCAGGCGAACCCGGGATTTCATGCCCAAAACAGTTCCATAGATTGGCGGCTAAGTGCCGCTGGAGGACCGACCAGGAACCGCGAGGTTTTCATGCCGAAAATAGCTCCAGGGCATTCGCGGCAAAGTCCCCCTGAAGTCTATTCGCGGTTTAAGTCAATGAGAACAAGATGGCCGCCACCGCGTGTTCCAATGTCGAATGGCGGCCACTTCGAATGTTCGGGAGTTCGAAGAACCATTGTCTAAAGTCCCAATGGCCACAAATAGGGTCTCTCAGCTAAAACAAATTAAAAGGGGCCATAGTCACAGAGCAAAAGGTTGGCAAATATTCCTCTCCAAAAACCAGTGGCGAGGTCACTTTCGCCACAATTCTATTCAGCAAGCTGATCGCTCATGTGAGTAAACATGATTTTCTTGCATTTTTAGTAGAAAATCCATCTCTGAAAGTACAGCGAGCATGAGTTTTGCTTTTGTCGAAGGTGATTTTTGCACAAAACCCTTCTCCCATTGTAGGGAATATGACATAAAGAACAGATGCACTTGAAATTTGCAAACAGACTTCGAAAAGGCGCATTCTAACGGAAAGCAATCCAAAAGTGAACGAAAGTAATGTTTCTGCCCGGTTTCGAACCGAGGATCTTTCGCGTGTTAGACGAACGTGATAACCACTACACTACAGAAACTACAGCTGTGCACATCCCTGTTGAGACCGGAGTAGCATGTGCCATGTGCAAGCACTGAATGCAAGACAGAAAATGCTGTCTTGCATTCGGTACAAGACAGCATTAAATATCTACCTTTGCCTTCTTGATACGTTTAGATTTACAAAGAAAGACTTTCTTATTCCTGACTATAATATCATCCCACTGAAGCCCATTAAACAAACGGATCTTCTCTAAAATAAATCCCAATCCTTCAGGCTGTGAAAACTATTATAAATGAACACCTAAATAAAACTGACTCAAAAGAAGAATAACATACCGTACTACTTCTAGAACTTCAAATACGTTTGTCAAAGCTGAAATGAAATAGGCTTTGTATTATTTTATAATATTTTATAATTGGCAAGCTCTCCTATAACCTTTTAACCATTGATGAACTATGAAATACCGCTTGATTGGTTTACAATCATATAGTTTGCAAAAGAAAATCAACCCCTGCCAAGCTACTTGCTAACTTCGATTTAGAAAACCTATCTGAATTAAATGAACCACAAACTGTATTACACTAACCTTATCCTCTCCTAATGGAATCCTTCCCACTTATTTCATTAAATAAATAACTACTCATTCCATACCCTGCCATAAGCCAGCCAAGTTTAGACTGCCACTGGATTCATTATAATAACACTTATCTGTCCCCAATTAATTCCCAGAGGTCTGATTTAAACTGGATTCCTACCGATGTCGCTCACGGTACCATAAACCGAAACTCCTGCAATTGTAACCGTGAAGATCCTCAGCCAGTCTATTTATTTTCTTGGTATATGCATGGCCTTTAGCCAAATATTTAATTTCAAACTCCTTAGAAAACCAAATGTCTGAGCAAATTATTACCCTTTTGCACTTAGATTGTAAAGAAATGATTACCATTACTATTCTCAAATTATCTCATGTAACAATCAATCGCCTACCTCTCCATTCTTCCCCCATAAATATATGGCTGCTAAGTGGGAAATAACTCCAACAGTGTTACATTTCTATTTAATCTATCTTGTGTTCGTGATTCGGGCCTTTCTTGAGCACACCACTTGAAGTATTTACCAAACCAATAGCTCATGATGCCACAGTGAACAGATCTTTGTATTTTACCAACCATTCATACATTTTCAAATCCTCAAAGTAAAAGCATGACCTATTGTCCTCACCCCTGGCCCCCACCCCTGAGTGGTGGGTGGGGGCCCTAAATTATTTGAAAGGGTGGGGACCTATTGTCCTCCCCCTAGCCCCCACCCCTGAGCGGCGGGTGGGGGCCCTAAAGTAAAATAAAAGGGGGGGACCTATTGTCCTCCCCCCTGGCCCCCATCCCTGAGCGGTGGGTGGGGGTCCTAAATTACTTGAAAAGGGGGGACCTATTGTCCTCCCCCCAGCCCCCACCCCTGAGCGGCGGGTGGGGGCCCTCTAGGGTTCCTCAATCCCCTATTCACCCCCTCCCAAAAAATTATTAAAATCCCTACCTACCCCCCTCACCCTAAAAATAGTTAGGGGGAACAATAATTAAGTACCTGTAAAAAAAAAAAAAAAAAACTTACCATTTGATGTCTTCTTTTTTTCTAAAATCTTATTTTTTCAGCCACAGAAAAGGCAAAAAAAAACCATAATATCCGTCGCACTTAAAAAAACCAAAAAAAAAACCTGAGCGCAGACTGAGCTCTGCAGGGCGGGGGAAGGCCTGTTTGCCAGCCTCCTACTCTGTAATTATGGGCCCTGCAACATACCTTGCCCAATGCACTTTACAAGGCTCCATTTATGTGATGTATGTACTTTTGTACTCCATAAAGAGAGACCGACCGTTGGGCCTAATTCCCTGGAACTGTTTTGGGCATAAGGACCATGTGCACGGTCGGTCAAAACTATGACTTCCAGGAAATTCCTGAACCCCTGAACCGATCTGGGTGATTTTTGGATATGTTGTTCACCCAGAACGGGGTTTTTATGGGGTTTTATGTGGTTTTAAGGTACTTTTTGGGGTTTCATAAAAATGTATGTTTTTTTCTGTGCTTGGAGATAATTGTAGCCCATGGAACAGCGCAGTCAGGGGAGTGGGCCTTGACAGAGCCAGGAGTAGGCAGGGGAGTAACCAGTTAAAGGGGTGTGGTTATGGGTAAATGGGGGTTGGACTATAGGAGTATATTAAGCGGCCATTTTATGACTAAGGGACATTTTAACTAAACTGACACTTACCTGGTAATTGTCCCTCCCACCCTCCCTGTTGTTTTGGAGTTCCCGTTTGGTCACAGCGGCGGGATAGGGCTTGGGTAATTGGAAGGTAGGAGGAGTATAAATTGGTTAGGCTGGATTAAACTGGAGTGTGAAATGGTTTGTGGGTTCGAGCTCATCGGTGGCTCCGAACCAGGTGGTGTAGGGGGGTCTCGGTACACCCCTACAGTTTAAAAAGTTATGGATATGGGGCCTCTTTGGTAGGCCATATGTTATGTGTTATTGGTTATTTATAATGTTATTTATTGTTATTGGCGGGGTCATTGCCGGGGGTAATTTATGTACGGTGGGGGGTGGAGGTATATTTACTTTTGTGGCAATGACCCCAATTTGTTACCTTGTTTGTAATAATAAATAAAGCTGTGGACTTTTTTATTCCAACAGAAATACGGTGTCTGTAAGTTATTGGGGGGTTTGGGGTAAACAGCGCACCTGCCGAATAATCGACTGTGCGCATGTCATGTATTTTGTAAGTACAGTCCCTGATTCAATTATCTCCCAAGCACAGAGGAGGGATTCTATTGTTTGTGTATGGGAGTGTCAGGCATTGTTACACTGATTTTATTGGCCTGTGCATTCTGTAATCCTGTGCCCCATCAGGTCCAGGGGGTGTTCCTATGTATGAGGATAGTGTATAAAAGCTAGTATGAACCATTAAAGCTAAGTTCCTGTTTTACCCTCAACATAGAGTCTCATCTCATGTGTGGGGGGAAAGGCTGCATCTACACTGGGGGATTGCTATACTCTGTATACTCCCCAGGAATTACAATCACTAAGCTCTTTTAAGAGCTCTTCCTGCTTGACTCTCTGGAGGAAGAAAGGTTCACCCACTGGAACCTGGAGCCTTGTCGTAGGTCTAGGGTGGGTAGGAGACGGCGAGACCCCAACCAAGCTGCGGTGGTTTGTGGAGTCTGCAGTGCTGATGGCGTCTGGTGGAGTGCTTGAAGTCCTCTGACAGCACTAGGAGCATCCGTCGGCGGAGGTACCCAACCGGGGTACAGGAAGCTCTGTTACAGTCTGGCACAAGTTGAGGTAAATTAATATTGGCGCCTTTAAATTTATGCTCCTGTGGTTCCCGCCACTAGATGGCTCACGCCGCGATCAACCAATCAGGGAGCCATCCCTGTGTGCGAGTTTCCCGCCAAACAAGCAGTGCGCTCTGCCCTGCAGCTAACACCTTGCTTGTGCTGCCTCTGCAAACCACAACCCAATACTTACCCACAAACCTCCGCTCCATCAAACCCCATGAGACTGCTCCTCATTTGTCTGCATGCCCAACATTTTCCAAATTTCTAAGATGTTCTTATGACCTTTTACCTTTCAAAACCTTTCTCAGAGTAATGTCTTTGAAGCTGTTTTTGTTTACTTTACAAGTGTTTTGATAAATCTAAAGCTGGCTTTATTGTGAATTTGTGGGATTTAGATTCTTGAAAAACAAACAAACCCGTGTGCCCATCATGTGCCAACATTTACATTTAACTGATGTTATGTCCAAAACTCACTTCAAATAAACTGCTTTCTGACCGTTTACCTGACTGAGGGCTGTGTGTCTGGTGAACATCTAATGTTCTGTTAATTTAGCATTGGCTATGTGTGTTATTCTGAATGTCAGTGTTTTCCAATCCAAACATATCGCAGGTCTTCTGTTTATCAGCTTTCAAAGGAACACAGTTGGAAAAATACCAGCTCAAATCTCAAGAGATTGACAATTACAGCGACGTCAATGAGTTAAATACAACTGTAAATATGAAATTATTATGTGTGCACGTGCTACAAGGTACTATCGGTTCTGGACATCAGTAGCACAAGTTCCAGGTGTGGACAGAATTGAACTTTGGAAAGGTAGACTGAAACAATACTTCTATACTATTCTATGCCATAGATACCCTAAAGGCAGGAATAAGTACAAGACATGTTGAACACGTAAACCACTATTGTAGCCCGATTTATTGTTACAGCATCAGTGACCCATACATATTTAGGACACAGACCTGCTCTCACTGTTGATATGAACATTGATAAGGTACTTGGTCCCTAAAACGCTTGTTCGTGGTAATGCTACACTCGGTGGGCTTGTGCTCTGTACCCTACAATGACCCCGCCCTCCCAGTTCACTCACACTCTTCGAGTCCTTGTAGATTCTCCTGAAACACATTACCATCACTCTCAGCCACAAAATCCACAGAAATATATCACTCTGAGAAGAGTTCAACAAACATAGGTATTATTTGACTCAGCCCTTCATCCTTCCGAGGTAGATAAAATGAGTAACATTAAATTGGGTAATAGTAATATCCCCAGGACGTTCTTGAAAACCAGAGTAATCTGAATGTACCTTTCCTGGTTAAATACTTTGTTATTATTATTATTATTATTATTATTATTTACATCACCATAAACTGAATGTTATGATTTAGGATTTATATTTAGGGTACAGCCGAAACCCAGTTTAATTACAATTATACTGTAAATTATAGTATATTGAATAATAAATTGCAACATTTCACCAGAATTCTCCAGTTCGGATATACAGGGAGTGCAGAATTATTAGGCAAGTTGTATTTTTGAGGATTAATTTTATTATTGAACAACAACCATGTTCTCAATGAACCCAAAAAACTCATTAATATCAAAGCTGAATATTTTTGGAAGTAGTTTTTAGTTTGTTTTTAGTTTTAGCTATTTTAGGGGGATATCTGTGTGTGCAGGTGACTATTACTGTGCATAATTATTAGGCAACTTAACAAAAAACAAATATATACCCATTTCAATTATTTATTTTTACCAGTGAAACCAATATAACATCTCAACATTCACAAATATACATTTCTGACATTCAAAAACAAAACAAAAACAAATCAGTGACCAATATAGCCACCTTTCTTTGCAAGGACACTCAAAAGCCTGCCATCCATGGATTCTGTCAGTGTTTTGATCTGTTCACCATCAACATTGCGTGCAGCAGCAACCCCAGCCTCCCAGACACTGTTCAGAGAGGTGTACTGTTTTCCCTCCTTGTAAATCTCACATTTGATGATGGACCACAGGTTCTCAATGGGGTTCAGATCAGGTGAACAAGGAGGCCATGTCATTAGATTTTCTTCTTTTATACCCTTTCTTGCCAGCCATGCTGTGGAGTACTTGGACGCGTGTGATGGAGCATTGTCCTGCATGAAAATCATATTTTTCTTGAAGGATGCAGACTTCTTCCTGTACCACTGCTTGAAGAAGGTGTCTTCCAGAAACTGGCAGTAGGACTGGGAGTTGAGCTTGACTCCATCCTCAACCCGAAAAGGCCCCACAAGCTCATCTTTGATGATACCAGCCCAAACCAGTACTCCACCTCCACCTTGCTGGCGTCTGAGTCGGACTGGAGCTCTCTGCCCTTTACCAATACAGCCATGGGCCCATCCATCTGGCCCATCAAGACTCACTCTCATTCCATAAAACCTTAGAAAAATCAGTCTTGAGATATTTCTTGGCCCAGTCTTGACGTTTCAGCTTGTGTGTCTTATTCAGTGGTGGTCGTCTTTCAGCCTTTCTTACCTTGGTCATGTCTCTGAGTATTGCACACCTTGTGCTTTTGGGCACTCCAGTGATGTTGCAGCTCTGAAATATGGCCAAACTGGTGGCAAGTGGCATCTTGGCAGCTGCACACTTGACTTTTCTCAGTTCATGGGCAGTTATTTTGCGCCTTGGTTTTTCCACACGCTTCTTGCGACCCTGTTGACTATTTTGAATGAAACGCTTGATTGTTCGATGATCACGCTTCAGAAGCTTTGCAATTTTAAGAGTGCTGCATCCCTCTGCAAGATATCTCACTATTTTTGACTTTTCTGAGCCTGTCAAGTCCTTCTTTTGACCCATTTTGCCAAAGGAAAGGAAGTTGCCTAATAATTATGCACACCTGATATAGGGTGTTGATGTCATTAGACCACACCCCTTCTCATTACAGAGATGCACACCACCTAATATGCTTAATTGGTAGTAGGCTTTCGAGCCTATACAGCTTGGAGTAAGACAACATGCATAAAGAGGATGATGTGGTCAAAATACTCATTTGCCTAATAATTCTGCACTCCCTGTAGTTACATCTTGGGTTATCTTAGTTTGAATATTGCACTCTTTAGTATTTAAACCCTAAAATGCAAGACTGGAGATGTTTGCAGCTGAGTGTCACGACTGCTAGTGTGGTCCAGCACGCAGAAACTATGTAGACATATACATAAATAAGGAAAGGGAAATAAAAGGACAGAGCGTAAACCGGACCTTAGAATGGCCGGACTAATACGCTAGAGACAGAGAATGGTCAAAGGGAAAGCCGAGGTCAGGAAAGCCAGAAAATACACAATACCGTAAAGACAAGCCAAGTCAGGGAAACCAGAATTTAGAATAACCAGGGAAAAGCCAAGATCAGGATACCAGGAAATCAGAAACACGAAAAATGAGCACTCTCAGGAAACCAGGAAACGGAAACCACGACAGGGCAAAGTATTGGGGTGAGTTAGGGATTTAAATATCCCTCTCTATGCTGTGATTGGTCAGAGGGCGACCTCTGACCCCAAAACGTGCGTGTGCGTTGTCGTTGTGACCTCACGCACACGTTGGTATAATTCCCGGAGGCGGGGCTAGTAATAGACGCGACCACGCGGTCGGCGCCATCTTGGATTTGGGCGTGATGCCCGGAAGACCTGGGGGAGCGGTTCCCGGCTCGCCGACGAGCAGGTAAGCTCGTGTTGTCGGTGTGGTCGTGCCGGTCGGGCACGGCCGTGAGTCTCGGCGGGCCGGCGACCGCAACAGTACCCCACTCGAAGACCGCTCACCGGGCGGGAAGGACCCGGCTTAAGAGGAAAGCGGTTGTGAAATGACCGGACAAGACGGGGCGCATGAACCCGGTCAGCAGGAACCCAACAACGTTCCTCGGGACCATAACCCTTCCAGTCAACAAGATAGGACAAGACACGTCTGGACATTTTGGAATCCATGATAGAACGAACTTCGTATTCCTCTTGGTCACCCACTACCAAGGGTGGAGGAGGTGTGGATATCCTGGTGTATCGATTGCAAGTAAGGGGCTTGAGTAAAGACACATGAAATGTATTGGCAATCCTCATATGAGCAGGAAGTGCCAAGGAATAGGTCACTGGATTGATACGTCGGATGACTCGAAAAGGACCTATGTACCGAGGGGCAAATTTCATGGACGGAACCCTAAGTTTGATATGTCGTGTGGAGAGCCACACCTTGTCACCTGGAAGATAGACAGGATTGGCACCCCGTTTCTTGTCAGCTTGGACCTTTGCACGTAACGAAGCCTTTTGCAGAGCTGTATGGACGGAATCCCAAGTATCATGAATAGATTCTAAACGGGCGTTTAAAGCAGGGATGTCCGTGTCTGAGAATTCAGAAGGGAAAATAGTGGGGTGATAACCCTGATTTACAAAGAATGGACTATGATTAGAAGATTCATGAGTCGCGTTATTCCTGGCGAACTCAGCCATGGGTAAGAGCTCATACCAGTTAGACTGATTGGCATTGATAAAGCAACGTAAATAGGCTTCTAAAGACTGATTAGCCCTCTCTGCTGCTCCATTTGTTTGAGGATGATAAGCTGACGAAAAGGAGAGTTCGATGCCCAATTGTTTACAAAAGAAACGCCAAAATCTAGATATAAATTGGGTACCTCTGTCAGATACTATGCTTTTGGGTACACCGTGCAACCGAAAGATCTCTCTCAAGAATATCTGAACTAGATCTTGAGCAGATGGTAATTTTTTAAGTGGAATAAAATGTGCCCTCTTTGAGAATCTATCGATGACCATAAGGACTGTATTAAACCCGTTTGAACTGGGTAGATCTACAATGAAATCCATGGCTAAATGGGTCCATGGAGCATTAGGTACGGGCAGTGGTTGTAACAATCCAGGAGGTGATCTAGGAGGAACTTTAGAAACGGCACATATTTGACATGCCCCCACATAATCTTTGATATCGTTCCTAAGAGTAGACCACCAAAACCTCCTGGAGATAGCAGAGAGGGTTTTATGGACTCCAGGATGACCCGCTGTGAGGTTATCATGGAATAAATCAAGTACCTTTTTTCTTAACGGAGGTGACACATACAGTTTGTCCGACGGTTTTCCCACGGGTGCCTGAGTTTGATCTGCTATTATGGCACAGAAGAGTGGAGAAGACACCTCGGAAACTGTGGTGGCAATGAGGCATTCTGGAGGTATGATAGGAAATATCTCTTGTTCAGGAACTTCTTCTGTCTCAAACTGCCTAGAAAGTGCATCTGCCTTGGTGTTTTTAGTTACAGGCCTGTAAGTAATTACGAAATTGAATCGGGAGAGGAACAATGACCATCTAGCCTGACGAGAGGACAGTCTCTTAGCGTCCCCAATATAAGCCAAATTCTTATGATCAGTGAAGCTCAAAAGTGGCTCTTTGGAACCTTCCAAGAGAAGCCTCCATTCCTTAAGGGCAAGTACAATGGCCAAAAGTTCCCTATTCCCTATGTCATAGTTCTTCTCTGCAGGTGTGAGTTTGCGATAGTAAAATCCACAGGGATGTAAAGGCGTATCAGGACTTTCTCTCTGAGACAGAATGGCTCCAACTCCTGTTTCTGACGCATCCACTTCCAGGATAAATGGCTTGGTTGGATCGGGATGGGTTAGGACAGGTGCTGAGGAAAATAAAGATTTTAACTGTTCAAGTGCCTCTCTTGCTTCTTTGGGCCAAGATGTACAATTTGCTCCTTTTTTGGTTAAATTGGTTATAGGAGAAATTACGGAAGAAAACCCTTTAATGAATTTGCGGTAGTAATTCGCAAAACCTTTAAAGCATTGTGTAGCTTTAAGGCCCTTGGGCAACGGCCACTGTAAGACTGCCTCCAGCTTGCGGGGATGCATCTGGAAACTGGACGGAGATATAACATATCCAAGGAATTGTATCTCCTGTAGTCAGCATACAATCCAGTTCCCCCAAAAATGAGACGACACATCGGTTTGAGGGTCAAGCAGAATCTGAGGTCTGGAACACCCAGCCTGGTTTTTATTACAGTTGTGCACATACAGGACACACCCAGGGGGAGGCATAAAACAACCAATCAAGCAACCCCCTCCAAGCACACGTGGCGAGGTCGGTTTCGCCACACTTCTCCCCTTTACCCCCCAGACTAACAGGGTATCTGACCTCCTGCCGTCCAGCAACCCACCCACAAAACAGAAACAGCCCACCCACAATAACTGGTTACTACACCTGGGTAGAGGAGAACTTTGTCCAGGTCCAGGTGTCTCACCACGGCTGTGTGGGGGACTGGTAGTCTGCCTTGGTGGGTTGCTGAGTGGGCAGAGACCAGCGGTACTCTGCCCTGGTGCCAGTACTACCGCGGAAGTAGCCTGGTTGGAGCCTGGTTGTAGGAGGGAGAGACCGACTGTCTCCCCTCTGGCTACACTGCTCTGTGGCTGGGGGACAGGACCGACCGTCCCTACCCCTTGGGCTGTAAGTGCAGAGACTACAGTCCCACCTGCACAGTTGCGGGGCTCAACATCTCCCCTTGGTGGGTTAGGCTGCCGCTGGAGAGAGGGTGTAACAAGCTCCTCTCTCTGGACTGTCAACTGCCGCTGGGAAGAGGGGTTAACAGGCTCCTCTCCCTGACACTCTCTCTGCTGGTGGAGAGGGGGACCAGCTGTCTCCCCTTTCATTATTTTGTCCTGTTGCTGGGATGTGAGACTGACGGTCTCTGCTCCCTGCAGGACACACTGCCGCTGGGAGGATGGACGACACCTTCAGCTCCCTGGGGTACACACTGTCGCTGGGGAGGAAGGATTGCACCCTCAGCTCCCTGGGGTACATACTGCTGCCGGGGAGGAAGGATTGCACCCTCAGCTCCCTGCCGCTGGGGAGGAAGGATTGCACCTTCAGCTCCCTGGAGTACACACTGCCGCTGGGGAGGAAGGACGACACCTTTGGCTCCCTGGGTTACACACTGCCGCTGGGGAGGACGGACGACACCATCAGCTCCCTGGGGTACACACTGCCGCTGGGGAGGAAGGACGGCACCTTTAGCTCCCTGGGACTTACTCTGCCACTGGGGAGGAAGGACGGCACCTTTAGCTCCCTGGGTTACACACTGCCGCCTCAGGGGAAGACGGCTAACCTCCTCGGATGCAGCCTCTACTCTGCTGCTGTAGCACTCTTTCCGCTGAGCATACTCTCCGTCCATCCTTGAGTTTCGCTTAGCCATGACCTGGTTCCAGATCCCCTGGAATATCTCCATGGATACATAACCCCCATACTGGGCCACTCGCTGCCTCACCTCGGCCAGCCCATAATCTTCAGCGTCAGAGCCTTCCATACTTGTCTGCTCCAAGTCGCTGGATACCTCTGCTGCCAGGGGCGCTGCTTGAGTGCTAACGTTGCCCTCAATTTGTAACTCCAAGGAATTGGTGTTCTGCAGCTGTCCTTCTGGCTGTAGGAACGATCCCGCCGCTTGCCACCAATTGTAACGGACCATTTCACTTACAAGAGGATAAAACCCAGTTTAGGCGATATCCCCCTTTTCGATAGACCAGCAGCTACTGCAATCACCATTTCTCCCGAACTCCAAACTGTACGAATCTTCCAACTCCCGAACTGGAAACACACAAACTCTGGAATCAGCTGAACAGGAAAAGCATACCATCCGCTTACACTCCTGGCAGTCAGCATACAATCCAATTCCCCCAAAAACGAGACGACACATCGGTTTGAGGGTCAAGCAGAATCTGAGGTCTGGAACACCCAGCCTGGTTTTTATTACAGTTGTGCACATACAGGACACACCCAGGGGGAGGCATAAAACAACCAATCAAGCAACAGTACAACCCACACATCCCCTCCCCTCAGATAAGCAATTAACATAATTATTACATACAGTAAAATACAGTTTCCACACATACTCTGTAACTTTAAAACCATACATCGCATTCTCATAAAAATACATATCCACAATCAATCCATTCAGGGGAACAACATATTAAAAAATGGCATGAATCAGACCAGGGGTTCAAAAGTTAGTAAAAGTATCTTTTGTTCCCCCTGGCTGGCAGTATTTTAATCTGCTCAAACAGGAAAAGTAAAACATCCCCACAATGCATCATGGCTTCCTCCCTTCTGCCCTGGAGATAATTGGAGAAGTAATCCAATTATCTCCCAGGTCAAAACAAAACTCCATTACACATGTGGGGACCTAAATACAGGATTATGTTTTAAAATATATAAAGTTACTTTCTATACCTTAAACACAGACATGTAACATATCCCCAGATAGCTCAGGTCTGCGTGCACATTATTAGGTGAATGGCACGCAGACCACACAAGTACAGTTTAATTGCCATGGAGCCAAAGTCTTTCATTATATGAATAGGCTCCATGGCATAGCTATCTGGGGGTATCACTGTTCACACAGGGCAAGTACCGAATGGCCCCACTGTGTTTAAAGGGCCAGAATGAGTGACATGCACTCTGTTAGGGCCGAATACGTTTTGTAAAAGGGCCCAATCTCCCAGGGCCATAGTCCAAAGGCAAGAGGCGGGCAAGCAGCACCCTCCAAGCACACGTGGCGAGGTCGGTTTCGCCACACTTCTCCCCTTTACCCCCCAGACTAACAGGGTATCTGACCTCCTGCCGGTCAGTGCCCTGGTTAGTCCAGCAACCCACCCACAAAACAGAAACAGCAGTACAGCCCACCCACAATAACTGGTTACTACACCTGGGTAGAGGAGAACTTTGTCCAGGTCCAGGTGTCTCACCACGGCTGTGTGGGGGACTGGTAGTCTGCCTTGGTGGGTTGCTGAGTGGGCAGAGACCAGCGGTACTCTGCCCTGGTGCCAGTACTACCGCGGAAGTAGCCTGGTTGGAGCCTGGTTGTGGGAGGGAGAGACCGACTGTCTCCCCTCTGGCTACACTGCTCTGTGGCTGGGGGACAGGACCGACCGTCCCTACCCCTTGGGCTGTAAGTGCAGAGACTACGGAGACTATCTGCACAGTTGCGGGGCTCAACATCTCCCCTTGGTGGGTTAGGCTGCCGCTGGAGAGAGGGTGTAACAAGCTCCTCTCTCTGGACTGTCAACTGCCGCTGGGAAGAGGGGTTAACAGGCTCCTCTCCCTGACACTCTCTCTGCTGGTGGAGAGGGGGACCAGCTGTCTCCCCTTTCATTATTTTGTCCTGCTGCTGGGATGTGAGACTGACGGTCTCTGCTCCCTGCAGGACACACTGCCGCTGGGAGGATGGACGACACCTTCAGCTTCCTGGGGTACACACTGTCGCTGGGGAGGAAGGATTGCACCCTCAGCTCCCTGGGGTACACACTGCCGCTGGGGAGGAAGGATTGCACCTTCAGCTCCCTGGAGTACACACTGCTGCTGGGGAGGAAGGACGACACCTTCGGCTCCCTGGGTTACACACTGCCGCTGGGGAGGACGAACGACACCATCAGTTCCCTGGGGTACACACTGCCGCTGGGGAGGAAGGACGGCACCATTAGCTCCCTGGGATACACACTGCCGCTGGGGAGGAAGGATTGCACCTTCAGCTCCCTGGGCTACACACTGCCGCTGGGGAGGACGGACGACACCATCAGCTCCCTGGGGTACACACTGCCGCTGGGGAGGAAGGACGGCACCTTCAGCTCCCTGGGGTACACACTGCCGCTGGGGAGAAAGGACGGCACCTTCAGCTCCCTGGGATACACACTGCCGCTGGGGAGGAAGGATTGCACCTTCAGCTCCCTGGGGTACACACTGCCGCTGGGGAGGAAGGACGGCACCTTCAGCTCCCTGGGATACACACTGCCGCTGGGGAGGAAGGATTGCACCCTTAGCTCCCTGGGATACACACTGCCGCTGGGGAGGAAGGGCGGCACCTTCTGCTCCCTGGGACACACACTGCCGCTGGGGAGGAAGGACGGCACCTTCAGCTCCCTGAGATACAATCTGCCGCTGGGGAGGAAGGACGACACCTTCAGCTCCCTGTGATACAATCTGCCGCTGGGGAGGAAGGACGGAACCTTTAGCACCCTGTGATACAATCTGCCGCTGGGGAGGAAGGACGGCACCTTTAGCTCCCTGGGACTTACTCTGCCGCTGGGGAGGAAGGACGGCACCTTCAGCTCCCTGGGATACACACTGCCGCTGGGGAGGAAGGATTGCACCCTTAGCTCCCTGGGGTACACACTGCCGCTGGGGAGGAAGGACGACACCTTCAGCTCCCTGGGATACACACTGCCGCTGGGGAGGAAGGGCGGCACCTTCTGCTCCCTGGGACACACACTGCCGCTGGGGAGGAAGGACGGCACCTTCAGCTCCCTGAGATACAATCTGCTGCTGGGGAGGAAGGACGACACCTTCAGTTCCCTGTGATACAATCTGCCGCTGGGGAGGAAGGACGGAACCTTTAGCACCCTGTGATACAATCTGCCGCTGGGGAGGAAGGACGGCACCTTCAGCTCCCTGGGGTACACACTGTCGCTGGGGAGGAAGGATTGCACCCTCAGCTCCCTGGGGTACACACTGCCGCTGGGGAGGAAGGATTGCACCTTCAGCTCCCTGGAGTACACACTGCTGCTGGGGAGGAAGGACGACACCTTCGTCTCCCTGGGTTACACACTGCCGCTGGGGAGGACGGACGACACCATCAGCTCCCTGGGGTACACACTGCCGCTGGGGAGGAAGGACGGCACCTTTAGCTCCCTGGGATACACACTGCCGCTGGGGAGGAAGGATTGCACCTTCAGCTCCCTGGGCTACACACTGCCGCTGGGGAGGACGGACAACACCATCAGCTCCCTGGGGTACACACTGCCGCTGGGGAGGAAGGACGGCACCTTCAGCTCCCTGGGGTACACACTGCCGCTGGGGAGGAAGGACGGCACCTTCAGCTCCCTGGGATACACACTGCCGCTGGGGAGGAAGGATTGCACCTTCAGCTCCCTGGGGTACACACTGCCGCTGGGGAGGAAGGACGGCACCTTCAGCTCCCTGGGATACACACTGCCGCTGGGGAGGAAGGATTGCACCCTTAGCTCCCTGGGATACACACTGCCGCTGGGGAGGAAGGGCGGCACCTTCTGCTCCCTGGGACACACACTGCCGCTGGGGAGGAAGGACGGCACCTTCAGCTCCCTGAGATACAATCTGCCGCTGGGGAGGAAGGACGACACCTTCAGCTCCCTGTGATACAATCTGCCGCTGGGGAGGAAGGACGGAACCTTTAGCACCCTGTGATACAATCTGCCGCTGGGGAGGAAGGACGGCACCTTTAGCTCCCTGGGACTTACTCTGCCGCTGGGGAGGAAGGACGGCACCTTCAGCTCCCTGGGATACACACTGCCGCTGGGGAGGAAGGATTGCACCCTTAGCTCCCTGGGGTACACACTGCCGCTGGGGAGGAAGGACGACACCTTCAGCTCCCTGGGATACACACTGCCGCTGGGGAGGAAGGGCGGCACCTTCTGCTCCCTGGGACACACACTGCCGCTGGGGAGGAAGGACGGCACCTTCAGCTCCCTGAGATACAATCTGCTGCTGGGGAGGAAGGATGACACCTTCAGCTCCCTGTGATACAATCTGCCGCTGGGGAGGAAGGACGGAACCTTTAGCACCCTGTGATACAATCTGCCGCTGGGGAGGAAGGACGGCACCTTTAGCTCCCTGGGACTTACTCTGCCGCTGGGGAGGAAGGACGGCACCTTTAGCTCCCTGGGTTACACACTGCCGCCTCAGGGGAAGACGGCTAACCTCCTCGGATGCAGCCTCTACTCTGCTGCTGTAGCACTCTTTCCGCTGAGCATACTCTCCGTCCATCCTTGAGTTTCGCTTAGCCATGACCTGGTTCCAGATCCCCTGGAATATCTCCATGGATACATAACCCCCATACTGGGCCACTCGCTGCCTCACCTCGGCCAGCCCATAATCTTCAGCGTCAGAGCCTTCCATACTTGTCTGCTCCAAGTCGCTGGATACCTCTGCTGCCAGGGGCGCTGCTTGAGTGCTAACGTTGCCCGTTGCCCTCAATTTGTAACTCCAAGGAATTGGTGTTCTGTAGCTGTCCTTCTGGCTGTAGGAACGATCCCGCCGCTTGCCACCAATTGTAACGGACCGTTTCACTTACAAGAGGATAAAACCCAGTTTAGGCGATATCCCCCTTTTCCATAGACCAGCAGCTACTGCAATCACCAATTCTCCCGAACTCCAAACTGTACGAATCTTCCAACTCCCGAACTGGAAACACACAAACTCTGGAATCAGCTGAACAGGAAAAGCATATAATCCGCTTACACTCCTGGCAGTCAGCATACAATCCAATTCCCCCAAAAACGAGACGACACATCGGTTTGAGGGTCAAGCAGAATCTGAGGTCTGGAACACCCAGCCTGGTTTTTATTACAGTTGTGCACATACAGGACACACCCAGGGGGAGGCATAAAACAACCAATCAAGCAACAGTACAACCCACACATCCCCTCCCCTCAGATAAGCAATTAACATAATTATTACATACAGTAAAAATACAGTTTCCACACATACTCTGTAACTTTAAAACCATACATCGCATTCTCATAAAAATACATATCCACAATCAATCCATTCAGGGGAACAACATATTAAAAAATGGCATGAATCAGACCAGGGGTTCAAAAGTTAGTAAAAGTATCTTTTGTTCCCCCTGGCTGGCAGTATTTTAATCTGCTCAAACAGGAAAAGTAAAACATCCCCACAATGCATCATGGCTTCCTCCCTTCTGCCCTGGAGATAATTGGAGAAGTAATCCAATTATCTCCCAGGTCAAAACAAAACTCCATTACACATGTGGGGACCTAAATACAGGATTATGTTTTAAAATATATAAAGTTACTTTCTATACCTTAAACACAGACATGTAACATATCCCCAGAAAGCTCAGGTCTGCATGCACATTATTAGGTGAATGGCACGTAGACCACACAAGTACAGTTTAATTGCCATGGAGCCAAAGTCTTTCATTATATGAATAGGCTCCATGGCATAGCTATCTGGGCAGTGGCGGATCCAGAGCCTGATCTCGGGAGGGGCACTTGTAGATTATTTAAATAAATAATCCAGACACAATAACCACTACAGCTCAGTTTAGTGGTTATAGTGCCAATAATGCCAAGACCCCCTCCCAGAGTAAGTAGTCAAACTGTTTAAGAACTGTTTGACAACTTACCTGAGGTCCTCTGGGGAATGGGGCTGTAGTAGGGCAGAGGAGCAGTGGTATGTGTGAGTGGTGCAATGTGTGAGGGGTGCAGTGTGTGTGTGTGTGTGTGAGGGGGACAGTGTATTAGCAGTGTGTGTGTGTGTGAAGGTTGCAGTGTGTACGTGAGGGCGGCAGTATATGTCAGGGGTGCAGTGTGTGTGTGGGTCAGTATGTGTGTGTGACAGTTACAGTGTGTGTGGGGCAATGTATGTGTGTGGGGGCAGTGTGTTTATGGGGGGCAGTGTGTGTATGTGGGGGCAATGTGTTTATGGGGGGCAGGGGCAATGTGTGTATATGGGGGCAGGGGCAATGTGTGTGTATATGGGGGGCAGGGGCAATGTGTGTGTGTGTATGGGGGCAGGGGCAATGTGTGTGTGTGTATGGGGGCAGGGGCAATGTGTGTGTGTGTGTGTGTTTGTATGGGGGGCAGAGGCAATGTGTGTGTGTGTGTGTATGGGGGCAGGGGCAGTGTGTGTGTGTGTATATGGGGGGCAGGGGCAATGTGTGTGTATATGGGGGGCAGGGGCAATGTGTGTGTATATGGGGGGCAGGGGCAATGTGTGTGTATATGGGGGGCAGGGGCAATGTGTGTGTATATGGGGGGCAGGGGCAATGTGTGTGTGTGTATGGGGGGCAGGGGCAAAGTGTGTGTATGGGGGCAGGGGCAATGTGTGTGTATGGGGGGCAGGGGCAATGTGTGTGTATATCGGGGGCAGGGGCAATGTGAGTGTATATGGGGGGCAGGGGCAATGTGTGTGTATATGGGGGGCAGGGGCAATGTGTGTGTATATGGGGGGCAGGGGCAATGTGTGTGTATATGGGGGGGCAGGGGCAATGTGTGTGTATATGGGGGGCAGGGGCAATGTGTGTGTGTGTGTGTGGGGCAGGGGCAATGTGTGTGTATATCGGGGGCAGGGGCAATGTGTGTGTGTATGGGGGGCAGGGGCAATGTATGTGTGTATGGGGGAAGGGGCAGTGTGTGTGTGTATGGGGGCAGGGGCAATGTGTGTGTGTGTATGGGCGGCAGGGGTAATGTGTGTGTGTGTGGGGGGCAGGGGCAATGTGTGTGTGTATGGGGGCAGGGGCAATGTGTGTGTGTGTATGGGGGGCAGTGGCAATGTGTGTGTGTGTGTATGGGGGGCAGTGTGTGTGTGTGTATGGGGGGCAGGGGCAATGTGTGTGTGTGTGTGTGTATGGGGGGCAGGGGCAATGTGTGTGTGTGTGTGTGTGTGTATGGGGGGCAGGGGCAATGTGTGTGTGTGTGTGTGTGTATGGGGGGCAGGGGCAATGTGTGTGTGTGTGTATGGGGGGCAGGGGCAATGTGTGTGTGTATGGGGGGCAGGGGCAGTGTGTGTATGGGGGGCAGGGGCAATGTGTGTGTGTGTGTATGGGGGGCAGGGGCAATGTGTGTGTGTGTATGGGCGGCAGGGGTAATGTGTGTGTGTGTGGGGGGCAGGGGCAATGTGTGTGTGTATGGGGGCAGGGGCAATGTGTGTGTGTGTATGGGGGGCAGGGGCAATGTGTGTGTGTGTGTATGGGGGGCAGTGTGTGTGTGTGTATGGGGGGCAGGGGCAATGTGTGTGTGTGTGTGTGTATGGGGGGCAGGGGCAATGTGTGTGTGTGTGTGTGTGTGTGTGTATGGGGGGCAGGGGCAATGTGTGTGTGTGTGTGTGTGTATGGGGGGCAGGGGCAATGTGTGTGTGTGTGTATGGGGGGCAGGGGCAATGTGTGTGTGTATGGGGGGCAGGGGCAGTGTGTGTATGGGGGGCAGGGGCAATGTGTGTGTGTGTGTGTGTATGGGGGGCAGGGGCAATGTGTGTGTGTGTGTGTGTGTGTGTGTATGGGGGGCAGGGGCAATGTGTGTGTGTGTGTGTGTATGGGTGGCAGGGGCAATGTGTGTGTATGTGTGTGTGTGTGTGTGTGTATGGGGGGCAGGGGCAATGTGTGTGTAGAAGAAGGATAGGGGGGGGCTTTTTTTTTTTTTTTAATGTGTGTGTGTTTTTTTTTTTTAACATTTAATTAAAATTAATATATAATTTATGTCCCCCCTCCCTTCTTACCTTTACTGGGAGGAGGGGGGACATCTTTCTTTCCCTGGTGGTCCCAGTGGGGATTCCCTGGTGGTCCCAGTGGTAGGAGTGAACTCTAGCCCGCGCTCCAGGGCTAGAGTTCAATCTCGCGAGATTTGGAGCGTTGCCGTGGTAACCGCGGCAACGCTCCAAATCTCGCGAGAGGAGGACCCGGAGGAGCTGCTGGTAACAGCTCCCGGGTCCTCTCTCCCTCCCCTGCCGGTCGGCTGTCAGTAATGTGCCTGCAGACCGGGGAGGGAGATCACTGATCTCCCTCCCCGGTCTGCAGGCACAATGCAGGGCTGGCACTTGGGCAATGTCAGCCCTGCATTAGCCGGCAGGGGAGAATCTCGGGGGGGGCAATTGCCCCGTTGCCCCCCCCCTGGATCCGCCACTGTATCTGGGGGTATCACTGCTCACACAGGGCAAGTACCGAATGGCCCCACTGTGTTTAAAGGGCCAGAATGAGTGACATGCACTCTGTTAGGGCCGAATACGTTTTGTAAAAGGGCCCAATCTCCCAGGGCCAGGGGCGGACTGACCACTCGGGCATATCGGTCATGGACCGAGGGCCCGAGGCAGCCAGGGGCCCGGCAGCAAAGCCATGCTCCAGTTGGAGAGATCAGAGATCTCTCCAACTGGAACGGCAAAAAAATAAAAAAAAGTATTTTCCTTTATTAGGTTGCTGGGGCCCCTGATGCAGCGCAGGGCCCCAGCAACCTACCGCTCTTTAAATCACCCCCCTCTCACCCTCACCCGAGACCTGGCAGCTTCACCTCCTCTCTGCCAGGTCTCCTCCTTCCTGTCCCACGCGGCTCTGTGTGATGGGAGAGGCGGAGCCAGGAAGTGACATCACTTCCTGTATTCTCCTCTCACACAGAGCCCGATCACAGCCACCAGGGGAGGGAGCAGCAGCCTGGGAGAGAAGAGGGAGCAGAGAGACAGGTAGGCACTAATCACCCCCCCCCCCTGTCACTAGTCACCCCCACTCTGTCACTAGTCACCCCCCTGTCACTGTCACCCTCCCTCTGTCACTAGTCACCCCCCCTCTTTCACTGGCCAACCCCCCTCTGTCATTGGTCACCCCCCCCTGTCACTAGTCACCCCCCCTGTCACGGTCACCCCCCCTTTCACTGTCACCCCCCCTCTGTCACTGTCACCCCCCCTCTGTCACTGTCACCCCCCCTCTGTCACTGTCACCCCCGCTCTGTCACTGTCACCCCCCTGTCACTGTCACCCCTCCCTCTGTCACTAGTCACCCCCCTCTGTCACTGTCACCCCCCTGTCACTGTCACCCCCCTCTGTCACTAGTCACCCCTCCCTCTGTCACTGGTCACACCCCTGTCACTGGTTACCCCCCCTCTGTCACTGTCACCCCTCCCTCTGTCACCCCCCCTCTGTCACTGTCACCCCACCTCTGTCACTGTCACCCCCCCTCTGTCACTGTCACCCCCCCGTCACTGTCACCCCCCTCTGTCACTGTCACCCCCCTCTGTCACTGTCACCCCCACTCTGTCACTGTCACCCCCGCTCTGTCACTGTCACCCCTCCCCCTGTCACTGTCACCCCTCCCCTGTCACTGTCACCCCTCCCTCTGTCACTAGTCACCCCTCCCTCTGTCACTAGTCACCCCCCTCTGTCACTAGTCACCCCCCTCTGTCACTAGTCACCCCCCTCTGTCACTAGTCACCCTTCTCTCTCTGTCACTGTGTCACCCCCTCCCTCACTGCCACAAGTCACCACTCCCTCCGTCACTGTGTCACTAATCACTCACTCCCTCCGTCACTGTGTCACTAATCACTCCCTCCCTGTGTCACTGTGTCACCCCCACCCTCCCTCTGTCACTAGTCACCCCACCCTCTGTCACCCCTTCCCTCCCTCTGTCATTGTGTCACCCCCTCCCTCTGTCATTAGTCACCCCTCCCTCTGTCACTAGTCACCCCCTCTCTCTGTCATTAGTCACCCCTTCCCTCCCTCACTCTGTCCTTAGTCACCCCCTCCCTCCGTCACTAGTCACCCCATCCCTCCCTCTGTCACTAGTCACCCCTCCCTCTGTCACTGTGTCACCCCCTCCCTCCCTCTGTCACTAGTCACCCCCTCCCTCACTCTGTCACTAGTCACCCCCTCCCTCACTCTGTCACTAGTCACCCCCTCACTCTAGTGACAGTGAGGGAGGGGGAGGGTGTGACTAGTGATAGAGGGAGGAGATGACTAGTGACAGAGTGAGGGAGGCAGAGGGAGGGAGGGGGTGACTAGTGACAGAGGGAGGGAGGGGGTGACTAGTGACAGAGTGAGGGAGGGGTGACTAGTGACAGAGTGAGGGAGGGAGGGGGTGACTAGGGACAGAGGGAGGGTGTGACTAGTGACAGTCACCCTCTCCCTCCCTCTGTCACTAGTCAACCCTTCCCTCCATTACTCTGTCACTAGTCACCCCCTCACTCACTCTGTCACTAGTCACCCCCTCACTCACTCTGTCACTAGTCACCCCCTCTAGTCACCCCCTCACTCTGTCACTAGTCACCCCCTCACTCACTCTGTCACTGTCACTAGTCACCCCTTCCCTTCCTTACTCTGTCACTAGTCACCCCCTCCCTCACTCTGTCAGTAGTCACCCCCTCACTCTAGTGACAGAGTGAGTGAGGGTATGACTGGTGACAGAGTGAGGGAGGGAGGTGGTGACTAGTGACAGAGTAAGGGGGACAGTCACCCCCTCCCTCACTCTGTCACTAGTCACCCCCTCCCTCCCTGACTCTGCCTCCAGGTACCCCCTCACTCTGCCACCTGTCACCCTCTCCCTCACACACTCTGTCACCTGTCACATATGCATTCACACTGACACTACATCCAGACATGCACAAGTGCATTCACACAGACTCAAATACAAACATGCATTAATACACAGGTCTTCACAATATACACATCCAAAGGAATGCTGTATTATATGAGAGTTGTATTTAAAGGGACACTATAGTCACCCAGACCACTTCAGCTCAATGAAGTGGTCTGGGTGCCAGGTCCCTCAGGTTTTAACCCTTCAGATGTAAACATAGCAGTTTCAGAGAAACTGCTATGTTTACTTAGCAGGGTTAATCAAACCTCTAGTGGGTGTCATCCTGACGTGCAGAACGTCTATAGGAAAGCATTGAGAAATGCTTTCCTATGGACTGTTTGAAAGCGCACTTGCCGCGCATGCGCATTTCGCTCCACTCATGAGCTGACGTCAGCGGGGGAGGAGAGGTCACCAGCGCCGAGGGGGCCCGGTGCTGGATAAAGGTAAGCTGCTGAAGGGGTTTTAACCCCTTCAGCGCAACGGGAGGGGGACCCTGAGGGTGGGAGCACCCTTAGGGCACTATAGTGTCAGGAAAACAAAGCGGTTTTCCTGACACTATAGTGATCCTTTAACATTTATTTAATGCACATATATTTGTGCATTCAAAGGGCCTGGGATCTAATTTTGCCCGGGGGCCCCAAAGGCTCTCAGTCCGCCCCTGCCCAGGGCCATAGTCCAAAGGCAAGAGGCGGGCAAGCAGCCCCCTCCAAGCACACGTGGCGAGGTCGGTTTCGCCACAGGTGTGCAAGTTTTCCGTCCGAACCGGGCATGACAATCTTTGATGTCCCTTCTTGCCACAATACATACATAAGCCTTCGTTACGTCTGTGTTGTCTCTCTGCCTCAGTGAGTTTGGCACTACCCAATTGCATGGGTTCAGGTTCTGGAGGAGGAGCTTGGCTACTCACCACTGGATAAGAGAAACGAGGGGCTATGGACAAATTAGGACATCTATTACGTTGTTTGTTTTTCTCTCTTTCTCTGAGCCTGTTATCGATATCTATCATATACGCAATAAACTCATTGAGATTAACCGGAAGGTCTCTAGCAGCGGTCTCGTCCTGTATACTCTCAGCTAGACCTTCAGAGAAGGCAGCCACCAGAACACTATTGGTCCAGTCAACTTCGGACGCCAGTGTTCTGAACTCTATGGCGTAATCGGCTACAGAGCGACTGGCTTGTTTTATTCTCATAAGGGCTTTGGCAGCGTTCTTCTCCCTGCCTTTAGGTTCAAAAGTAGCCTTAAATGCTGTGAGGAAGACACTGTAATCACGGGCTACTGCGTCTCCACTCTCCCATAAGGGGTTAGCCCAGTTTAAGGCCTTTCCTGTTAATTGGTTCATCAAATAGCCAATTTTTGATCTATCTGTAGGGAATGAACCTGGGGAGGCTTCGAAGTGGTATTCAATTTGGTTTAAAGAAACTCTAAATTCTTTGGAATCACCTCCATAACGAGGGGGAGGTGAAAGGGTTATGGACGGTGGTTTATGTGGTATGGGAACCACTACAGGTGGCGGAACCACAGGTGGTACAGGAGAGACCTCTAAATAGGCAGTCCTCTGGAGCAAGGTCTGAAATGCCTGGGCAAATTGGTCTAACCTGTGGTCCATATCCTCCACCCTACTCTCACAAGCAATCATATGTTTGCATAGTTCTGCAGGATCCATGGCCCTGTCGTAATGTCACGACTGCTAGTGTGGTCCAGCACGCAGAAACTATGTAGACATATACATAAATAAGGAAAGGGAAATAAAAGGACAGAGCGTAAACCGGACCTTAGAATGGCCGGACTAATACGCTAGAGACAGAGAATGGTCAAAGGGAAAGCCGAGGTCAGGAAAGCCAGAAAATACACAATACCGTAAAGACAAGCCAAGTCAGGGAAACCAGTATTTAGAATAACCAGGGAAAAGCCAAGATCAGGATACCAGGAAATCAGAAACACGAAAAATGAGCACACTCAGGAAACCAGGAAACGGAAACCACGACAGGGCAAAGTACTGGGGTGAGTTAGGGATTTAAATATCCCTCTCTATGCTGTGATTGGTCAGAGGGCGACCTCTGACCCCAAAACGTGCGTGAACGTTGTCGTCGTGACGTCACGCACACGTTGGTATAATTCCCGGGGGCGGGCTAGTAATAGACGCGACCACGCGGTCGGCGCCATCTTGGATTTGGGCGTGATGCCCGGAAGACCTGGGGGAGCGGTTCCCGGCTCGCCGACGAGCAGGTAAGCTCGTGTTGTCGGCGCGGTCGTGCCGGTCGGGCACGGCCGTGAGACTCGGCGGGCCGGCGACCGCAACACTGAGCTATTTTAATATACATTTTGCAATTTGGTTTTCAATTCACTGTTTATTAAAATATTTTGTGTGAAACACAGAATACAGTTATTATTTTGCTCCAGCTTTCTGGTATGAATATCTGAGGCTTTTTCCAAGTACCCACATCCTGTTGGCAATCCCTACAAGATCCGTGAAGTCCGCCTCTTGCCGCAATGCGTTGAGTCATTACCACAAAGATAGCACCCTGGCCTACTACAAGATGCAGTTAATAATATTTGCGAAACCTCAAATTCATTGCTAGCTAAGGGCAAATGCATCCATTTTGTGTATACATTGTGTATTTGTGTAAATATTGTGTATTTATTGCTAATAAAAACACATTTATTAATTTACACCATTTTTTATTTGTATTCCTTTGTCATTATTAAAAAAAATATTGAGTGGTTGAAGGAATTAATACATTATGACATCTATTATGTAAAGATTCATTTTATGCATCACCTGCATGTCTTCCTTCGCGGGCACAGAATCTTAAGAAATAATTTCCCCACAAATATCATAGCGTTCCCGGCTTTACATGCAAATGAGGACAGACAGATATCGTGATTCAGACTTTATGCTGCATGTCTGCCTTAGTAACGGATATGGCTTTAAACACAGCTTTCAAAATAGAGAATTGAGAGGTGGGAATGAGCTGTAGACCAAACCAGTTCATTGAGCTGTATTTGGTATGGTGCTTAGAGTGTCACTTTAAGGTATAAATATTTCTGTACAATTAACTCTGTTCTAAGCTGCTACGCAGAATACTTAGTATCGAAGCATCAAACAGTACATAAAATAGTGTTGCTTTCCTGTTTGGCATTCCTCTTTGTTTCTGAAAGTGTTTGGGATTTGCTTGGCTTCAGCCTTGTCCGTTCTGTCATTTTAACTAAGTGTCATTATTTATCTTACTTATAGGAAGGAATTGAGATTGCTTCATACTTTGTTGCTGTAATTTATTACATGTTTTACGTTTTTTTTCTTGAATTTGTCCTGATGAGAAACGCATGTAATGTTCTCAGGAGAAAGCCGGGATTTTCCATCATTTCTGGAGTTATCGGAAGGTCCACAAGAGAACATGTTCCAGTAAATGAAGTATAGGTATCCGATTCCAATTGCTATGTCCTGTTATACAATCACACATTCGATCTCAAAATGAAACAGGGATTGTTCAATCATTTCATGTTTAAAGTCATTATCTATCTGTCTATCTATCTATCTATCTGTCTATCTATCTATCTTGTCACGTGAATTTGCACTCTCCCGTAATAGACCTAGGCGACTGTTCATAGGCGTGCGCAGCCTATTGCATTAGGGTGTGCACCCTCAAGACCAAGCACACGCGGCGTGTATATATATATATATATATATATATATATATATATATATATATATGTATATGTATGTATATATATACACATATATACACACACACACAAAGCCTGTGTGTGTGCTGTGTGAGGGTGCTGTTAGTGTGATGTGTGTGTGCTGGTAGTGTACTATGTGGGTGAGGGTGTTTGTGTGTGCGTGCTTGTGAGGGTGCTGTGAATGTACTGTGTGTCAGGGTGCTGTTTGTGTGTGAGGGTACTGGTAGTGTTTTGTGTGTGTGTGTTTGTTAGGGTCCTGTTTGTGTTTGTGAGGGTGCTGTGTGTGTGGGTGCTGTATGTGTGTGTGGGTGCTGTATGTGTGTGTGGGTGCTGTATGTGTGTGTGGGTGCTGTATGTGTGTGGGTGCTGTATGTGTGTGGGTGCTGTGTGTCTGTGGGTGCTGTATGTGTGTAGGTGCTGTATGTCTGTGGGTGCTGTGTATGTCTGTGGGTGATGTGTATGTCTGTGGGTGCTGCGTATGTCTGTGGGTGCTGTGTATGGCTGTGGGTGCTGTGTATGTCTGTGGGTGTGCTGTGTATGTCTGTGGGTGTGCTGTGTATGTGTGGGTGTGCTGTGTATGTGTGTGGGTGCTGTGTATGTGTGTGGGTGCTGTGTATGTCTGTGGGTGCTGTGTGTGGGTGCTGTGTATGTCTGTGGGTGCTGTGTGTGTGCTGTGTATGTGTGTGTGTGTGCTGTGTATGTGTGTGTGTGTGTGGGGGGGGTGGAGGTGGGGGTACATTACTTAATATCCCCCCTCCCTTCTTACTTTATGTGGGGAGGGGGGATTATTGTCCCTTGTCCCTGGTGGTCCAGTGGAGGTGGGGGCAGATCAGTTATCCCCCCTCCCTTCTTACCTTATGCCTGGGAGGGGGGATCCTGCTGCTGCTGCCATCCCTGGTGGTCCAGAGGAGAGTGAACTCTAGCCCCGCAGGGCTAGAGTTCACTCACGCGAGATCTGAGCGTTGCCGCGGCAACGCTCAGATCTCGCGAGAGGAACTCGGCGGAGCTGCTGGCAAGAGCTCCGCCGGTCCTCTCCTGCCTCCCTCACTGCCTGTGGGTCGGTGGGGAGGGAGGCTGAGAGCAGAGCTGGCGCTCGGATAGCGCTGGCTCTGCATGAGCCGGCAGGGGAGATCCTGAGATCTCCCCTGCCGGTCTCAATGCATAGGCGTGCCGCGGGGATTAGGGTGTGCCCAGGCACACCCGGCACACCCCGTGCGCACGCCTATGCGACTGTTTCACACAGTATAAAGGCTCTGCAAACCAGCATACATCCCACCACTGTTTCTCAGGATAAGTGTGAAGAATCTGCAATCTTTTCACAGAAACTATTTCCTCCTTCCGAGCTTCTATCACAACAGGCCGACCAGTTACCCACCAGAATCACTCCAGTGGAATGCCAGATTGCCCCAGTTAATGGTCCACTTATAAATGTGGATATAGAGAGAGTTAAAAGAACCATGCAAAAGTTACACCCCACTAATGTGACTTAGACCCAGCTCCAACTCAGCTTATATCCGCATGCATTGAAACACTCGCCCCAGCACTCACAAACATAGTGCAGTGTTCACTAAAAAGTGGAGCCTTTCCAGATCCTCTAAAAGAACCAGTGGTTTCAGATGCCTCCAAAGCACGGGAACAGCGCTAGTCCGAGTGCTAAATGATCTCCTTATGGCGAGAGACAATGGTGATAACTCCATCCTAATCCTCCTGGATCTCTCCGCTGCATTTGACACCATTGACCATAGGATTGTAATAGAGCAATTGCAGCATCTGTGGTCTAGGAGGCACAGTCCTTAACAGGTTTAAATCTTTCGTCACGGGAAGATCTAAGAGAGTAACATCAGGATCAAGCTCATCGGCACCAACAGAACTGGCCAGCAGAGTTCCACAAGGATCCATCTTGTCTCCCATGCTATTCGCAAATAAAAATCATAAATTATTATTATTATCCAGGGTAATACTATATGTAGATTGTTTCACACAGTTTATTTCAGGACTAGGACAAGTTGACAGGACAAAGTTAAGCTGTGCTCTTACATACACCGCCTCCTGCAAGCTGGTTAGAATCATATCCATGGATGCTGTCAGCAGTTCGAATCACAGACTTTTATTGGCATCTGGCGATTTAACACTTTGATTGTGACTCTGAATGGCTGAAATAAAAGGTGCTAAATATACATTACTCTAACACACGTTTTCCCAGCCTTGGCTGCCCAGGTTTTGGTAGAATACACATCCCATTTTTTTTTTGTCAGCCAGCAGAATGGAAGGTTCTATAATAACATGGCCTTTTCTGTTAGATCGGGTTGATCTGATATATGATAATTCAGTGATTTTTTTCTTTATTGCTGTATATGCGGAATTCACAGTTAACAGGGAAAACATCAAACATCGTCGTTTTATACCTGATGCTGAATTAATTGCGATCAATTAGTTTCCCCGGTTTGCACCTTCTCTGGGGGACTCTATGACAGTATCTCCAACAGAATTCTAGATCATTTTGACGATGGACAGTAACAAGTTGCATGGGTTAATGTTCATTTTGGTCTGAGGTAATGTCTTCTGTGCCAGACACCCCGCTCATATATAAATATTACTCCAAAAAACACCACGCCTTGATCATATCCAATGCTGACATGAGTTTGTGCTGTGTACCTTGATGCTCTCTGGTTTTTACCCAGGGGTGTAATTGAAGGTACGAGATTGTTGTGTCATACATTTACCTAATACTTCTCAACATGCAAACATTTCATTTTCAGTTATTCTATCAAAAAAAAAATAATAAAGAAAACCACCCTTTCAATTCCTCACGATATTTTTGGATACACTTTTCAAATTATTTTTGTTAGAAAAACTTTCAGAATTGTTTATCTACAAAAATCCCCTTATTCACTGTAACGGTGACTTATGTAGATACATCATTGAAGAGTTTTTCCAACAGATTGTGATCATTTTAAAAACTTATCCAAAATAATTTAATCAAGGCCACACGTAATATAAAATAAAAAAAACTCAATATATATATAGCTGACAACATAATTTCTTCCCAAAAATTCGAAACCAGGGCTAGCCCGTCCATTGGTCACGGTGGGGCCATGGTTCCTGGACAGAGGGGTCATTTTGCTGCCCCTGTACACATTAAGTTGCCTGCTGCAGGTTGCCCGTTTGCATAGATATGTAGCGAGTACCGTTATATATATGTGCAGTTCAGGGCCCCCTGCTACCTTTCCCTGTGAAGAGGGAGCTCGGAAGTCTAATCTTCCCCTCTATCAGCATGTCCTCTCCTCTCACAAGCTGCGTGAGCGGTGCCATGGCAAACTGACGCATATTCCGGCCCCCGGCATCTGCTGTCATTGTAAGCAGCTTCAACGCCTCTGGGGGGAACTGAGGTGGCCAGCCGGACAGCTCTTGATTACCCCATGTAAGAGTCTAACATGGCATCTGCCAGGTCGCTTGGAGGCAGCGTTTTTGCCGGCCCCCTGAAAGTGCCGCCCAAGGCAAATGCCTTGTTGGCCTTGTTTAAGATATAGCACTGCTTGTGATAAGACGAGATCACTTATGCTACAATTTTTTTTTTGAATGGTTGACAAAAAAATTGATACAAACAAAATCAACGTTACTTGTGCACTGTCCCAAATCCCTGTGCATATTTAAATAACTGGAGGTTTTTTTAATATTGCTCTAAAGTCTGTTCAATTGTAAGCTCACCTGCCACATCAAATCACATTCCAGATTTTACTTTTTAGCTGAAAACAGCGAGGGTAATGTTAGTGTAGGAATCATCTAAGAGGTTTTGCCTTGACGTGACAGGTGAGCATTTATTTAAATGTGCATAGGGACTTGCGATAGTGCGCAAGTAAGTTTTTTCTTTAGTTTTGTATTGTATGATAAAAAATTATATCAGTTTTGGTCAATTCTTTGTGTGTTTTCACATGAAAAGTATTACATAATTCCAGAACTACTCAGTTTATCTGGAAGAGGCTTTGAGTTTTGAGTCCGTCCAGTGCGACTTTTTACGAAATATTTTGGATGGCAAAGTCTATAGCTAGGCTTGTTGTCTCCATCCTTCATTTTCCCATAATATATACAATTTACTTCCTGGATCTTCGATGAAAATTAAGAATAGTCATTTCTTAGTAAAAGCAGTTTTGGACGCGACCCATTATATGACTTATTTTATATGTCTCTCTTTGTATACGCAATGAGGGAGTACGTGAGTGTTTTCTGTTACACAGACATATGGGACAACATATCATTGCTTAATGAAAACAATAGCGTAACGGTGAGTTTGTGGTATAAAGCTGAGAGATTTGTCCTGGCACTAGGTTCGGAACTAGCTGTCCTTTGGACAATTTGACTGGAAAATTCACAATATGAATAACTGAAGCATTTGACTGTGAACAAGCCAGTGTATTAAGTGACTTATGTGTTAAATGGGCTTACATAATAAACATGTCTGTCGCCAGTTGTCCATTTGGGAAAAAGTAAAAAACAAAAACAACCCAGTGACCGCACTGCTTGTATATTTCATTTTTCTAAATTTACATTTTGGCAAAAGCAACAATTCTTTTTTGGCATAAACATTTTTATAGTCAGTTTATACAAGCAGGTCAATGCTTTTTTTTTTTTTTCTCTTCTTCTCTTGCAATGAATAAATTATCTTTACCATGAATATGCAAAAATGAATGTAAACATAATGAACCTCCCACCACCACCACCCACACACCACCACCACTGCCAGCATTTTAACTTATTTTCTTTCCAATTTACATTCATAATTACACAAATAAATTAAAGCAAAGAAACACAGTTATGCCTGGATTCCTCCTGCCATGGCTATTTGCTGAAACTCTGTTATGTATTAAGTTATGTGTTTTTCCTATGATCTCATTTTGCCGGCACTTTGTTTGCTGGGACCTGGCTGGATTTTGGGTTTGTAGCTACAGGCCTAGATTTGGGGCTCAGACTCCTGTATGTGAACGTTTACTAATACACTGGTCAGTGCTTATATGGTAACAAAGGGACAGAAGGTGTATTATATGACAGTGAGCGTCAGAGTTTGATAAAGAAAGAGGTAAGAATAGAAGCTACCATAAGGTACGAAATAAAAGTATAACATGCGCATCTCGTCCCCACTGCTTCCGTATGTGAAGCATTAGATTAGACAAAAAGCTATGGAACATCGACCGCTGGATGACGCAGGAGCGAGCGGCAGCACTAAGTCAGTCATGGCCCTGGGAAAAAAGTAAGTGAAAACCTTTCTTCCTTTTTGTTAAACACTTTCGAGGGGGGTTCTAATGCAAATATGGAGGAGAACAGCATGGAACACTGTAGAGTTTGTATCTATAATGCTATAGAGTTACTTTAAGGAAGGAGCCGCTTTAAGTGCTCTATAAACCGTTTTTAAATACAAGAAATAGAAATAGAGGCACCAGCTATCCGTCCCTTACATCAGCTCTTTCAACAACACCACAAATGTTAAATCTGTAACATACACTGCAGGCAAACGATACTCTGTTGTGTTCCTGTAGTAATGATCAATTTTATAATGTTTTATAATTTTATCTATACAGTGGGCTAACCTACACAGTTATCAGATGTATAGGCAAGGTATTAGTTTAGATAGAACTGTGCTCTTTTGCCAAACTTCCTTATTCATGAATGCCAAAAAAAATGTCCGCCTTGGGCAAATGCGAGTAGCCATCTTGATAATTAGCTTTTTCATATATTTACTGCTGATTACAACAACATGCTGTAGAGTTTACGTTTGTAATATGCCTATGGTAAGGGGATGCTGCTATCCTCATATTTAGTGCCTGGCATAGTTTAACCCTTTGCTAACCAACCAGGAAGATTGTGGTCCATGATTTATACATTTGGCTCGGGCCCTCCCCGGATTCCTGCAAGTTATCATTTCCCTCGGAGCCAATTCACTCTGCAGACGCAGGATAAAAAGCACACATTGTGTGCACGCACTGCAGTTCTGTTTCAGCATCTTGGTCAATAAACTACAAGTCATGTTCAGGTTACAAAAACGAAAAATGGAAATGTTTCCATTCCAAAATACAAGGATCTCCTAATTGATGGCTTCAGTAGCTGACACAGCATTTTCTCTAACCATCCTTTATACTCTCAAACTCTGAGTCCACATAAACTGTGCTCAAAGCTATTTACTCTCATCTCATCCAGTAACCAAGCCACAACGCCACACATAAACCCATCTGAGTACTCTGAGTGCCACAACACGTTAAACACCGAGGTTGGAGGATCGGGACGATAACGTATTCTGTAAGTCACAGCATCCGCTAGGGCTGCCAGATCCAACATATTGACCTGATACACAGCTCCTCTTCATGCTGATGGGCAGTACATGAAAACTCATGCCTCACTGTATGTAGAATTCGTATGCTTATGAAAGGAAAATGTTTCACTAGTCAATTATTACCCTGAAATGCCACCAGTGACCTGGGCATGCTGTGTGCCTATGTTAGATGCCACCAGTGCCCTGGGCCTGCTGCCTGCCTATGTAAGATGCCACCAGTGACCCGGGCATGCTGCCTGCCTATGTTAGATGCCACCAGTGACCTGGGCCTGCTGCCTGCCTATGTAAGATGCCACCAGTGCCCTGGGCCTGCTGCCTGCCTATGTTAGATGCCACCAGTGACCCGGGCATGCTGCCTGCGTATGTTAGATGCCACCAGTCACCCGGGCATGCTGCCTGCCTATGTAAGATGCCACCAGTGCCCTGGGCCTGCTGCCTGCCTATGTAAGATGCCACCAGTGCCATGGGCCTGCTGCCTGCCTATGTAAGATGCCACCAGTGCCCTGGGCCTGCTGCCTGCCTATGTTAGATGCCACCAGTGACCCGGGCATGCTGCCTGCCTATGTTAGATGCCACCAGTGACCCGGGCATGCTGCCTGCCTATGTTAGATGCCACCAGTGACCCGGCCATGCTGCCTGCCTATGTTAGATGCCATCAGTGACCTGGGCATGCTGCCTGCCTATATTAGATGCCACCAGTGCCCTGGGCATGCTGTGTTCTTATGTGTGAAACATTGAAATTCTAAGCAAAAAGGAAGTATCTTTAAAAGTACAAACAATGCTGTCCTTGCACAAACTGTGACATTTCTAACCATTGCTTCCAAGTAAGAAGCAAGCATTAGTAACTCTATAATTCCCCTAATAATTAATGTTAAGGAAAAGCCATGCAATTCTGTTTAATGCACCCAATATGTGGGACTGCAAACACCTCAATTAATTAAACCTTCTATGGCTTCAGTCTAACCTATAAAATAAGATCCACTTATTAAGGAACCAGACGGTAGCAATATACTTTATTTTTATTGGAACTGACTGGATAAACGGACCCCTGTAGCCCATTTACAGCATACACATGCACGCGAAGACCTCCTGCTGGGGTCCAATTTAATAGGAAACGGCAGCATAACAAAGACTTAAATTCCTTCCCTCTGTGAGTGTTTCCATTAACAGTGAGAGTAAACGTTCTCACAATGAAAGAATCAGTGATCAATAGATCCCGTCCATCCGTCCGTCCGTCCTTCTATATCTCTATATTTATCTGTTAAATTGTTTCTTACACAATACTACCAGCACATATAGGCAGACATTTTAATATCAACACAAAGTGAAAAGTTGAATCACATGAAATAAAAAATATTGCTAATGATATAAATGCTGTTAGAACATCAGTGATATTATGTAGTAATACTTTATTGTAAGCGTGGCAGACAGCCCTTTCTGTCCCCTAAAGGAAATACAGAACTCCACTTTTGTGAGAACTCCAGAACCAACATATTTGTAAATGCTGATGAGAAAAGAATCTTTGTCAATTTTAGGTAAATCTTGGATCCCATTGTATCACTATTCACTATTTTCGATTTCCTGTACCACAAGCACTTTGCATATCAGCATTGCTTAGAACCGTGAGCAGTTCTACTGATCCTATGTGATGTTTAGAATTGCTCTACGATAACTATCTTATTAATCCTATATAACCTTCCTGATATGGGATAAGATGGCTCTGCGCAGACCAGAATGAGAAGTTCCTGATTGACATATTAAGTTGGAGCATTCTGCCTGAAACTGCGGAGAGACACACTGCGGAGAGGCACACTGCGGAGAGACACACTGCGGAGAGACAAGTCGTTAGTAGTCCACAGATGCTTTAAAAGGTATGTAGCTTTTATTTTAATTTTTTTTAACCTATACTCACCTTTTATTGGAAAATAATTGGTCCAATAGGTATAATAAGTTCAGGAAGATCATCCACTTAAATGAGGCGAAGCCAACCTCCTGATATTTGAAAATTTCTATTGAATTGTGGAAATGTACTATGATATTGTTTTGGGTCACACTTATTCTGTGCCAGTAGATCATAAAAATTGGACATTTGCAAAAATGTGTCTGAGTCGTCTTGTTTAAGCAATTGTTTTACCTGTGGTTTTACCCGTACAGGTGAGATTGATTGAGAGAGTCGGAATTGGTTTGTTCCAGTATCAATGAGCAAGCATTTTATTTGGACAAACAACAAATAACATTTTAGCAAAAATCTAATACAATCCAAAAGTAGTATTACAGAACAAGAAAGAGGAAATGAGAAAACCGTTAGCCTTAAATGTTCTACTGCAGTGAGGGGGTTGGTTTGTGGCAATTCTTGAGGTCTTTTTACAATATATGTTCTGACTTAGTGATGGCTTTTTCCCATCTCAGTATAACGTGTAACAATGATGAATAATAGCATCCAGACATGGGCAGAGAATTATAAGAGTTCTGTAGGAAACAGCAGGCACCGACCACAATATCTACAGGGAAAGTTGCATTAGGAGTAGGTAGTAGTCTATAAAACAATAGAGCCATAAGCCTTTATAGTGGAATTTTTAATTGGAAACATCAAAGAAAGCAGTATCACCACAATCATGGTCAGCCCACGAAACTCATACAGTAAACTCAAATAATAAAGAAGAGTTGTGTTAAGGGCTCATGATAGTACAGAAGATACAAACACTGATAAGTGTAGGATGGTATTAAAAGAGCAAGTCGGTTGTGGTGTGCCGGAACCGACGATGAGGTAGGCCTGTAAATAAAGAGGGCCCACCAAGAAGAAATGTAAAGAGAAAAGGAGTTAATAATGAGGAGTGGGTGGGAGGGTGATGCAGCGCTGACCTCGAACGATATGGAGCCAGGTAAGGGGTGTCCCTTAAGTAGGGAAGAGGTGTGTCATACGCCCCTCCCACAATTACAGGCCAAAAGGCCTTAATACTTGTGTTAAGGGCTCATGATAGTACAGAAGATACAAACACTGATAAGTGTAGGATGGTATTAAAAGAGCAAGTCGGTTGTGGTGTGCCGGAACCGACGATGAGGTAGGCCTGTAAATAAAGAGGGCAAAAGTAGAAAATCAAATTTATTACATACCAGCAATATACATACTTTAACCAGACATGTCTTGAAAGGCATTTCTTACTTCTTGTACCGGGTTAGGTATGTATCTAGAGTAAGCCGATGATTTCCAGCGCCCTAGTGACTTGATAACATGAACTGGAATGTTTGCACTGGATGCTGTGGAGGCCGCTCCTATGCGGAAGGAGTGGCCCGAATAGTTAGCCGATTTGAGGCCCAGCTGTGTAAGTAAAGGTGGTGGTAGTGAGTACCGAACCTTGTAGACTGAAAGTGGTTGAGATGGTGGTTCATTGTTATGCTGGGTATATGAGTCCAGTAGTTTGACGGGGCTCCACCTGTTGTGAGTAGGATAGTACTTAACCTCTACTGAAAGTGCATGTTGACTGGTTTTGGAGTGAGGCAGAGTCAAGATATAATAGTCCATGTGTTTTGTTAAGTGTGAATGAAGTAGGATGTGAGTGGACTGTGTTGTGCTGATGGCGGTAAATTCTCTTGGTCTCAAGAAACCACAAACAAGGCTACGTATATGGCGGTTTTAACGATGAGGTTTGTGTTGTTGGCAAAGGGTTTAAATCTAGTGAATTTCATAAGTCTTTAAAAATATGGAAATCTATGGGTAGCCTCTGGGCCGTACGTGGGGGTTCGGATCTCTGAATACCCCTAAGGATGTTCTTAATTGGTAGGAGGACACTTGATTTGTCTGGTTGTAAAGTTAGCATGTGATGTTGGATGCCTTTCAGATATGGTTTGATTGTGTTGTATGATAGTTTGAGTTTGAGGTGGCAAAAAGAAGCAAAGCCCAACCAGGATGTCACGATGAAAGGTTGTAAGATGTGTTCAGAAAGGAATCTTTAAATCAAATGAAAGCTCTATCGTAAGTTTCCCGGGTATTAGTAGACAGTGCTAATTGGGACAATGTTCTGCTATGTTGCATAATAGCATCTAGTCCATTACTAGATGGTGGAATAGTGGGGTGTTCGTGGCTGTGAGTGCGGCTGACGGGAGTATTTGACGAAAAGCCTGGAAATTAAAGCGAGACAAATTGTCAGCAGCAGTGTTACATACACCTGGAACATGAATACAAAACAAGAGAAAATTATGACATGCAGCCAGCCAAGTGAGTTTCCTCAAGAATCTCATAATAGTCAGTGATTTGGATCGGCCTTGTTTATAATGTGACAAGTTACTTGGTTGTCTGAGTAGCAACGTACAGACGAACCTGCCCATAAATGCACCCATGCCACGGCAACCGTCACGATGGGATATATCTCAAACAGAGCTGAGGTAGTGGAAAAACCCTCCAGGTCCTGAACTTCTGAAGGCCAGCTGCCCCAAAGCCATTCGTTCCTGAAAAATTGCTGCAAAACCTGTGGTAGACGCCGCGTCTGACCAAATGGTAGGTGAGGAGTCAGACAATTTTGGAAGGAACATGCTTTTACCATTCAAGGTGGTTAAAAATTCTCTCCACATAATTACGCCTGCCGTGGCTTGGGTATCCAGGGGTGACCTGTGTCCATCATGTCTAAAAGTGGGAAACATGTAAAGGAGTTGTGAGATGAAAGTCCGGCCTTGAGGTATGATGCGAATGGCAAAATTCAGTGACCCAAGCAGAGACTGTAATTCTTGCGGTTGCAAGTACCGAGTTGTATGTAGAGATTATGTTGATCAGAATGTTTTCTACCTTGGGCGTGGCAGGCTAGCTTGCATGGTGGCTGAGTCTAGTATGATACCCAGGAATGTGATGAAGGTATCTGGTCCTTCAGTCTTGGTGGAGGAGACTGGGACACCCACCTGTTCGAATAGACTGATGGTTTCTTTTAGGCTACTGGGAGGGGAAATATTCTCCTCGACCAGTAAGAAATCATCCAGATAATGTATAACTGTAGGGCATCTGGCTATATTTAATAAAACCAGCATAGGGTTTCGGCGAATACGTCCAAAATGGCCGGACTACTTTGGAACCTAAATGTTAAACGTGAGCAAAATAGTAGTTCCCTGCCCACTTGATACCATGCAGGTGACACAGTGTAGGGTGGATAGGCAGTAACTTGAAAGCATTGTGATATCAGTCTTACTGAGCCATGCCCCTGCCTGCATGATAGCCGTAATGGCGTGATCTATGGTGGAATATTGCAGTGAAAATTCCTCAGAGGGTATGAGGGAGTTCAGACTAGGAGTGGCAGAGGTGTTGATAGATCAATGATAAGTCTCTGTTTGTGAGAAGATTTCCCTGTGACAATACCGATGGGGTTTGTCCGCCATGTGGTGAACGGAGGGGACTGGAAGGGCCCCCATAGGAAGTCCTCTGCCACTTCCTGGCTATGAGTGTCTCCACCGCTGTAGGGTTTGTTGTGCGGATTGTAAATTAGGACATTCCAGGATTCCGGAAGGCATGTGTATGAGGCCTGTGTGAATCCTTCTGATAGACCCGAGATAATGAATTCCACCAAATGTCTAGATGGATGATGTGGCAGTAATGTCGTAAGTACAGAAATGTTTATTGATGTTAAGTATAGTTTTGGGATACATTTTATTTGGACACAGATTTAGCATGTGCCCTGAAACAGATGGCTGGAGAAAGTGATTGCAACTCAACCAGTGCTGGAGGGGTCGCAGCGGCCGACCCAGCCATGGTAAGGGGTGTAGTGACCGATTCCCCAGGGGTGATACTGGCAGGCTAACTAGGCCTGAAAGGCGAAAAATTAATCTTGTTTTGTGACAGGTGAGGCCCTGCTAGTTGCCAAGTGGCTATGAGAGGCTCTGTCTATGAGTTGGCGCGAGGGGTTATTGAGGCCACCCGTCGTAGTGGCAGGAATCGTAGGCCTCTCGGTGATAGTAAAAGAAAACAGGGGGAGGGAGTGACAGGTGAGGCCCTCTCTATAATATTGCGAGGCGGCTAACTCACGTGTGGCCCGATGGCGTTTGCCTCCGAAACGTTGAGGCGGGGTGTTGGCCTCGCGGACCACTAAACGATAGGCAGAAATGCCAAGAAGGGAGGTACCTATTTGGGCCTATACCCCTAACTTGCCAGTACTCTATGGCCTAGAAGAATGAAACGTATGTGAACTACAACGTGAGCAGGCTTACGTACCTGGTAGTATGTATGAAGTTTTGAGATTCGACAGGTATGAAAACCTGGATAAACCTAAAAAGGGATAGAGTGAGAATGGATCCTGTGAGACCTGTGTAATCTGTATAGGCTGGGATTAGGGCTTCTAGCAGTATGTGTGGGAGGTGTAAAATCTATGAGTATGATAGTGACATGACTGCCCATGCCTGGTGACAAGCGTTACGCTGAGTCCGATACCTGGCAGCAGGGGATTGGCCGTGTAATGTGTATATATGGAAGGTGATCAGATGATATGCATGTCACTAAACTGATCTGGGAATGCAAGGGACTTTTTAATGTGAAGTGACAATATGCAGAATCATAAATGTTGCTGTAAAGTGACGTATGAATGTATGAACCAGAACGTGTGATTCAAAAACCGAAAGTCTTGTGAGACGTATATGCCGTGTTCTTGAATACTCGTGTTACGTCGTCTGAGTGTGTCAAGAAAAGGCCTGAGTTTGTAAATGCCATGTGAAATTATGTGAAATGACAATCTATGCAGAAAATGTTGTAACGTGACGTATGAGTGGTTGAACCAATGCGTGTGATTCAACCCGAAACCCTCGGTGGAAGGTAGGACCGTGTTCTTATATACTCGTGGTATATCGCATGAGCATGATAAGAAATGGCCTGAATAGTTAGTGCCATGTAATCGTAATAACATCATATCTCCATTATACTCTTTAAAATAGGACCGTGTCCTTGAACTCGTGGTATGTCGTACGAGCATGACAGAAAAAGGAGCCGTAATGTAGGCTAACCATAACTGTAATATACATGTAATATCTGCATTGTAAAATAAAATAACTTATTAAAACCATATATATATATATAATAACCAAACTGAAACAAAATAGACAACCTAAGATCGTGTAAAATAAGTATTTGAAAGTTTAACCGATTACTGTGCAGGAAACGTATGATTGGTTGGATCAGTACGTGTGATTCAACCCGAGTATGCATGAAAAGGAATTAAATCCTTGTGTCATGGTTAACAACAAAGAAATGAGGCCTGTAACGTAGGCTGATTTAATTGTAATGAAATGGATAATTATAAAAAAAAAAACTCCAGTAAGCGTGGGAGTCCAATGTCTATACAGAAATGTTAGCTGGTTTCATACCCTTGATGTAATAAGTGATACCTTAAAAATAGCATGAAAATGGTCTGTCTATTTAACCAAGCAACTTTTTAACCAAATGTAAATACATGAAATGATGAAATGTAACTCACGAAAAAGATCTATGTGAATACATAGCAGAATAACCGAATCTTAGTATGAAGGGAAACAGAAGTTAGCATGAATAGCTTAACCGTATGCATTTTAATGCAAACAGCAATCGTGCATAGAAATATACTATGAATAAGTGCCGACCAGAAAACACAAACCGAAATGACAATCGTTTAAATGAAGCAAGGTTGGTTTTTACATGAAATGCAATAATATCTGAGAAGCCTGTAGTACACTGAATGACCGGTAGGGGTCAGTGTGTAGGCGAAAATGCAGTGGTTCGATGGTTTGTACATGAAATGCAATAATGTCTGAGAAGCCTGTAGTACACTGAATGACCGGTAGGGGTCAGTGTGTAGGCGAAAATGCAGTGGTTCGATGGTTTGTACATGAAATGCAATAATGTCTGAGAAGCCTGTAGTACACCGAATAACCGGTAGGGGTCAGTGTGTAGGCGAAAATGCAGTGGTTCGATGGTTTGTACATGAAATGCGATAATGTCTAAGAAGCCTGTAGTACACCCAAAGACCGGTAGGGGGTTTAAACGAATGATATGCATGAACATGCAATGGTTTTAGAACAGACTTAGACAAAATGCAGCCGTAAAGTGAGGACCTGACCCGTGCATGGTGCCGTGGGACTGATGCCTGGCATAACGGGTAGGTTGACTTACAGTTTGTGAGTCACTTGGACACCATCCACAGCGATGGATTGAAGAAAGAAGGTGGTAGGCCGGAAAAGCCTGTGGCTGGATTCCTGACACAGCTCTGCTTAAAAAACCTCATGGAGTAATCAGGTAAAATGGCGTCTGGATGACCCGGAAGTGGAAATGATGCAGCGCTGACCTCGAACGATATGGAGCCAGGTAAGGGGTGTCCCTTAAGTAGGGAAGAGGTGTGTCATACGCCCCTCCCACAATTACAGGCCAAAAGGCCTTAATACTTGTGACAGTGAAAACAGAACAGCGGAGGTAGGTAGTGTTATATTAATAGCTGTAAATCTGGGGCAAATAAAAATATAAAAAGAAAAAAAAATCAGCTGTAGCTCTGTCGTAGGTTATTACTGGCAAGTCAGGGTTTAAACTGTACTTCATATAACAACCCCATCCCTCCCCCACCTCCCTACAGCCTACAGTGTACAATGCAACCTCCATCATATTACTGGTATAATACTAGTTTGTTTAATGCAGCCGAAATGGAGAAATCTTTATGGCCCCAGGTGCCTTTTAAGATGATCTCTGCATGAGATATCTGTATTAAAAATATAGGCCTACGCACTGGCTGGTGTAGGCCACAACCTTCCATTGGGTAGTTGGGATCTTTGAGTCTGTGTGATCCCAAAAACAGCGCCAGGATAAGGCTCTAGGTTCAGGGGGAGAAAGGAAAGCAATTTGTAAGTGTCTCTAATAGTAGAACTTGTGACTCTGGGGCTGTCATGGATCCAGCCTACAAAGGTCTATTTTCTGTTGGATCTTGACCTGTTTTACACCTCCACCACATGATAAACTGGAATTTCACTGGGGGTTCTATGAGTTGGTGTAATGAGTGGAACTGATCTTTGTCTCAAAATGTTGCATGTTTTGGCTTATGATGAATTGAGTTATCTTAAGCGGGGAATCAGTCACTTTTTGCACTTGTTACCTGCGTGAGAGTATTACTCTAAGATGACAACATTTCTCTGAGGCAGTGACGTCTTCAGTGTGGTGCAAATGGGGCAGCTGTGGAGCCACATGGGAGGACGGAGGATAAGGCAGTGAGGAAGTGTCATGGACCAACAGCCTCAGCCAGCACACTGGACCACAGGGAAGCCACCCTCCAGCAAAAGGTAGGAAACTGGAGGATGGCTACAAAAGTGTATATTTTGCATGTGTATCTGTATGTCTGTCAGTATGTGTCTGTGCGTATGTCAGTATGGCTAACTGTGTGTGTCTATATGTCTGTCAGTGTATGTGTATGTCAGAATGTCTTATAGTGTGTTTCAGTGTGTGTCATTATGTCTGTCAGTGTATGCGTATGTCAGTATGTCTTATAGTGTGTGTTTGTGTGTGCCTGTATGTCTGTCAGTGTATGTGTGAGTCAGTATGTCTGTCACTGTGTTTGTCAATATGTCTGTCAGTGTGTGTGTGTGTCAGTATGTCTGTCAATGTATGTCAGTAGGTCTGTAGGTGTGTATGTCTGTAGGTGTGTACGTCCGTATGTCTGTGAGTATTTGTGACAGTATGTTCATTTGTAAATTGTCAGTATGTGTATGTGTCAGTGTGCATATCTGTGTCTATATGTAGTCAGTGCAGGGCCGGACTGGGAATGCAAAGCAGCCCTGTAAAAAAAACATATGGCAGCCCCATAAGTCATTGTGCCACGGTAGTGTTTGTGTGTGTGTGTATGTATATATATTATATATATATATATATATATATATATATATATATATATATATATACACACACACACACACACACACTACAATGGCACAATGACTTATGGGGCTGGCAAACAGTTTTTCCATAGATTTTATATATATATCTAAAATAAATATATAAAATCTATGTTTATGATTAGAATTACTCAATCTGGGGTAGCAAGACATAGCCATATTTTAAATGTTATAAAGGAATATTTAACTAAATCTTTCATCTATATCACTAAAGGATATATAAATGTATATATACTTTTTTGTTATTGGTATGTTCCTTTATAATTATAAATATTCGTAATTCGGGGTAATAAATGTAATTATATACAAGCACATTAGGCCCTTCCCATAGGAAAGCATTGCCTCTATGCTTTTCTATGGGGATTTCACTGATGCTGGATGTCGTAATGCAGAGTGTGAGAATGTCCACTATCTTTTAACAGAGTTGAACTCCGTTAGAATCTAGGAAATGCCTCTAGTGGCTGTCCAAAACGAACACATCTGGTGAGTGCGCGGGAAGGTGAGTTTTACTTTTGACTCCTGGTGCTTCAGCTGCCAGGACCACGCCAGTGCTGTACTCTCACATATGCACAAGCTCACTGACACAAAAACATAAGCTCACTGATACACACACATAGGAACACTAACAGACAATCTCAATGACGCACACAAGATCACTGACAGACACACAGACAGGTTTACTGGTACACAAACAAACTTAGTACAGGCAAATTCTCTGACACACACACACACACACACACACACAAGCTTAGTACAGACAAACTCACTGGTTTACACACACAGAACCTTAATGCAGACCAGCTCCATGTTACACACATACATGGTCACTACAGACAAGCTCATTGAAACATGTACACATGCTAACTACAGACAAGCTCAATCACACACACACGCTCACTACAGACAAGCTCACTGACACACGTATGCTTACTACAGACACACTTACAGTCACATACACATGCTCAGAACAACCAAGCTCACTGCACACATACACAAGCTCACTACAGACAAGCTCACTGAAGACTAACTCACTGACACACACACATGCTCACAGCAGACAAGCTCAACTGACACACATGCACACTACAGTCAAGCTCACTGACACACATACACACACATGCTCACCTCTGCTAAGCTCACAGACACACACAAGCTCACTACAGACAAGCTCATTGACACAAACATGTTCCCTAAAGCTCACTGACACACACCCATGCTCACTACAGACAAGCTCACTGACACACAGAAGCTCATTACAGACAAGCTTACTGAAACACACACAAGCTCACTACGTAGCAAGATCACTGACACACACATGTTCACTAAAGACAAACTCACTGACACACACATGTAAATATCTGTTCCTTGCGCTCTCCTAAAGGGAAGCACTCTACTTTTTCCTCCTGCTTAACTCCAACCTTATTTGATTGCTATCTCCTGTCCCACTTGTATACCCCACCTCCTACAGAGTGTAAACTTGTTTGAGCAGGGTCCTCTTCATCCTATTGTTCCTGTAATCTTTTATAATTGTCTTATTTATTGTTAAATATCCCCCTCCTTCAATATTGTAAAGCGCTACGGAGTTTGTTGGCGCTATATAAATGCCAATAATAATAAAAATGATAATGTTCACTACAGACAAGCTTACTGACACACACATGCTCACTACACACAAGCTCACTGAGACACACAAACAAACAATAATAATGTATGTTGGCTGGTAAGTGTCCTTGGGAAAGACCCCTAACAACATATATCTGCCTACCTCAAATCCTCCAAGATTGTAATCTCTGAGCGGCGTCTTTTTCAAATATCTTCCCTTTCTATAATTGTACCGCGCAGCAGAATATGTTGGTGATTTATAAACGCAGCAATATAATATCTGACATTAATGTTTGCTATGATTCATCACAACAAGACCACAGTAAAATGGTCAAACTTTTCATCTGCAACTGTCTTAAGAAGCCCTGGTATATGATAGACACATTGTACAATAAACAGAATGGACGCGTAAAACAAACCGAAATCTGTGCAAAATAACACCACCAGAGACTTATCCACCCAAATATCACAGGGCCAGCAGTGGGCTTTCTTTGCTGAAGATAATTCTACAGATGAGTTTTATAATCCAGTCTGAGAATTGGTGAATTTTTAGAAAGTCTCTTATTTTGGGTGTGACTAAGAAAATACATTTTTGTGCGATGACTTGCTGTCTATCATTAAAAATAAAATATACCATATTTACATATTTACATGCCACTTTACGGCTATATAAATGCTGTTAGGATCATTTAATATCCAGTGGAGAATATACACAGCTGTTCGTAATGTAGAATTGCAGTTCCAGCACATCATTCCCCATTCAGTGAGCTGAGAATATTCTTATCCTATAATTGCTCCCTACTTTTCTTCTTTCCCATCAACCTCCTGGCTTTGCAAAGCTAAAATCATGTACACAGTCAGGGTCCCTGATGGAAAACAGTTACATGATTACTGCAAGCACCAAGACCACGTCAGTGTTTTGAAGTGGTCATGGTGTTTGGAATCTGTGTGCGCTGCACACACAGAGATAAAGCCGTTTGCTGCCGGAGGTGTAACCCCACATTCCGCAGAATCATTAGCCAGTCCAGAATGAGAATACAGGCTAGCTTATGGCAGTTTTGTACATAGCATGCTGGCAGAAGATGACCAAACGCAACATTCCCCCCTCCCTCCATGTCGCCCAAGTCCTCTCTAACGAGAACGTGGTTCTGGCACAGGATTACCGGTAAGTATTACGTTTATTTATTTATTTGGGGAGAGGGGGATGCCTACAGTTACTCTAACCATTACCTGTTTTATTAGCCGAGCTGGGTGTGCTAGTCTTCATTCATGATATTAATATATGTTCCAGCTCCAGGATATTGAAAACATTAGTTAGTGTTCTCATCATTACATGGAAAAGGTTCGTATTTGTATAGTTTACATTACAATGTAATTACAGGACCCACCATTGTGACATGCTAAAAGAACTAAACTGGCTGTCACTGGAATCCCGACGCACCCTTCATCTTTCCAGCCTTGTGTTTAAGAGCTTTTCTGGGAAGCTCCCACCCTACCTGAACACAATGCTTTCCCCAGCTGTTCCCACTTCCTATAACCTCCGATCTGGTACCAACGCTTTACTTAGTCTACCTCAATACAAAAAGAAAGCAGCCCGATCCTCCTTCTCCTACAGAGCACCGCAATTGTGGAACGACCTCCCGCACACTTTCAAATCTTCCCCAAGCCTAAAGTCCTTTAAGAGATCCCTCTCTACATACCTCAAAACAGAATGCACCTGTCATGGTTGATTATATATTTCCTACCTGTTCTATGTTACATTTTGTATATATTGTATATTAATATTGTTTTTGTATTTTATTGTACCATAATGTAACAATGCAATGATTTGTGCACCCAGGACATACTTGAAAACGAGAGAAATCTCAATGTATCTTTCCTGGTAAAATATTTTATAAATAAATAAATAATCACGTATGCTTGTATTTATTCTTATTATTTTCTTTTTCTTTTCACAATGTATTTGTTAACATGTATATCTATTAATGAAAGTAGAGTTTTAACATTATGTACTTTTTTTCCTCTCGAAGATCAGCTCCTTTTATTTCAGGTTAATCGATTGTTAATTAATAGGATTATATTTTGTGTTGTATAATTGTGTTGATTGCCTAAATAGTAGTGATTCTGATAACTTAAAGGGACACTTTGGAGACCAATAAAAATTGAATGCATTTGATAGATTTTGGCCTCATTGATAAGTTGTATTTTAGTGCATGCTCAAAACATTATAAAATAAAAATGTATTGCCAAATGCTGCTCCATAAGTCTGCCTCCTTAGCTACACCCCCTCATGCCAGAAAGACTTCCTTTTCAGTGTATGTACACAGACTCTTAGCCCCAACAGCACTGAGTGAGCTGTTTTTAGGCAAAATATAAGGCTGCGAGGCATCCCGGAAGTAATGAAACAACCGGACCTTATGGAATACATAACGGGGTACTTTAAAACCTTGGCCCCTAATCTTCCTACAGAGGTTTTACTAATAGACCGAGCACACAGGGTCACGAAACCAAAGTTTCTGCCGGAGGAGGCACCCAGGGACGTACTTACCCACATGGATTACTTCCACGCAAAAAATAAAAATAATCAATGCCTCCAGACAACGCAAGGACCTCCCCGACCAATACCACTGTGTACAGCTCTTCACGGCCTTTCTGCACTCACCCTCCAGAAAAGGAAGCTCTCTGTTTGAAGAATGTGCCCTACCACTCGGGCCACTATTTGCTTGCTTATCCACAGGAATGGGACATTGCACACCATCTCATCCCCAGCAGAAGGGAGGAAGATCCACCCCTCAACCACAGGGTAACAAGCAACCCCCACCCTCTACGCTCCAACCAGAGTGGAAGAAGGCGCGCACCTGAGAACTGCGGCATAACATCCTGTCCCGCAAGTTGCAGACCTCTCATGGAGTTACTGCCGGGAAGAGTCAGCATGGTGTGAGTTCCACCTTACACCCTAGCTATTCAACCACAGTAGCTTAAACTCATTAATGTTGCTATTTAGTTTATTTTAGTTTTACAATGTTAAATGCACTGTTATATCACAGCAATAACCTGATCTCAGTAAAACTTCAGATTCCACATGACAGCAGGGGGCGACCCCTATTCCACACCTGACACTTAATGCTAAAGTGACGTACAGGCCCCGTACTATGCTACCACCCAGCCGACAACATAGACCCCTCCTGACTGGGCACAGGTGTTTCCACCCACTACCAGCAAACAAACAAACCCAAACTTCCAGCCCACACTAAGACTTCGATGTCAGGAGTAGGTGGGCTCCTGGTGTGGACCCCCCCCACCAGACTTAGACAACCAATGGAACAGAGGGAGCAATGTAGATATACACCTCATTGGTGAGCTCCATAAGAGCCAGGTCACTCATCTCCCTAAAGAGATACACTAGTCCCCATGCCTATAGCTAATCGCCAAACATCTCTGAGAGCTACAGCATATATAAAAAAAATTAAAAATAAATAAATAAAGGGTTTTCGTCCTGCTACACACCACAGCTAGTGTAATTCTAAAACACCCAACATATCTCTCATCAACTATGGACAACTTAGAGCTGGAGGTTCCAAACTTCTCATGCACATTTACCTACCTACTGAAGTATAACAGATATGTTATACAATGTTGTCTTTTTCATTGTTTTTATCAATTTTCTAAACCCTATGCACATATTAGGCGATCAAACAATCTCTAAAGCAATCACAATCTATTAAGGGTACAAGACGAGGTGAAAAGCTGGCTACTTGTCATAGAGACAAACTATGGGTCGATAAACCCCACTATGTCAACCCAATATAAAGCCATACCACGCTCCCACATGGTACCTAACCCTAGGTACGACACCCATACTTGGGTTACAGTAGTGCAAACTACGCTCACCTTACTTCTTTATTACAGTTAACTCTCTTTCTCCTCCAATTTTCCCCCTCTCCCCTTTTGCAAAAACTTCGGTTCGTACTATATTCACAAATATCTATATCCAACGTAAACTAAGCTCTGACCGCAACTACGTCTACCAAAGCCAATATACAACGTAGGCAGCCTCCAAGAGGTGGCATTTTGCTCACACCAACCCCCAATATACATACCTGACATGTCTGGCTTCTCACCTCATCTCCAATGAAAGAAGGGTGCAAAGGCATGCCTCTAGCAAAGACGTATCTCAAATTGAATTCTATTTTTTAGCAGCGACTATACCACCCCCACTATAGTAAGAAAATACAATGTCATAATGTCCTGGGTCTGAACACCCCCTTTAAGAGACACTGCCTATTCTGTGACCTAAAATGCACGCAGTCAGACATATTCTGCCTCCAAGAGACACATTTCAAAACACCCCCACACTCAAACCTTCTCTCTACCCACACGAGTTTTACGCCACAAGAGGACATAAAACCAGAGGAGTGTCAATCCTAATAAACCACATCTATCATTCCAGCATCATACCTCCCACCTAGACCCTGAGGGAAAAATTGTAATATTGGTTTGCACAATAAACAATACCAAATACACGTTTGCCAACGTACATGCCCCCAACACGAACCAGACGAACTTCTTATAAAGCACTTAGTGAGCTCTCACCAGTCCAGGGAGCGAATGCTCATTCTTTGAGGTGATTTTAATCGCATATTAGACCCCCGCTGGGACACAACTGCCCAACCCCCATGTGCACCAAAATCCCGTCAGCAGAAAGAATGCGCCAAGTACAATAAGCTACTAGACAACTAGAGAGTGCTCCATCCACATGAGAAAGACCACACATACTTTTTATCTCACCACAATACATACACCAGAATAGGTAGATTTCATGTGGAAGGGCAGCACCTCGACCAAATCCTAGACTGCTCCATAGGTCCAATCAATTGGTCTGCCAGTATGGATATGGGATTAATCTAGGCTTGCAGTTTAACAGATACCTGAGTATTCCGTAAGCCATACATTGCCACTTGGGTATAAAATAAACTTTTTGGCTCAAAATGCTATGAAAGCGTACAGATTAAACGTGCTTTCGTTCAAATGGGACAGATGTTGCCCACGTTCTGTTATTAGCTGCTGTTTTGGACACATGTTTCTGATTAATTTGTAAACTCATTACTATTTCATAGGGAAACTCTAGCTAATGCAGCCAACATCTGGTCCCAATTAAACCCCATGGAGGGCGTTTGAAAACTTGTAGAGGTCACAGGATCTCACATTTACAGTTATTCCATTGCCCAGATGTTGAGTGAACATGTAGCACAAACATTCAGATCCTATAAGCTCATACACCTAGAATAGACTGAATTTAATGTTACACAACTCTCATCATACACCCTGTATAATATCACACATTTTACTCTTTATTTAATCCTTCTCTTTTTGTCCTCCTTTCAGAAAAATTAGAGATGTAGCCACCAACATAGATATATTTTTTTTACACTTCCCTAAGGTATATCTAGGTGTCCCATTGTATTTTTGTATCTCTCGTGCCAGTATTTTGGATCTAGTATGGTCTAATAGGTGGGATCAGCATGATATGCAGATGGAGTAGGTTCTCTCTGAAATGACACAAATGAGCAAAAAGATTTTTCAGACCTGAGCGGAGGAAACCAAAGGACAAGCTGTTGTGGTTTTGCTGAACTTTTGACCACTTTTGTATTTTCTGTGTCTTTTGACCTACATGCACCAGCAACATCACCACAGGTCATTAATATAACATGATCTCATGACTGCTCTTAATGGGTGAACATCAATGGATAACATCCACCCAAAATTGGAGATTTGTTTACTGGCTAATAAACATAATAAAGCAATTAGTAAAGTGACATATAATCAAGCAGTGATTGCAATGTTTGCAGGGGCAAGGTATGAGCCACAATATCCATATGAACAAAAAACAGCATTTTCTTAACTTACAGAGCAGCTATTTTGATGCCCAGAAAAAACAAAAGCCATGAAGACTTATCCTCAGATAGGGGAACTCCAAACTCAGCTATAACGCACCAGCAATACATCTTCTAAATAGCACACAAGTGCAGTGCCTCTGCTGTTGCAACAGTCCAGTGCAGAAATGAACTAAAAGCGTCAAATGACATACATGATACAGAGCAACCAATAGATATGCACCAATCAATGCAATAAGAGCCCTTAAATTTGAATCCCACCCACCAAAAAGAGTATGGATAGAGAGGAAGAAGTTCTATATCCAGCATCGCAAACAAAGCCACTTGACCAGCCTGGTGGACCAGCTCCACTGCATCATAAAATGGCTGATAGTGGATAAAGCTAACCCTGGGTGAAATGGCATCATTAACTAATACCATCTCGAGATTGGACACTGCTGGATAAAGCAAAAGCTGCAGGGATCCGTCTTCAGCACGATACCTACTGGGAAAATAAAGAGGTGAGGGATTGGAGGAGCAGAATATGGGCTTGCAAATATTTTTCCTGACTATCTGTGGAGAAAAATATGTGGACTGGAGATTTTGAGGAATATTTCTACTCAGGGAATGAGCCAAGACTGGAATGTCAAAACCGTCTCTCAGACCCATCCAGAGCCAGTCTGCTCAGTGTCTGAGGGGTAGGCATCAAACCATTTCCCAAGGCAACCATGGCTGAAATAGTTGTGGAAGACAATGAGACCAAATTTGCAACAAGCTGTTGCAAGGCCCAAGTTGGGAATGGCAGGGAACAGGGAAGTGTGAGTAGAAATAGACAGAGCAGGAGGTGGAAGATGAAGATGGACAGAGGTAGAAGAAAGAAAATAAACAGTAAGGGTAGAAACATGAGACAGGAGAAATGGGGATAGTTACAGAGATATTAGATGGTGGATGTGTAGCGGGGAACTCTTCAATACTCCTTTCTAAATCAACCACTGCAGGCTGATGAGATGACATTTGAAAATAATCCTTGAATATTCTAGGAGGCCCTACAATGTGCTGAGTCCGGTCCATGATGGAGAAGATTCACCAGAGAAGAACCTAAGGAGAGAGCAGAATACAAGAATGAAGACAGGAAGCAGAGAGGCCACATAAAGGTCAGTGGGAGGCCTATCTCTTCCACTCCTAGCCAAGGAGAAGCCCCCTTAATTCTGCTTTGTGCCATCTAGGAGGCCCTACACTCCCATCATTTTTATTTTCACTTACTGTCTGATACATACAATAGTGCAAGGTACTCCTCCTGGCAGATGGGGTCAGCAACAGATCTGCACAGATAACTGATTCATACTGGATGAGATTTCAAAACGCTATGAATCTAAAGGCACAATATTTACTATAAAAATGGCTTTGCTAATGGAATCCAAGCATGCAGTGGACATCATTTTTAAATACTGTCACACTTTTCATTCTAAATCCAGTTCCAGAATTGAGCTATAAACTTTGCACAGTGTTATCACAATTTACAAAAGAAAACAGTTTGTTTTCTTTTATTAATGGGGAGATTAGTGCACACAGAAAACAGACCCTGCTAACATGTCCAAGATCCAGCCTCATGGGACACAGCTGTACCATTTGAAATGTTGAAGAAAATATTCTGTTATTTCATAATGCTTTGCTTCCCATCTGGTGATAAAATGTGTGTCTTGTTTATGGTTTGAATTTAAGACTGGTAGAAGAGTGGGGTTTTGATAGCATTAGAGAATTATGATAATGTTGCTGCATTATACGACCAAAGCTTTCTCCTTACTCTTCGATCATGGATGCCAGTTCCAGCAGTTAGCATAATGATATTTGTATTTTTTTTTAGATATACCGTTACCTACATGAATTAGTAATTGGAATTTGGCACCTTTACGTTACAACTGATTTTCGTTTTTCCCATTTTGGTTTTATTTGGAATTTTGTAATAAACACGTTGTGGAGACAATAATAAAGGCTGTCTAAAATAGAATAGTAAAACGCAAATGTGAAAAATAATATCTGTCTCTGTTTAATAAATATTACAGATACAGATGGAGTAACGAGGAGTCATGGGACACTAGCAATGTTGTATTCCAGCCGCGTTCTGGAAGCATAGGAAGTATATGTGGAATTGCCTTCATAAAGAATGAAGCATTTTTATCATTTACATTAGTCTAGAGTAGATGCAATCTACCGTACTCAAATTAACATAATGGAATAAAAAGAAGATATATCTGTAGAACGAGTATCTTGTAGTGTAGATTTATTACAATATTGGCATGTCCACCATAATAAGCGTCACAGTTAAGAAAGCAACCAGTAGCAATGTGGAACACGTACAGTTGCCAGTTTCATTTAGTTTGTTATTTTTTCGTTCCCCCCTCTTCTCTTCTTTGATTCACAGAGCAGAGATGTGTTAGCTACAACTCCTCTGCCTGCTTCTTATTATGGTGGGCATGCCATGATTAGAATATTGTAATAAATCTGTTCTACAAGGATACTCGTTCTCCAGATAGTCTTTTAATTCCATTTAGTTCTTTTGAGTGCGGCACTGCTATATTTGTCAGAGTTTCAGAATTGGAGGACCATGGGTGCCGGGACCGAGAACTTGGAGCACATTTACTGCCATGGAGCAATTTGCTTCCTGCGGCTTTTTTTGACATTTTGTATAATCAATCTCATTAGCTTTATCAACAAACCAAACCTATGTATTTTTAATTTTTCATTTATTTGAGGTAGCGGCACATACCTCTCCTTTGCTTTAGAAGGTACAATCTGACTTATGTTTAAGAATCAGAGAATTCTTAATGTTTTAACCAATATACATACACAAAGAGTAAGAGGATCAGAAGGTAGATTCAGATCACAAAGAAAGAAAACAGAAGACCAATATGTCTCCAATTGCCCATCACCTTGTCACAATGTAAATGTCCAGCATTCACAGTCCAAGTGTCCGCATTGGGTCTGCTATATATGTCACAATCTATAACTACTAATGTGACAATTGAAATGTAAAATTAGCTTCTCTTATTAAATTTTCATCATCTCCATAAACCCAGCACTGGACTCGGCTTTATAGTTCGATGTTATCTATTGTTGTAATCCATGTTTTGGAGCTGATGTAGTTTCACCAAAGTAAAACACTTTAATACTGACTTCCCTTTTATTCGAAAATGCTTGCGTTTTAGAAATCTGTAACCATTTTCTTCCCCCGCTTTCCTTTCCGTCTGCTATTGTGCAGTTGATTGGGTTAATGCTAATATGTGTGGCGAAGTTTCTCCAGACAGATGTTCTGCTGGTTCTGTGAAGGAAACTGCCCGCAGCAAAACACTGCGTGAAAAGGTGCTCCCACCTGCACACCAGAATCTCCGGGGAAAGCATTTCATTTATCTTGGCGGTGGCCCGTGCGTTAGTAAATTATAAAAACACACTGACGCCCTTGCTTTTTTAAGCTTTGCACAGCACAGAGAGTTTTAAAAAGAGTCGAGGTTTTCAATATTTCTCCGTTTCTTTTTTAGCAGAGTCAAGAAAATTCCTGAAAGAATAATAAACACGTCTAGCGGCAAGTTTATACGCAGTAAGTGGCGTTGTGAGTGTATCGACCGAACAAAGCTAGGTTTTAAACAGGCTTAATCACAAGATTCCAAAGAATGAACAGAAAATCAAAGTGCAAAACATGCGGAGAAATTCCGAAGCTGCATTGCTCAAATTAACTACTGGTGCCGAACTTTGCAGTTAGATTTTCAATTCACTGCAATTTTTTGTTCAGTAAATAAAACCCAGTGTATATGTTTGATGGGATTTATTATTTAATGGGATGTTAACAATTAACTACAATATGTTTTATTGGCGTGATTTGCATACTCCCACAATGCACCTGAGCATAGCAGACTCCGACATCCCACGTGACATTCGTTTTCAGTTATTTAAACTATATATATCCTAATGTCTCTCTTAGCTAATATTTTTATTTTTTACGTTTTTAATTTTTTATTTTTGTTGTGCATGAGAGCAATGCATGTCATACAATATACAATGAGTAATTAGCAATGAGCTGGTCTGTCAAACGTGTAAGAAGTGAAGTGTACATATAAGTCAGCACATTTTTGTTTTATATTGAAGTTAAGACAGTAAGAGCATGTGTAGCAGAGGCTTGATATTCCACAGGTTAACTCCACTAAAGATCCCAGTGAGGCTCAGGAACAAGTAGTAAAAACACCATGAAGCAGTAATTCCAGCAAATAAAGTAATCCACGAATATCCCCATACAGATCCCAATGACTGGACGACACACAGCATCAGGAGCAGAACTGACTTTTAATCCACACAGTCTCCTTATAAAGCATTCTCCCATGCAAGGGAGGGATTCACATTAATCAGTTCAGTATTCAATAGTGTAACCGTTACCCACACATCTCCTCCCCTCAGTGTGACACTGAATCCCATTACACATGCTGTAGTTTTCCCCGAGTTCTGGATGTACCCTAAAACAAGCAGTGATAATAATACTTTGGGTACCCCCCGGTAGCCCTGATCTCGGTGAATAACATATCCAAAATTCACCCAGATCGGACCAGGGGTTCGGGAGTTAGGTGGAGGGTGTAATTTGATCGACCGCATACGAGGTGGTATCCGAAAAGGGTTCCATGTGTTTTGCCCCTGCGGTTGGCCTCCGTTCGGGAGGAAAAACATACATAAAATACTGCCATCCACGATTAACATTACATTTGTATGAATCCCCTTGTTCGGTACTTTAAACTTACCGAACGGGGGGCTGATTAGCCTACCCGTTCGGGAGTTACAGAGCCCTAGAGGTCTCAGAGGTGTTCGGGTAATTGAGTGTCCGATTTGAGTTCCAGACACTCGACGACCAAACACCGCTGAGATTTTCGTGCGAAAGATGGCCGCCACCACGTGTTCGTATACCAAACGGCGGCCACCCAGATACATGCACAAAGTACCAATTAACCTGTGGTTAGAGAAGTGTGAAGTCTAATAAGATACACACTTCTCTCTGGGGTGGTCTATTGTTTCAGTAGTTTCCATTCGTATGGAATACGGATAGAAACTACCGAACAATCATACGAATCCTACATACAGTTTAACCAGATAGAAGAAAACAACACACGAATTGCATTTTTACCACAGTCTTTTAGGACAGCCCTAGTACCATCCGCTACAGCATGGTGCATATTTGAGTGGTCACCGAAGTAATAAAACTCTTACATATTATATGCACCACAGTCAATAGAATGTTCAGTAACTGTAGAAAATCAGGTTCAGCAGTCATGTCATTGGTAAGACTTACAGACATAAAAATAAGGCAAGACATGCTAATTACATAGAATTATATGCTAAAGTACAAGCGTTAGAGTAACAGGTATTATATGAGAGCCACTGGACTTCGGTGTGCTCCCACATGAATGCAATGGTATTCCGCTCCTCAACATGCATGTGAAAAACAATGGAAAATAAGGAGATAAATCATAGGAATACAGGAAAATAGCGTAACTATAGAAGAGCAAGCAGTGCAACAAATGTAAAGCGAGAAATATACGCCGAGGGCCAACAGTATGGCAGCCACCCTTGTCATGTGGATCACAGGCAGCAGACAGGCAGAATTTTATGTTTTTTGTTCCGTCACAGCTAGCGGGGAGCATGTCCTTGCCAACAGGTTTTGGGGAGGAGATGGAATGTCAGGAGATGGACAAGGTGGGTCTCAACCTCCCCTGCTCTGTAAGGTAAACTTTTAAGTTACCGAATAGGACGTGCCCAACGAGTTTAAAGCCGGCTGGTGGTAGAGCATTTAAGATGATGGGAATTTTGGTTTGGAGGAAGGGGGAGGTGAGACACCAGTGGGTAAAGTTTTGGTGCAACGGCACCTGGTTACGTTCGTTGGCAAGGATGGTTATTTAAGTTGGAGGCTGTAGGGCAATAAGTGTAATTTATATGTTAATTATGGTATGTGTATATATATATTTATGTGTTTATTTATATTTGAATTAAAGGAAAAGAATAAAGTTTGGATGAGTCCTACAGTTGTAAGTTTAATAAATGCTGTGGCCTGTTTCATCCAATGTTTGTTGTTTGTCGTTATAGGGGGGAGAATTGGGGTAGTCTCCTTACTCTTAGTCGCACCACATTCACCGCTACGTACATACAAGTATCTGGCTCAGCCTATCCCTGACAGCGGCTGAAGTGGTTCGTATAGAGGGGTGATCAGATAGGGTGCTGCAGAAATACTGCAAACCAGGGTTCTCCTTCAGCCCCAGGCCTGTGTGAGGGCCAGCAATCATAGTCCACAGACTCGGGATCTCACAGGAACCAAGTCCTTCCCCCTTGCAGGGTGAGCAGATGACATTTATGGTGTGCTCCATTTGGAAGTCAGTGCCTCGGGGGGTTCTCGGCCCGGGGGGCGGGCGGCATAGTAAACGGGTTCTTGCTGTGTGATAGTGCCCAGGAGTGTTCTGTTCTGCTTCAACTGTTTGCAGCACTCCACTTCTTCCCTCTGCTCAGCTAGGGCTGTCCACTCGCGCTCTAGAATCCGCTGACAGAAGCTTTGAAATATCTCATCTAGGCCCGGCATAGTTGCTGTAGTTGAGCCGCGGTAAGGTGTGTGCAGGCCTTGTTCATCCAGCTTAGAGGCAGATGCCATCTTGTTCCTGTGTACAAGCGAGGTGCTTTTAGCTTTATGTGCATAGTACAAAGTACGTGCAGGATAGATTGTCCCAGTGCGTCCAGGGGGGACTGGGATATCCCCCGCCAGTCCAGAGGTGGGTGAGGGGGACAATGGGTCCAGGAATGAGAAGATCGTCAGCCTCTCCCCAGCTCCCTCCACAGTAGGCCACTGCAGGTTGACTTGCGGCTCCGCTGGGTGAGAAACACAATTGCAGAGTCCGAGTAATAGCTCCGTCCCCCCCGATCAAGATAGTGCCCTTTAGTGTATTGTGGCAGCTAAATTATGAGGATTATCGCCCTAAATGCCCAGCACGTCTGCCCTGCATGGAAGTCGGGCTCCGCCCCCCGGAGCTCCATATTGTAAATTATGGCGTGTATAACAGAGCTCCACAGCAATAATACTCCCAGTAATGTGTCTGAGTGTATAACAGAGCTCCCCAGCAATAATACTCCCAGTAATGTGTCTTTAAACTACAATAAATGTCTTTGTGTAAAAAGTATATTTTGATCTAATTCTTTCAACTAAATGACATTTTAGTTGCATTAAGTGTCCCACAGCCACTAAAATAAAAGTGTCCCTCTTTGTCAATTTGAAATGTTGGGATGTGTGTAGGTATCCTGGAATCTTGACTGGAAAATCAAAGGTTTTCTTGCTTTTTGACTTTGTTACTCTGCCTTAGTATTAAATCTATATCCAGACATTAAGTGTATAACACAGATATTTTGTTTCCCTGACAGTAATTACAGTATACAAAACACCAAACAGGCAAATCAGAAAATTCCCAGGATCCTCAGGTGAACAGAAAGCCACATTGTCTCATTGTAAATTATAGCTGTCTGGTTGACTTGTGGTGGGACCTCCAACACTGGGAATCTGTGGCTCCAACAATGTAATTAGGACAGAGACATAATCCGAAATCCGAGTTCATTCATTTTCAAGCAATGTCAGGTCCAGCTGTGTAAAGAGGTAAAAGACAAAAATCTGTACTCCGCTCAAGTTTTCTTATTTAGAAAATTAGGAAATCTGTAATTATACAACCAAGTAGAAAGTGTAATTATGTTTTGTAAATACAATGGATCAATCTACAGTCTGCTTTATCCCATTGAAGTGGTTAAAGTGTCTGGAGTCTACTGGCGCTGTCCTTCCATTCAGTGTTAAACAATTTTTAAGATCTTAATGCCAAACGAAAGCCCCCAGAAGCCCACCCCATCTGTGCTTCTTGGACTAACGAGGCAGCAGAAGCCTGTGCAGCAATGGGCAGCTGCGATTGGATGAGAATATTAGCTGACCAATGTTGGCCTATCACAGAATGAGGAGTGTGATCTCTCTAAGGGGGGAGGGCTGTGGGCGTTTGGAGCTGTCAGTCAATATTAAAGCCAAAACACTGGTTTGTGGTTAGTTGTAGTGGTCCCTCCCCACCCCAAAGGCCAGAACAATTGCAATAAAAAAACAATAATTAACCTCCAGTTACCTTTTTTTCCAGTGGTAAGTTATCCCCTCAGCCCGACCTTACTATGCTGATGTTACTGCTCCTCGGTGGGGGGTGGAGGAGAGGGAGGTCAGTGAGTGCAAACTGAGGGGAGGAGGAGCACGGAGGAGTGGGACGTGCCGTCGTTGGCTGCCTGGTGAAACATGCTGTGTGTCCCGGTGTCAGGTGCCAATATTGCACAGAATTGATATTAGCGAGTCTGAGCTCTGGTAGTATGCCGCACTCTGCACATAAAGACTCCAGGCACTATGACCTAAACACTGAATTGAGAGACAGAACCAGAGGACTATGAACAGTATATCTGCACCTGCTTTGTAAGAGGGGGTGGGAAGAGGTAGTTATGTGGATTAAGTAGAGGAGGTTGTAAGGATGTATAAAAAAATGTATCACAAACTATAACAGGTCTTTTCGTCCAAATTCTGCAGAATATAAATGGATCTTAAAGGTACCCTACAGCGCTAGGACTACAAATGTGCATTCTTAACGCTATAGTGTCCTAGTCACGATTTAGGTGACTGGGCCTCTGCTGGTGTCCAGTGCTCTGCTCTCTATATTTGGCTGAGGTCCTAGAGATGGAAGATCTCAGTGAATCCAATGCTTCCTTATAGGGAGGCTAGTGCGCATGGGCAGCAAAAAAGCCACCCTGTGCAAATCAGATGGTCTCTGTGCCGTTCAGATGGTCTCTGTGCCAGGGCCAGATTAAGAGCCCAGTGGGCCTGGTGCTGACAATTATGATGGGGCCTAATTACAGAAACTTATCGACCAAAAACACTAAAACAGTCATACCTCTCAAGAGTCATGTATCTGATGGAGTTGGTGTTGGAGGTAAACTCAAAGGATGCAGCTATAAGAAAACACATACTCTATGCTAATCTCTTTATCTAATTAATGCTTTCATCTTTCAAGTAAATCCATACCCCATAACAGCAGTATCCATGGGCGGGGTAAAAGGGTGCGCCACTGACGCGAATCACGTGACCAGAACTGCCAAAAGGGGCGAACATGCCCAAAAAGGGAGCATGTCTGTCCAAAGAATTGGAAGGCCAGCCTGGCATCAGTGTCCCTATGTATCAAAACACATACTCTATGCTAATCTCTTTATCTAATTAATGCTTTCATCTTTCAAGTAAATCCATACCCCATAACAGCAGTATCCATGGGCGGGGTAAAAGGGTGCGCCACTGACGCGAATCACGTGACCAGAACTGCCAAAAGGGGCGAACATGCCCAAAAAGGGAGCATGTCTGTCCAAAGAATTGGAAGGCCAGCCTGGCATCAGTGTCCCTATGTATCACAGTGCCAATGTCCCCATGTCGCCCAGTCCCCTAGTCTCCCAGTGTCTGTGCCCCCATTTCTCCCAGTGTCCCCATGTCTCAGTGTGTCCTGTGTCACTAGGATACTAGGGGACACTGAGAGACATGGGGACACTGGGAGACATGGGGACACTGGGAGACATGGGGGCACTGGGGGACATGGGGGTACTTGTTGTAACGGACCGTTTCACTTACAAGAGGATAAAACCCAGTTTAGGCGATATCCACCTTTCCAGATGCACAGGCAGACTAACAGGGTACTTGACCTCCTGCCGGTCAGTGCCCTTGTTAGTCCAGCAGCCCACCCACAAGACAGAAACAGCAGTACAGCCCACCCACAATAAACCATTACTACACCTGGGTAAGGGAGAATCTTGTCCATGTCCAGGTGCCTTACCACGGCTGTGTGGGGGACTGGTGGGTTGCTGAGGGTGCAGAGACCAGCGGTACTCTGTCCTGGTGCCAGCACTACCCCGGGAGTAGCCTGGTTGGAGCCTGGTTGCTGGAGATTGACTGTCTCCACTTTGGATATATCGCTCTGTGGCTGGGGGACAGGACCGACCGTCCCTACCCCTGGTGCTGTAAGTGCAGAGACTACGGTCCCATCTGCACAGTTGTGGGGCTTAACATCTCCCCTTGGTGGGTTAGGCTGCCGCTGGAGAGAGGGTGTAACAAGCTCCTCTCTCTGGACGGTAAACTGCCGCTGGGGAGAGAGGCTAGCAGGCTCCTCTCCCTGCCATTCTCTCTGCTGGTGGAAAGGGAGACCAGCTGTCTCCCCTTTCCTTCTCTTGTCCTGCTGCTGGGGTGCGAGACTGACTGTCTCTGCTCCCTGCAGGACACACTGCCACTGGGGAGGATGGACGACACCATCAGCTCCCTGGGGTACACACGGCCGCTGGGGAGGAAGGACGGCACCTTCTGCTCCCGGGGACACCCACTGCCGCTGGGGAGGGAGGACGCTGCTCTCCTCTCCCTTCACTTCACACTGCCTTCCTGGCATATCACTTTGCTGCTGGGGGTCTGGGCCTGCTGCCCACCATCCCGTTGGGCCCGGTGGAGAGACCTCGGTCCCATCTCCACCTGCCTGTTGTGGTTCCTCACAGGACCAATCTTGTTGGTTCCTCTGCGTCATTCGCAGCATGAGGTACGCCTGTACATCGTTGTAGACCCGGAATGCCACCTGCTCCGCTCGGGCTGGTGAGAATAGAGCCATCCTGCTCCTATATTCCCTGGCAAACTCGAATTCCTCCTCCTCCCTCGGAGGTGCTGTAGCAGCTGCGACTCTGTCTCCTTCCATTTTCCTGATTTCCTTTGTAGATAGGGTCGCTGTACGGATACTAGCGTTGCCCTCAATTTGTAATCCAGAAACTGTGTTGTCTGTAGCTGTCCCTCTGGTTGTAGGAACGATCCCGCCGCTTGCCACCAATTGTAACGGACCGTTTCACTTACAAGAGGATAAAACCCAGTTTAGGCGATATCCACCTTTCCAGATGCACAGGCAGCTACTGCAAACACCACTCTCCGACTGGAGACACACGAACACTGGATCCGAGAAACCTTTTAAATTCTCCCAAGCATATGAATGCTGTAGACCGTTGAATAGGAACCATACGAATAGGCTTACACTCCTAGCAGTCAACTGGAACAGCATACCATAAATCCTTCCCCCAATAATGAGACGACACTTCACTTTGAGGGTAAAACAGGAACTCAGGACTGGCTCATCCAGCCTGGCTTTTATTTCCAACTCACACACACAGGCCACACCCAGGGGGAGGCATAAAAGAACCAATGACATAGATGTTACCTCCCACACATCCCCTCCCCTTAGTGTGACACATAATCCCATTATGCATACAGTTTAAAATATACTTTTACACAACTTTCCTAACTCTAAAACCATACATCACATTCACATAAAAATACATATCCACAATCAATCCATTCAGGGGAACAGCATATTAAAAAATGGCATGGATCAGACCAGGGGTTCAAAAGTTAGTAAAGTATCTTTTAAAACCCCTAGCTTCCCAGCTCAGACTGTTTTTTACAGAGCCTTCTCTGTGCTGGAGAAGTAATCTAATTATCTCCAGCACATAGACAGACTCCATTAACCACATGGTTACAGAAAGACATAAAACACTTTAAAATACAGAAAGTTACTTTTTAACCATAACACACAGACATTTCACATATCCCCAGATAGCTGGGATCTGCGCGCACAAAACTACCGAATAGCGCGCAGATCCTACTCACACAGTACAATTGCCATGGAGCTAAAGTCTTTCCCATAGTCTTTCATTATATGAATAGGCTCCATGGTATGGCTATCTGGGGTATCACATTCCCATAAAGTCTGGTCCATAGTCCAAAGGCAAGAGGCGGGCAATCAGCCCCCTCCAAGGACACGTGGCGAGGTCGGTTTCGCCACACTTGTGAATACAGACATGGGGACACTGGGAGACATAAGGACACAGACATTTGGGGACACTGAGAGAAATGAGGAGACAGAAACTAGGGGCACAGACACTAGGAGACATGGAGACACAGACACTAGGGACACTGGCTGGGAGGCATGGGAACACAGACACATGGGGACACTGGGAGACATGGGGCACTCGTGGACATAGACATGGGGACACTGGGAGGCATGGGGACACTGAGACAGTTGGGAACACTGGGAGACATGGGGACACTAAGGACACAGAGACATGGGGACACAGACACTGGGAGACATGGGGACACTGAGACACTAGGGACACTGGCTGGGAGACATGGGGACACTGGGAGACATGGGGACACTGAGACACTAGCTGGAAGTCATGGGGACACAGAGACATGGGGACACAGATACTGGGAGACTAGGGGACACTGGGAGCCATGGGGACACAGACATTTAGGGAAACTAAGACACTAGGGACACTGAGAGACATGGGGACATAGACACTTGGGGACACTGGGATACATGAGGCACTTGTGGACATAGACATGGGGACACTGGCAGGCATGGGGACACATACATTTGGGAACACTGGGAGACATGGGGACACTGGCTGGGAGTCATGGGGACACAGGGAGACATGGGGACACAGAGACACGGGGACACAGATACTGGGAGACTAAGGGACACTGGGAGCCATGGTGACAGAGACATTTGGGGAAATAAAGACACTAGGGACACTGAGAGACATAGGGACACAGACACTAGGGACACTGGCTGGGAGGCATGGGGACATAGACACTTGGGGACACTGGGAGACATGGGGCACTTGTGGACATAGACATGGGGACACTGGGAGACATGGGGACACTGAGACATTTGGGGGACACTGGGAGACATGGGGACACTAAGGACACAGAGAAATGGGGACACAGACACTAGGGACACTGGCTGGGAGACATAGGGACACTGGGAGACATGGGGACACAGACACTGGCTGGGAGTCTTGGGGACTCTGGGAGACATGGGGACACTGAGAGACATGGGGATACAGAAACATGGTGACACAGATACTTGGAGACCAGGGGACACCCGGAGCCATGGGGACACTGAGACACTAGGGGCACTGGCTGGGAGATATGGGGACACTGGGAGACATGGAGACACTGTGTCCCTAGTATCTCCGTGTCCCAATGTGTCTCCCTATGTCTCACAGCATCCCCATGTGTCTGTGTCCCCATGTATCTCAGTGTCCCCACGTCTACCAGTGTCCCCTAGTGTCTCAGTGTCCCCATGTCTACCTGCTGCCTTTCCCCCCATCCTTCACATGCCTGAGCTGTAGTCTGTCTCTGCAGGCTGAGAGCTGCTGTCTGGACTATCTGTGCTGTGCAGCTGCTCCCCCGTGGATCAGTGAGTAGAGAGAGGCAGGGAGATGCTGTAACTTCCTATCCCTGCCTCTCTCCATACACAGTGACCCCTACTGGCCGGTGCTGGTATTGCAAAATAATCTATTGCAAAATAATCTCTGTTAATACGGAGAAAATGATTTGCATTTGTATTGTCGGTATTACTAAAATACAGTCATGGCCAGGCAGCCTCCAATACCAGCTGTGCCTTAAAATACCAGTCAGGTGGTAAACCTAAGAGTAGTCTGTAAAAAACTTTTTTTTTTTTTTACAATGGGCCTATTCCATGGGCCTGGGCCTGGGCCTGGAGCTGCAGCTCCATCAGCCCCTATGTTAATCCGGCCCTGCTCTGTGCCAGTATTTTTAAAATGTTGATTAAATCAAACATTTAACCATATTACGTCTTATATTTCATTCTATGTGTGCTATGCTCACCCAGCCTTAAATATATGTGTGGGCACAGTGCAAGATTTTATTTCAAGACTAGTTTTAACCTATTTCACATGGTCTCTAATCTGCAATAAGACTATTCATTTTAGTTTTCCATTTTATGTAAGCTACTTTTTTTTTTTTTCATCTTCTTAAATTGTTCTTTTTGGCAAGACACAGCCAGGCGCCCACACATACAGAGAAAGAGAAAACATGGAAAATCTGTCATGCCATATCTCGCAAAATATACTGCTATGAACTATTACCCTGCTCTGTGTTCAGTCAAAATCACCACAATTTCAGCTTTCTAGCATATGGAGAATATCTTCACTGAACTTTCCAATTTATCTCATAGTAGCATAATGTATCAAAGAAACACTTTTAGCACTATAACCACTGAAACTAATTGTAGATGTTATGAGTTTTTGGGTGATGTCCCCTCATTTTCTATCGAGACTCCTTTCAAGTGTTTTGCTAAAAAGTAGTACTAATAAAACCAAAACCCCTCAGGGTACCACCACCCACTCGTCTAGATTGTGAAAGGAGATGTTGGCGTTCTCTAAAGAGTCTGTGAATCACAATAATGCTGAGGTCACTCCCCTTGGATGAGCCATGGTCAGACCTGAGATCGAAGTCATTTGGGAAAGCACACATTAACGCACAATACCAGAATACTCACGCTTATTGTTTTTCCTTTTGTTTAGAGATGGCGGCACAGATACTAGCTGGATCTCTGAGAGGGCTACTATAATGGTTCAGAAAGTGAAGAGGCAAGCATGTGATCTCTCTGCTGACTCCAAATGTGGAAGCTATGTATACGGTGTTAGAATTGACTATGTTACATTTTCGTACCTACATCAAGATCTCATTTACATCTAATGTGTCCTTGGAGTCATATTGATATTTCTTCCTCATTCTATAAAGGTTTACCTGTGATACATCTTCCTCATTCCATATAGGTTTACCTGTGATACTTCTTCCTCATTCTATATAGGTTTACCTGTGATACATCTTCCTCATTCCATACAGGTTTACCTGTGATACTTCTTCCTCATTCTATATAGGTTTACCTGTGATACATCTTCCTCATTCCATACAGGTTTACCTGTGATACATCTTCCTCATTCTTTAATTCTTTCTCATTCTATAAAGGTTTACCTGCAATACTTCTTCATCATTCTATTGAGGTTTACCTGTGATACTTCCTCCTCATTCTATATAGATTTACCTGTGATACATCTTCCTCATTCCATATAGGTTTACCTGTGATACTTCTTCCTCATTCCATACAGGTTTACCTGTGATACATCTTCCTCATTCTTTAATTCTTTCTCATTCTATAAAGGTTTACCTGCAATACTTCTTCATCATTCTATTGAGGTTTACCTGTGATACTTCCTCCTCATTCTATATAGATTTACCTGTGATACATCTTCCTCATTCCATACAGGTTTACCTGTGATAAGACAATAAGCGATAAGGATACAACACTCTGTAATAAGACAATAAGCGATAAGGATACAACACGCTGTAATAAGACAATAAGCGATAAGGATACAACACTCTGTAATAAGACAATGAAGAGAAGTGGTTATGGTGTTTGGAGTATCCATTTATCCATGCGTTACAGTTGTTCACCACACTTTTTATATTGCTCTGCAGATTTAGTTGTTGAGATTTTTTTTTCCTTCCTTACTTGCACAATCCACTTGTTGACTTCAGAGACAGAGTCAGCAACCGAGTATCTGGAGAACCAGCTGGTAACAGAAATAGTATTATGAAATGGAAAGCTGTTGCTGAAGCAGAACGTGTAATCAGGAACCAGAAGTAACTTACTTGGATGAAAAAGAACTTGTGAACGGCAAGAAAATGTATTTCGAGTGATCCATTTTTCAGAAAACGGCCGAATTTCGTCCATATAGCTGCTTGGCTCATTCAAACTCCAGTAACAACAACAACAAAAAAGATTCTGAAAACGAATCTGTGAACAAAAAGGGAGTGAAAAGGGGCCAATCAGTGTGCTGCAAAATATATACAGTCATGGGAAAAAGAAAGTACACCCTCTTTGAATTCTATGGTTTTCCATAATATCAATCATTTGTTCCTTAGCAGATCTTAAAATTAGGTAAATACAAACTCAGATGTACAACACATGACCCATTACACCGTGTCATGATTTATTTAAGAAAAATACTAGAATAAACTAGTGTGGGGTTGTAGATGAAGTGGGCAGCAGCACTGAACGTACATCCAAATGGGAGGGACTGGCCTTATATTTATGGTAAAGTAATGCTCTCTATAGTAAGTCTCGCCAAAGAGAACGAGTTAATAAAAGGGTAATAAGGTGGTATAAGCCCCTAAATCATTACATTCCCATTTTCCTTCAGTAAACCCTATATGCTAGCGATGTCATAATGAAGAAGGATCTCCGGAACATATATGGTGGTATTGTTCGGTCATAATTCTTCCTTCTGCATATTATAACTATTGGATTGGCCAAAAGTCTTCTCTGCGTTGAATAAGCAACAGTTACGGTACTTTGGATTTTACTAGGCAAAGGAAATGCTTTAATACCAAAACATCGGAGACAGTCTCAAATACCACCAGTAGAGCAGTGGGTATTGGGAGTAGGATGTACTAGGGAAATGGAAAAGCTACTTTGGTCGGCCAGGGGATGTAAACAGAAATACCTTAAAACCCGCGACCCTTGGCTGAATTACTGGAAAGAGTACTTAAAAAAATGGGTAGAATAGGAATGATCTATATTCTAAGTGTGTGCTTATAATTGATAAATAATTGGTCATTGAGAGTAGATCACATGGCATTCAATATTCTGCGTCCTGTTAAGTATAAATGTTATTTGTTTTGTATGATAAATATATGTTGTATTTATTCTCTTTTTTTTTTTTAAATGAATAAAATATAATTAATAAAAACAATTTGAACACATTTTTTAAACAAATTTCCAAGTCTTATATAAAAGCCTTTAATACGGAAGGGCGGTATAATTTGTAAACAACAATATAAGCAAATTCTAGAAAATCTTAAAATATGTGTTGGAGATTCTTGCACATTCTGAAGAGCTGGGTGTTTGCTAAAGGGACCCTCTAGGCACCAACACAACTTTAATAAATATGCTACAGATATTCAATGCTCAAATGTTTGTCATTCTTAGACTTTGTGCATGGTGGAACAATGCAGGAGAAGTATAGGTCAGGGGAAAAAAATACTTTTTATTAAAAAAAAAAACAAACCTAATTAAACTTAAGTTTATTCCCCCTTACTGATGCTTACTTTAGACCAGAGAGGAGGAATCCTAATCCCAGGTGGTCTGTTGGGAGATGTAGACTATCTGCAACAGAAGAGGCAGGCTCCGTGTATGTCTGCTCTCCATGAGTGGGACCTGGTGGGAAGTCAAGGGATGTCATCCCATGCCGTCAACTTCCAGCTCCATGTAAACTAAGACCGTGGAAAGCAGGCAGACACAGCACTTGCCTATAGTTCTGCACTAGTAACCAGCAGTACGCATCAGCAACGTGTTTGCTTGGTGGGTGCATTATTGTGTGCCTGGGTACACCCGACACACCCGACACATGGCTCAGCCACCAGAGCTCTTTGTTTCAATATGAGACTCAGTGAGTAATCTGCCGCAACATTCTGCAACTACCCATCCACAGAACATCTGCTGCTGAAAAGATGAATCTTCCTATTACTAATGGTCTTCATACAGTTAGATTCAGGAGATACCTGCAATGCTTGATGTGCTCCAGCCGTAGTGGTTACAGAGCCGCATGACCCCACCAACCTTTGTCTTTATTTATGGTTATCTATGCATGATACAACACTGTGCTCATTTAACCCCTTAAGGACACATGACATGTGTGACATGTCATGATTCCCTTTTATTCTAGAAGTTTGGTCCTTAAGGGGTTAAAGAAATTAACATATGAGAATTAAAAAATAAAAATCCATATCTCAATATTTTTATTACGTTACACGTAATCCTCCCAAGTTCTGCATAAACAGCATAAAAATGCTTAGAGCGTTCAGGCAGTTTCCATGCAGTGGCTTCTAGCCTTTGCAAATAAATATCTATCAAAGTCATGTTTTTCATCTTAAGAGCAAAGCAGGAGTGTTCTTGCTTTACCCAGGTCCCCAAGACTTTCTGTTTGGCTTGGCCACACCATAGGAATTGACCGCACTCCCATAGAAGAGCCGAGGCAGTGGATCTGGAAGAGCATGGCATGGAGTTAGCTTTGAGGTGGCCGGCCTGAGTCCTGCCAGCAGGCACCATGTTCTCAGCTGCACACGTTTCTTGATGTAGGAAAATATTTCTCCTTCCAAACACTTGATCGTGTGTTATGTGCTTTCTACATAAGGTACTTTGTTTCCACTCAAAGTTTTGCGAGAAGCAGTGGGAATAAAAACGTCATTTTGTTTGCAGGTGTAATAATCTCTCTCTCTTATTGCTACGACAGAACACAGAGGCAGGACACAGTGCAATCAAAATGTATTTGTGAAAGAGGCTTATAGCAATACTTAAGTAGATCTGTAATTGTATAACCAATTCAAAAGTAGGCAAATCACAGAACTCAGGGTGTAAAACACTTTTACTTGGAGTCTCATCTACCTGAATCACCTGGATCGCCAGCCTGATCCTGATTTACAGAGCCTGGTACGGCTCTGGAGAATGTGAGTGAGAGTCATATATTCATCTATTATTCATCAGTCATTATACAGTTTGCACTATGCTGCTTTTTATTTTTTTCTTGTTTTAGTCTATATCCCAATCAAGCTCTATGCTGTTTGTATTACAATCAAGTTTTATACTGGCAAAATTACCCATTTTTGCTGCGATCACATTGGGAGGTGTAAATATATGTCTCTTTAAATTGTAAAACATGTGTGCCTGCATAATTGCATATGGGAGCTACAGTTAAAGCATTTCATTATTTATATTTATACAATTATGCAATTCCCTCCACTAATATTGAGACGATTAGTAAATATGAGCATAGAAAGCTCTTAAAAATTATCTTTTTTAGTTTAATGCATACTAATAAAGCATAAAAAATTATTCAAAAACATTTTCAAGTGCACGAATTTCACAAACATTATTATCCAGCAATTATAATAATTAAAAATATTGTATAACAAATTAAATTTATAACCAAATAGAATCAGTGATTTATCGCCACTCTGATATCAATAAAAAAAGACTTTCGCCATAATTAGAAGCCTCGGTACAGCTGAGTGGCATAATAGATCCCATAATGGAAACCACAAAACACCATAAGGATCCAGGGGGTAAAGCACTCGTCCGGGATGTTAACACATCTCATATTCGATTTCAGTACCTTCTTACACACAGCAAGAAGGTACTGTCCGAACAAGTGCAGGCAATTGCCATGGGTAGACAGGAGCTCGCAACCCGCTCCCACAAAATCACTACCTTTCTGTCACAGCCTTCTTTGCTCATATTTACCAAGGGCGCCAATGTTAGTGAAGGGCACTCTGTATATAGATATAGCACATTTTTACATATTTAGTGAACATTCCGAATTATGTTCAGATCAATTTTTATCAAGATGCTTAGCATAATTATTGGCTGCACAAAAATGTTGATGTTGTTAATGTTTGTCAATATACATCCAAATATATAAAAAAAAAATGAAAATCTGGAAAAGAATCAATGAAGAGCTATGTTTTCATAATTATTATTAGGGGTGTAACTAGATCCAGCAGGGGTACAATTCCCATGGGCTGGCACAGGAGTTTCTTTTCTGCTCCATCTCCAGCTCAGTACTGGGCAAATTCTGGGACATACATCCTGTGCCAAGAGACCGCCTCTAGAGTTGGCAGATGCAGGAGAGCTCCATATCTAACATTTTAACACAGATCTACTGCTTACTCATACCTACGCCTCCTTTAACCTGTGAAAGCCATAAAACAGGGCAGACTTGGACACACAGGAACTATATCTTATGGGAAGCCAATGTAGGGAACTAAGGAAATCATGGCAAATTATGTATATCATGTTTAACTGGATCCAAAGCCAATAAGCAACATATACTCAGAAAGCACATCTACATGGGATCACAAAATCCACTGGTTAAATACAACATACAATGTGTGATTTTATTTTTACACTGTGCTTTAAGCTACGGTATGGGATGACCTTTCATTGTGTTCAAAGAATAATTAGGCTTATTACAATTGATCTCCTCAGTAGATGCAATAAGTATTTAGTATTTGGATAATAAGGAAGGTCTTAAAGTCTCTGTGGAATCCCTGCAGAGGGTGTCCAGAACAACAAAGATAAATTAAAACCCCCAGGTGGTGAGGGCCAGACTGAAATAAAATGGCCTTCAGAGAGTCAGTTGGCTGATTGAGGCATTGAGGGTGAAAGAGCTAAGAAGCGCCCCCTAGAGAAAGATAGGGGAGTTAGGCCTCACTCATATCTATGAAAAACTGTGTTTCCAATGGGTATGGGGTATGGTAAGTTCACAGAATAAGTTGACTTTGTGAATGTGTTGAAAAGAAATTATATACCTTTCTATTTTGTGGCCAAATAGGCATTTTAGACACTTTATTTCTAAGATACAACCCTTATTATCTTGAAAAATGGACCACCTCAGTTGGTAACACTTCAGCAAACCCACTGCTACCAACTGCCTCTTTAATTGGGAAAGTTCCCGTCCTTAAGCCCTAAATAAGGGAATTCCGGTGGAGAAATACCTGAGATTAAGATGCAATTGCTTCTGTATTAAGGACTTTAAAAAGAAAGGCAGTAGTTTAGCTACAAGGGCTATCCAAAGTGGCACACATAGGGCACTTGTGACTGACAGGAAGTCTTTCATTAAAGAACCTACATCCTTACTGCCCCATTCAAAGACACTAATGTAAAAATCCAGATCAAATCATTCTTCAGCTGCCGTCTACAGACCTTTATGTATTTGCGGAATTAAGTACGTGGGCAAGAATTTTCACCCGTTTTAAATACCGCGTTCTGGAACACGTCAATGCGGTCAGCTACATAAGGATTTTGGACACCCCCATAGCCAGGCAATTTAACCCCTTAAGGACACATGACATGTCTGACGTGTCATGATTCCCTTTTATTCCAGAAGTTTGGTCCTTAAGGGGTTAAACTACACCATAGAGGGAACTCAAGTGGTTTAAGATTTGCAGGTCATGAATCAATTATTTCAGATCAATGCAAAGGTGTAAGCTCTTCTACATATTGTTCCTCTACCATTTTGTAACTGTCTCATTTGTTGTTAAATTTCCCCCTTTAATAATATTGTAAAACGCTGCAAAATAAGTTGGCGCTATATAAACAATAACAATTTGGACAATAAATTAAGATGAAGAGAATACTTTTGAAATGACCACATAAAAAAACTATTTTGTCTTAATGAGGCATTCTCATATACACCATTTGTAGTGGATTAAAATATGTGTCTAACTACACAACACTTCTCTTTTTATTATTGCAAGTCTTATAAAAAAATTTTCACAGGTCCCATTGGCTAAGCATTACCCCCCAAATCTATAGTTATTACTGTATATCTTTGACAGAAAGACAGACCGGTTAGTACCCTTGGATTTGCTTCCTCTTGACTTGCCTAGTTGCCACATTTGGTATGCTATTATGGCCAACTGATTGTGATATAATAGTCTGGATAGCTTTCTAGATGCCCAGAATTCTGATATATCCTCTTCTATGTTCCCCACCCCTCTCATGATAAATTAAAATATTGGGACAGAATAATGATACCTATGATCCATTTTACTGTATACTTGGAGGTGGCCATTAGTAACTGATACATGACCATGTTTCGATTTACTTAGTTGTCACAAGTTGCCTGCAAACAAATGTGAAAAAATAGAGTATACCTAAATGTACAAACAAAAAAAAAAGAGTATACCGAAACGTACAAACAAAAAAGAGGAAGACTCATAGGGAAATATTGTCAAATCACAAATAGCCCCCTTTTTCAATGTTACACTCACAAAATTGGAGAATTTTTCAGGCTCATCAATTGTGTAGATGTTCACACATTCTTCATGTTTCAGATAATGAATGATGCATGTCAAAATTAAAAAAGTAACATAGTACAGCGCTGCTTACAAATTAAAAATATCAGCTTTAATGATTGCACTTACAGTGTAAAAGAGATAAAAAGGCCCATCAATACAATTCTGTGTGTTCGATCAGCGTGGAATGGAACAGGCTTCACAGAGGTAGTAGGCAGAAGAATCAGGTACATAAAATAACAAAAACAATTAAAAACAAACTCTACGCGTTTCGTCTGATATATCAGACTTCCTCAGGAGTAGTAATAGCGATCTTGTTTTTACATGCATCATTCATTATCTGAAACATGAACAATGTGTGAACATCTACATAATTGATGAGCCTGAAAAATTCGCCAATTTTGTGAGTGTAACATTGAAAAGGGGGCTATTTGTGATTTGACAATATTTCCCTATGAGCTTCTCTCTTTTTTGTTTGTACGTTTAGGTATACTCTATTTTTTCATATGTGTTGAGGATTGAGAGGAGTCCTTTGCTATACCCTAACTAAAGGAAAGTAACTATCCTTTTTTGTCTCTTATATTCTGCACCTGGGTGGTCTAATTTTATACGTTTTGCCTGCATACAAAGTAATATTTGTTGTCCTGCCATGGATACAATTGAATAGAGCAGTACAGGTGATAGTCCCAAACGATACTTACATCATGGTCCAGACTCTGTAACTGATGCTTGAAAATACTTACCCGATACTCTAGGTACAGCTTGATTTAGAACAATCCCCATCTAAGGATATGAATATGTAGATATTCTTCAAGTAGAGATTGTAGCCGTATTAGTCCAGTGATGTAGATGTAAAAACTGATAAAATTTGTATCTTGTAATACCTTTTTTATTGGACTAACATAATTTTTTATAGACAAGTTTTCGGGAGAATCTCCTTTTCTCAAGTCTATAGCATTTCTGAGCAAGACGACACATAGAATTAAAATATTGAGTTGTGATACAGGGGTTAAAGCGACATGAGAGCAGATAAGACACAGGTTTGGTAGAAAATAGACACCATTCTCGCAGAGGGTCGTAAATATCTTGTGTGAAGATCACAGAGTGTGTGTGTGTGTAGGGGGGGGGGGGGGGGGGGAGAGAAAAAAACAAGCAGATAGTGCAGAAGATGGTGCTAGAAGGGGGGAGTGAAAACAAAATAATTACTTATATTAAGAATGTATGAATTCCCATCCGAGAGTTACAGAATATGCATGAAGGCCTACATCCAGCATACACAGACATATTCTTAGTAAAAAAGTATAACAATAGTGTAACATGTCTCGAGAAGTAAAAACAGGACGAACAAGGATAAAAACAGGGATCCTAATTACACCTAGCAGAGCTTGGACTCAGTATACGCGCTCAGGTGGAATAGTCCCTACCGTGGACAAACCAATAACCAGGATACCGTAACCCGATGATCACAGATAATACAGATGGTTACTTGTGTGAATTCTTGATGCATTTTGCTAACGGCTTACTTGCACTAATTCCCACGTGATTTGAGTTGGGAAGAATATTAATTTCTTTTTATTTTCTTGTAATTCAACATAACACAGCAGTCAAGGGTTTGTTTTTCTAGCAAACGTATATTTATTTTTCTGTGAGTACAATAGATAATACATAGAGATACCAGAAAACAACACTGTGTTTAATTAAAGAGCTCAGTGCAAACCAGTTGCACAACTACATAAAAACAGTTCAGGAACAATCATAAAAAAAAAACACAATAATTGCTATTTATTAAAGGTTCTTGCAGAATTCACTGATTCTTTTGACATAAAAGTACATCATTTTGGAGACTATCTAAGAGAAAATGAATCCAGGGGGCGTCTATTATGCCCTGATGGGGCAATGTATGAATGTGTGTAAAGGGCTAAGGCAGTTCATGCAGTGTCTGTAAATAACTCCATGTCTCTCGGTCATTTGTAATCACTCTGAGTGGCAGAAACAGACCAATCCATACCTTAACAATGCAGTATTGAAGGGGTTAAGTCATTTTTTTGATTCTAGGAGTTTGGTTGGAGAGAGTGACGTTTCATTTATACATATCTGAATAAATGCATTTTGTAGCACAGTTACACCAGTTATGAATCAGGTAGACTTTTAATAAACACTATTTGCATATGACACTCATATCAGGGCCATCAACACCTGTTAAACTTCAACTCCTACTGTCCTCAGTCAAACAAATGGTCCCCTTTATGGGGCTGCTGGTCCCTGAACTATATCCCCTTAGTACATATATAAACCTTGAACACTGCAGAATAAAGCATTTTTCGTACATTTTGTGCGTTGCTCTATAGTAGTTACACAATTCTTTTTCTATGTATCGCTCTCTAAATGTAACATGAGTTATCTCGCAGTAAACATTCCTTTTAATCAGTGAATTCAATGTATTATTACAGGCCTAGAGCATTTTAACTGAAACATGTGCATAATTTATTTATATCGGAATTTACACTTTTCTGTGCGGATCTAATCCCATATTGAAGGGGAGATAAAAAATAGCAGAGTTTACTCCAGAACTAGATATGTTCACACATTTATTTATTTGTTTACCACAGATCAAATTGTAAGTGGAAAATTCAGGCTAAAATACGTCTCATCATTAATTATCACAATCTAATAGAAAACTGATTTATCTACAAAAGTCACTATTCAGACAATGTTAAAGGGTCTCCTGTATATTGTGTATCTCGCTAACTGCATATTTACTTGCTGTACGTGTTTTTAATCATATAATTGTGAATGACAATTGCCCTTATCGCGTACTTTTAGATCGAAGTTTAATTTTAGTAAAGTATCCACTCTCTATCTGGTTCATTTCTATTTTTTATTATTGTTTGTTTCCGGTCACTCATATTTGTATTGCTGACGATCTTATTTGTTAATACCCACGTGTGTGTGTATATATATACATTTTATTTTGGTTTCAGACAATGATAAACTCACAGATCGCTATTTTGACGGTGATGTACTTATTCTCATTAATTTCTTACAATGAAATCTCTACAAACTTTGCCAACAAAAAGAGCCAACTTGAAATGCAAGCTGGTATACCCAATGTAAACTCTCTCTGAGAGTCATTGCTGGATGTCCAAGCATCTTCCAAACAGAATCTATCGAAATTATACATTGACATCCATGATTTGTTTAGACTTTTCCTAAATCTTGTGATGACCTCACATGTGCAGAATATTCTATAAAATTATAAACATGCATATTTTTCATTTAAATGGCAAGCAGATTAATCTAGAGACTCATCTACTTTTACCATAATGTTTTACATGCATGGCTGCAATAAGAGTGTATTTATGATCTTTAACCCCTTAAGGACACATGACATGTTTGACATGTCATGATTCCCTTTTATTCCAGAAGTTTGGTCCTTAAGGGGTTAAATATCTCTATATAGCATGCAGATAAATTGTACCGCGGAACCATGCGAGCTAGCAACATGTAACAGTATTTCATTTTATTTCCATTTAGAGGAGGAGCACTTTACCAGCAAGTGCTGAAATTGCAGCCAGTGTGATGCTTTGGTACAAACTAAAGGACATGGACTCACACAGGACAATAGCATAGTGTGATCTTACCATCCTTGTATGTAAACTCATTTAGGGAAGGGTCCTCTTCAATCTTCACCTGTTCCCATATGTCTAACGTTTTCTTAGAATTGTTTGTCTTGTTTTACCTATTGTACAGTGCCGTGGAATATGATGGTGCTATATAAATCATTGTAATTGTATGTACCCTGTAATTGCTTTGGGGATAGTTCTCGTGTTAATGTTGGTAAAATTTATGCTAGCTGAACATCGTGGAAATGTCTTTCACAAACACTGTTTACTATGTGGGGTGTCTCTGTCAGTTGTCCCAGTCTGACTTCATCTGATAAAGTATAAGTTTATTCTTCTTTCTTATCATACCAACTCATATCAGGTTTGGAGTTATCAGCAGGCACTCTCAGCCAATGAATACTAATTATACCTAGAATGGGTCGGTGAGATAATGGGGAAGTTTAAACACCTTCTTTATCAATAACTCAAAATATCATGGGCACCCCATACAGCAAGGTAAGTATTAAACCATTTGTAGACAGTTTGAGAGATTACCATCAAATGGTGTCCTGGGAGTACTGCAATAGTTATGGTGCTTAGATTGTCCCTTTAAAAAACGTTTGCATTTTATTCTATAGGAATGAGGATGTACCTTTAGTGCTTGTGGTACCTTGAGTCAGAATTCATCTATTGCTTCTTTACCTGCCGTTTTGTACCATAGCCAATCCATATGAACATTCTCCGGATGTTCTAGCCCTCTAGCTACTGTCAGATACTGTCAAGTCCCTGAAATCTTCTGCTGTGGTTGGACTCCACTTTTCTAAACTGTTACAGAAAGAAGCCTGTAAAGATTATTAACTGATGGTAGTATTTTACAGAGCATAAAACTTCCCATAGTGCGTTAAACTGTGATGCACTGTGTGCTCTGACACCTTTCTATCATGGCCAGTGTTAAGTTTTTCAGCAATTTGAGCTACATTAGCTATTATGTGTGATCCGACCAGACATGCTAACCTTCACTCCCTACATGCATCAATGAGCCTTGACGCTGGTTCACTGGTTGTCCTTCCTCGCACCACTTTTGGTAGTTACTAACCACTGCAAACCGGGAACACCACACAAGACTTGCCGTTTTGGAGATGCTCTGACCCAGTCGTCTAGCCATCACTATTTGGCCCTTGTCAAAGTCTTTCAGATCTTTTTGCTTGCCCATTTTTCCTGCTTCCAACACGTGAAATTCAAGAACGGACTTACTTTCTGCCTAATACACCTCACCCCTTGACAGGTGTCATTGTAATGATATAATCAATGCTGTTCACTTTACCTGACAGTGGCTGATCAGTGTGTATCGTAATATATTAAAGAGAGAGTTTCCTCCAGTGACAAAAAACAAACAGTAATGACGAGTACAAGCGATTGAGAGTTCATATAAACTACAAACACACATGTAGAAAAAAATCGACTTCCACTCTTTTGTTGTAACAAATAAATGAAAATAGTATCTACGAGTTTACTGAATGTTTTTTTGTTGATTTCGTTTTTTTTTGGTCATGGTAAAATGACAATAGTCACCTCAAACCTACTTGTTTATGTAATAATCCTTTCATTAAGTTTTAAAAGTAGATAATTTTTATTTAAATTAAGTATATGTAAACAAAATGAGAAAAACACATTCCTATCTTTAGTATACGACAGGATCCTTTAGCCTTATCCAGGCACCTTGGGTCAAACATCGTTTGGAAACCGACAGTTAGTCTCTATGGTATTCCCTGTTTCTGTGCAGGGAGTGAAGCAGAGATGACCATAGAGACTAACTATTGGCTTTCAAACACTGTCTGACCAGAGGGGCATGTATATGGCTGAAGGATCCTGTCATATACTAACGGAAGGGATATTTTTTAATTGTACTTTTTTTTTTATTGCATTTAATATTTGAAGTAAAAAAACAAAACAATTTACTTCCAAAACTCGATGAACAAATTATTAAAATAGTTTTGAGGTGATAGTTGTCCTTTAAGATAAAACTTTCCAGATGGGCAGTTGGTAGCTCACAGGAAATAGAGTTTGGTCTATTTTGGGGAAATGCTTTTGTTAGAAAAACTGTTGGAGAATTGCTCTACCAAGGAAAAGGTATATATATATATATATATATGCACTTAAGGGCTGTAAAGCCGACCTTGGCTCCCCTTGATGTTTTTCCCTGATGACAAACAGCCCAAAGGCATTCCTGCACTACGGATAACATTTTGGGAATTCCACACGATGCAGAGTCAGTTTTAATATTGTGAAGAAAGTTGAGTATTGTGTCTTCAACAAATGTCCTCATAAACAATATGGACAAACAACTTGCTGTTGTCACAATTTCCATTTAAAATGAAAGCCACCTGGTGTTTATCACACCTCTTGAAATGGAGGTTTGAACATGTGAGTGTTTGCATTTTTGGTATTGTGATATATCTTGGTTACATTTTAAACCAAATTCTAAAATAAATATTTAATACCTTTCCAAAGATGCAAAAATAGGAACTTAAAATGTGTCATTCTAGCAAACGGCTTTTAAGTGCAATGAATTTCTTTAACATTTAAAGAAATAAAATATACATTTATAACATTTCACATAGATGTTAAGCTAATGGTATAAAATACAATTTAAAGCAACTGTGATTGTTGGGGTATGTATAACCCAGTGGCACTTATAAACACCTACTGGTCACGGAATTAAAGACTAAATGGCTTAGAATGTATGTCAAAATAACTATTGTGGAAGAATTATTGCAAAAATTATACTACACAATTCATGTTTCATTTTCAATAACAACATCCCATTCAAATTCTTTATTACAATGTTATAATTCTATTTGTCTGTGCAATATGTCATACCTTTAACAAACAATAGTTTGGAATGTGTACATTTTATATAAGACTGAAATAGTTACAGTAGCATAAAACCCAGAGGAGGTGGAGTTAGTCCACCCTCTGTAGCAGGCATCATGAAGCACACAGAGCACCCCTCCATTTAGCAGACCTCGCTAGTGGTGGGGAGCTGCTCTGATCAGTCTGTGCTCTGCCTGCACAGCTCCCTCACCTGCCTGTACTATTTCCTGGGGGCAGGAGGTAATATCACCTCAGCCCTGACATTTCTACAAAACTGTTGGGAGCTGTGCAATCAATACACAAACTGTTCCCAGCAGTAAACCACCGGACACCAGGGATCTAAATGAAAATCATATGTCTGTGTGAGTGTATTAATGTGAGCATGTGTAGATAAGTGTGTGTGTGTGTGTGTGTGTGACTATGCATGTGTGTGTTTGTTTATATGAATTGAGTATGTGTGTTTGAATGGGAGAATGTGTCTGTATAAATGTTTGTGTGTATAGGAATTTTAGTATATTTATATGAATGTGAGCGTGTGTGCATATGAATGTTTGTTTATGTATGTAAATGTGAGTGTGTGTGTTATGGGCATTGTAGAGAGACAATAACAAAAAAGTACAATTCGGAGGGGTGGTGGTAATAAAGATTTGTGCCCAGGTGCCAGAAAACCTTAATACGTAAATGGACACAAATATAAACAAGGTATAGTAAAGATAACAAATGTGAATCTCTGTATCTGAAATAAAGTGTTTATCCTTTCTACAAAACATAACACACACACACACACACACACACACACACACACACACACACACACACACACACACACACACACACACACACACACACACACACACACACACACACACACACACACACACACACACACACACACACACACACACACACACACACACACACACACCACTCTTCTTTTAAATGCACTACCATAAACAAAATATGTCTATAAAGGAGTGCAGTAATACAATACTGGACAGAACTAGGTAATGTCCCCATTAATGTAATGAAAGGAATACATTAAAACATGTAGTTTCATAATATGTGAAGCAAAATAGTATGCAGCCTGTGCAGGATTCTTCAAAGTCCAAGTTACTTATTAAGACAATTCTTTAATTCAGTTGGTGCAAATTCAGGCAAACGAAGGAAAGACTTTGTCCCTGTTGTATTGGACTCGAGCCCACTAACCAGATGCATGGATTACATGTCAAATTATGTTTACATGTACCTTCAGGCAATGTATCCTTTAGAAAACTGTGGAGGTCTTCAACTCATTGTCAAACAAATTTCCAACATGAGTCAGATTTTAGATACTGATTGCATGAAATATAGATCTACATTTCAGGTAGAAGGTGGTCCTGGTAGCCCTGCTGGCCCAGGCAGACCAGGCAGACCAGGATGACCGTCTAAACCACGAATTCCAATTTCACCCTTTGGTCCAACTTTGCCAGGCATTCCAGGAAGTCCAGGATAGCCAGAAGGTCCAGGTAACCCTGGAATCCCCTTTCCCCCAGAAGGTCCATCGGGACCTTTAGGGCCAACATCACCTTTTGGTCCAATTTGTCCTTTTGTACCTGGTGGGCCCATGCTGCCTTTTTCCCCCTTTATACCCTGCATGCCTTTTACTCCAGCGGATCCTTCTATTCCTTGTAATCCAGTCGCACCACGAATGCCAGGAGCTCCTTGACTGCCGGGATATCCAATTTCACCTCTATCTCCTTTTTCTCCTCTTGTACCTTCAGAGCCTTTGGTTCCTACATCCCCTTTGAATCCTCGTGGCCCAGGAAGACCTGGTGAACCTGTTAAGGAATATAAACATGATCAAAATATATCTTATTTACCCACACAAACCTGATTTGGCCACAGCATAGAAGTTTCTAATTGTACTCAATTATTTCTTCCCTTTTCTTCAAGTGGTGCAAAAAGCCTTTCTAGTGAAGGTAGAGCATTTTATTCAGGAATTTGTGTATACTATATTATATATATATATATATATATATATATATATATATATATATATATACTAGACTTGGAGATTCATTTTCTTATGAACTGCAGTTTGTCTGAATTTGTCTGGAGTGGTTGTTCGTCTGAAATCCTAAATTCCAAGCCAAAATATAGTCATGAACCAAACAAAACGTGCAATGGATGAGAATGTTCGTTTTGATGTGTGATTCTGAATTTCTCCCTTGGGAAAAAATATAATTGATAGCTAGGCGACAGTAGCTAAATGTTGATTTTACAATATATATTTTGCCTTTTTTTGCGCCCTTTTGGTTTGTCTGATTCGTTTTCTCAATCATTATCAGAATTCTGACAAGCAGATCTTCCGTATGGCCGAAATTCAGATGTCCCAAAAGAGGTTGTTTTTTTTAATGGTTTGGCTCAAGCAGATTTTCTTGCCATATACAAGTCTATAACATGCCATTCACATCTTAATCAATGTATCTTCAATGACTATTTGTATGCTAAAAACGTAAACAAGAGTTATGATAATCCGTAAAACAGGAGATAAAAATGTATTAATTCCCTCTTCATTTCAAAGCCCTTTCATTCAAAAAGTTGACCATATTGTCTATCTAAAAAGTTAGCAATAATAAAAAAAATCAACTTATTAGATCTATTACGAGAGATTTAAAAAAAGCTATTGACACTGTTGATTGTAGTTGTTTAGTATGTGAGCTTCAAACTCTTTGAACTGGTATTCTCTGAATGCTTTAAATTAACACTAACCAAGTATGTTTTTATAATCAGTCGTTTTTACTAGACTTGCTCACTGCAAAAATGTTGGTTCTTCTTAACTGATGTGGTGTGGATTTTTTTACATTTTTCAGTTATCAAGAATTTCAGTCAATAATTTAATAAATAATACAGTTTCAAATTCATAATAACCGGGGAAGCACTAAAATGAAGGAAAAGATTCCAGTATTTTCCCTTTAAAAACAACAACTCTCAAACTGTAAATTAGTGATTCAAAGTTGGTGTTAAATGGCAGTGGCTACTAGCAGTAGGCGCCGTAAACCGAATTCTAAACCAGCTTACATAGCCTTGGCTGGTATCTATCGTGCTATTTGGTTTGTTCTGGACTTAGGTGAAGTTCAGTGTGGAAATTCCAAAAGACCCCAAATAGATTAAAATTCTGCCAAATTTCAAATGATACGGAACCAAATCTCCAAGTCTAGTTTTTACTCTGTACGAGTTACATGTATTGTGCCAGTTACCTGCGGAAAATTGCCATGCTTGTTTCAATGCCAAACATATTACCTCTTCCATTGATGGGAAGAGCAGTTCTCAATTTCCAACATCCAATGCCAGGAATAAGCTTTGGAAAAAATTCCTCTGTTTCTGTCACCCTGCTATGTAATGCCTTGACTCATATTATCCCACCAGTAGTAACATTTACAGCCGTCTAAGCGTTTAGGACTTGTGCATTACAGCTTCGCTCGTAATAGATCTGGGAGGTTTATTTAACTCTTGCCCAAGAACTCTGTTTTTGTTTGGAAGGCATCTCTCCCAGATGTGTATTTGTAGTCTCGCCCCCACCTCGAGTGGCTTTCTACTTTATTATTATTATTATGGTCATTTCTATTTATTGTTGAGGGTTCTACAGAGTCGTCTTAACAATGAAGAAAGCATGATAAAAGATGAGATGTACAATATAAATACTTTGTCACAAGAAACAGCAGAAATCTGAATGCATAATAGAAAACTAACATTTTATTTATACTTATTTTATTGGTAGAACCAAAACCTTTTCTTAATAAGTACCATAACAACTACTGCTCACACTTTATGGCTCACTGGTGCCAAGTATCCGTAGGTGTCAGACTAATAATATATATTTCTGTACATATATTTTTGGTCGTGATTTCCCCTATTCTCTCTCGTCATACTAAGTTTGCTTGCCATATTGTTTAGGACTGGTTTGACAAAAACCTAGGGCTATTCTTGGCACCCACAGATATGAACTGCAGTCATAGGTTTGGAGCACCAACACTATTATCCAATCAGTGATGTCCATCTTGGACGGAATGACCCTTCTTTAAAAAATCCTGGTTAAAATCTACATGAGGGTATTTAAGTACTCAAGTAGATGAATAAAATGGGGGGTGTTTAAAAAGTTACATATGTCAACCTTAAAGGGATACTATAGGCATCAAAGCAACTTTATCATAATAAAGCAGTTTTTGTGTATAGGTCTTGCCTCTGAAGTTTCACTGCTCAATTTGCTGCGATTTAGGAGTTAAATCCCCTTTGTTTATGTTCATGCAGCAATAGCCACACCTTCCAGGCTGTGAATGACACAACAAAAAGGGTTTATGTTCAATCAGATGTTCACTTGTTTTAGAAGTTTTATTTCCTGCTCTGTAAATTGACCTTTAATCACACACAGGAGGCTCATGCAAGGTGTGAATTTTAAAAGTTCCGTCAGGTTGATCCCTTATCTATTTATTTACTTATTTGATTTAGTACTTGTCCCCTAACTATTAATCATCTTTTTTAAGGGTGCTGCAGACTTCAAATTATGAAAAAAAAAAAAAAAAACATCTCGCCCATTGCCCATTAAATATGTTTCGTGATTCGGTCATAAAGTGATTCAGAGTTACGACATTTGGACGACCTGCTGATCGCCCACAATTTGGACAAGTCACAAATTCGGCTGAAACCAAATGCACAAAATCCCATCTTTTGAATAACCCACATTGTCTCAGTTTACTAATGGAGCGTGCTAACTTGGACAACCAATCTGTTAAAAACTGCCGGTCTGAATTGTAGAATTGGTCTGTACTTACTGGATCGTTATTTGTTCCACAAATAAGCTGATAGATTACACGTATTTATTCATGGTTGAACTCATAGTGTTTTTTTTTTTTGCATTAGCCCATATCAGGATAAAAATAGTTAGAATAAAATTATACAGGGTTTATATAAAAAAAAACGAATTGTAGTAAATTGACCTGCAAATAGAATAAAATTAAGCAAAAAGGCCTCCTTGCATAAAGAAATCGCACACTAGTTATTTATAGATTCATACAATCAAAACTGTTGAAAATATATTTTTTTCACTGTATAATCTCTTTAATATTTGATTCACACTTAGTATTGTGCTGTCTACTACATAAGACAGAGAGCAATATCTGTCTTGAAAGAAAAAAAACATAATATAATTTTGTATTGCAGTTAGTGGCTAAGGAGTAATCAAATTAAATAATAGATGGAAAGCTATCTACCCAATAACTCAGTATAGATCTACCCAAGTATAGACCTACCCAATAAGTCAGAATATATCTACCCAATAGCTCAGTATAGACCTACCCAATAACGCAGTATAGACCTACCCAATAACTCACTATAGACCTACCCAATAATTCAGTATAGACCTACCAAATAACTCAGTATAGACCTACCCAATAACTAAGTATAGCTCTACCCAATAGCTCAGTATAGACCTACCCAATAAGTCAGTATAGATCTACCCAATAATTCACAATAGATCTACCCAATAACTCAGTATAGACCTACCCAATAACTCAGTATAGATCTACCCAATAATTCCGAATAGTTCTACCCAATAACTCAGTGTAGACCTACCAAATAACTCAGTATAGCTCTACCCAATAATTCAGTATAGACCTACCCAATAACTCAGTATAGATCTACCCAATAATTCAGAATAGATCTACCCAATAACTCCGTGTAGACCTACCCAATAGCTCAGTATAGATCTACCCAATAACTCAGTATAGATCTACCCAATAACTCTGTATAGCTCTACCCAATAACTCAGTATAGATCTACCCAATAAGTCAGTATAGATCTATCCAATAACTCAGTATAGACCTACCCAATAGCTCAGTATAGCTCTACCCAATAACTCAGTATAGCTCTAACCAATAATTCACTATAGATCTACCCAATAACTCAGTTTAGATCTACCCAATAATTCACTATAGATCTACCCAATAACTCAGTATAGCTCTACCCAATAACTCAGTATAGACCTACGCAATAATTCAGTATAGACCTATCCAATAATTCAGTATAGACCTACCAAATAACTCAGTATAGACCTACCCAATAACTCAGTATAGACCTACCCAATAACTCAGTATAGACCTACCCAATAACTCAGTATAGATCTACCAAATAACTCAGTATAGACCTACCAAATAACTCAGTATAGACCTACACAATAACTCAGTATAGATCTACCTAATAACTCAGTATAGATCTACCCAATGAGTCAGTATAGATCTACCCAATGACTCAGTAAAGCTCTACCCAATAGCTCAGTATAGATCTACCCAATAGCTCAGTATAGACCTACCCAATAACTAAGTATAGCTCTACCCAATAGCTCAGTATAGACCTACCCAATAAGTCAGTATAGATCTACCCAATAATTCATAATAGATCTACCCAATAACTCAGTATAGACCTACCCAATAACTCAGTATAGATCTACCCAATAATTCCGAATAGTTCTACCCAATAACTCAGTGTAGACCTACCAAATAACTCAGTATAGCTCTACCCAATAATTCAGTATAGACCTACCCAATAACTCAGTATAGATCTACCCAATAATTCAGAATAGATCTACCCAATAACTCCGTGTAGACCTACCCAATAGCTCAGTATAGATCTACCCAATAACTCAGTATAGATCTACCCAATAACTCTGTATAGCTCTACCCAATAACTCAGTATAGATCTACTCAATAAGTCAGTATAGATCTATCCAATAACTCAGTATAGACCTACCCAATAGCTCAGTATAGCTCTACCCAATAACTCAGTATAGCTCTAACCAATAATTCACTATAGATCTACCCAATAACTCAGTATAGACCTACCCAATAAGTCAGTATAGATCTACCCAATAATTCAGAATAGATCTACCCAATAATTCACTATAGATCTACCCAATAACTCAGTATAGATCTACCCAATAACTCAGTTTAGATCTACCCAATAATTCACTATAGATCTACCCAATAACTCAGTATAGCTCTACCCAATAACTCAGTATAGACCTACCCAATAATTCAGTATAGACCTATCCAATAATTCAGTATAGACCTACCAAATAACTCAGTATAGACCTACCAAATAACTCAGTATAGACCTACCCAATAACTCAGTATAGACCTACCCAATAACTCAGTGTAGATCAACTCAATAATTCAGTATAGACCTACCCAATAACTCAGTATAGATCTACCCAATAACTCAGTATAGACCTACCCAATAACTCAGTATAGATCTATCCAATAACTCAGTATAGACCTACCCAATAAATCAGTATAGACCTACCCAATAGCTCAGTATAGATCTACCCAATAATCCAGAATAGATCTACCCAATAGGTCAGTATAGATCTACCCAATAACTCAGTATAGACCTACCCAATAATTCAGTATAGACCTACCAAATAACTCAGTATAGACCTACCCAATAATTCACTACAGACCTACCTTTATAACTCAGTATAGATCTACCCAATAATTCAGTATAGATCTACCCAATAACTTAGTATAGACCTACCTAATAACTCAGTATAGACCCACCCAATAATTCAGTATAGATCTACCCAATAACTCAGTATAGATCTACCCAATAATTCAGAATAGATCTACCCAATAATTCAGTATAGACCTACCCAATAACTCAGTATAGATCTACCCAATAACTCAGTGTAGACCTACCCAATAACTTAGTATAGATCTACCCAATAATTCAGAATAGACCTACCCAATAATTCAGAATAGATCTACCTAATAATTACGTATAGATCAACCCAATAATTCAGTATAGACCTACCCAATAATTCAGAATAGATCTACCCAATAATTCAGTATAGAGCTACCCAATAATTCAGTATAGACCTACCCAATAATTCAGAATAGAGCTACCCAATATTTCAGTTTAGATCTACCCAATAATTCACTATAGATCTACCCAATAACTCAGTTTAGATCTACCCAATAATTCACTATAGATCTACCCAATAACTCAGTATAGATGTACCCAATAATTCAGTATAGGCCTACCCAATAACTCAGTATAGACCTACCCAATAATTCAGTATAGACCTACCCAATAACTCAGTATAGACCTACCCAATAATTTAGTATAGACCTACCCAATAACTCATAATAGACCTACCCAATAACTCAGTATAGACCTACCCAATAACTCAGTATAGACCTACCCAATAACTCAGTGTAGATCAACTCAATAATTCAGTATAGACCTACCCAATAACTCAGTATAGATCTACCCAATAACTCAGTATAGACCTACCCAATAACTCAGTATAGATCTATCCAATAACTCAGTATAGACCTACCCAATAAATCAGTATAGACCTACCCAATAGCTCAGTATAGATCTACCCAATAATCCAGAATAGATCTACCCAATAGGTCAGTATAGATCTACCCAATAACTCAGTATAGACCTACCCAATAATTCAGTATAGACCTACCAAATAACTCAGTATAGACCTACCCAATAATTCACTACAGACCTACCTTTATAACTCAGTATAGATCTACCCAATAATTCAGTATAGATCTACCCAATAATTCAGAATAGATCTACCCAATAACTCAGTATAGATCTACCCAATAACTTAGTATAGACCTACCCAATAACTCAGTATAGACCCACCCAATAATTCAGTATAGATCTACCCAATAACTCAGTATAGATCTACCCAATAATTCAGAATAGATCTACCCAATAATTCAGTATAGACCTACCCAATAACTCAGTATAGATCTACCCAATAACTCAGTGTAGACCTACCCAATAACTTAGTATAGATCTACCCAATAATTCAGAATAGACCTACCCAATAATTCAGAATAGATCTACCTAATAATTCAGTATAGATCAACCCAATAATTCAGTATAGACCTACCCAATAATTCAGAATAGATCTACCCAATAATTCAGTATAGAGCTACCCAATAATTCAGTATAGACCTACCCAATAATTCAGAATAGAGCTACCCAATATTTCAGTTTAGATCTACCCAATAATTCACTATAGATCTACCCAATAACTCAGTATAGATCTACCCAATAACTCAGTGTAGACCTACCCAATAACTTAGTATAGATCTACCCAATAATTCAGAATAGACCTACCCAATAATTCAGAATAGATCTACCTAATAATTCAGTATAGATCAACCCAATAATTCAGTATAGACCTACCCAATAATTCAGAATAGATCTACCCAATAATTCAGTATAGAGCTACCCAATAATTCAGTATAGACCTACCCAATAATTCAGTATAGACCTACCCAATAATTCAGAATAGAGCTACCCAATATTTCAGTTTAGATCTACCCAATAATTCACTATAGATCTACCCAATAACTCAGTTTAGATCTACCCAATAATTCACTATAGATCTACCCAATAACTCAGTATAGATGTACCCAATAATTCAGTATAGGCCTACCCAATAACTCAGTATAGACCTACCCAATAATTCAGTATAGACCTACCCAATAACTCAGTATAGACCTACCCAATAATTTAGTATAGACCTACCCAATAACTCATAATAGACCTACCCAATAACTCAGTATAGACCTACCCAATAACTCAGTGTAGATCAACTCAATAATTCAGTATAGACCTACCCAATAACTCAGTATAGATCTACCCAATAACTCAGTATAGACCTACCCAATAACTCAGTATAGATCTATCCAATAACTCAGTATAGACCTACCCAATAAATCAGTATAGACCTACCCAATAGCTCAGTATAGATCTACCCAATAATCCAGAATAGATCTACCCAATAGGTCAGTATAGATCTACCCAATAACTCAGTATAGACCTACCCAATAATTCAGTATAGACCTACCAAATAACTCAGTATAGACCTACCCAATAATTCACTACAGACCTACCTTTATAACTCAGTATAGATCTACCCAATAATTCAGTATAGATCTACCCAATAATTCAGAATAGATCTACCCAATAACTCAGTATAGATCTACCCAATAACTTAGTATAGACCTACCCAATAACTCAGTATAGACCCACCCAATAATTCAGTATAGATCTACCCAATAACTCAGTATAGATCTACCCAATAATTCAGAATAGATCTACCCAATAATTCAGTATAGACCTACCCAATAACTCAGTATAGATCTACCCAATAACTCAGTGTAGACCTACCCAATAACTTAGTATAGATCTACCCAATAATTCAGAATAGACCTACCCAATAATTCAGAATAGATCTACCTAATAATTCAGTATAGATCAACCCAATAATTCAGTATAGACCTACCCAATAATTCAGAATAGATCTACCCAATAATTCAGTATAGAGCTACCCAATAATTCAGTATAGACCTACCCAATAATTCAGAATAGAGCTACCCAATATTTCAGTTTATATCTACCCAATAATTCACTATAGATCTACCCAATAACTCAGTTTAGATCTACCCAATAATTCACTATAGATCTACCCAATAACTCAGTATAGATGTACCCAATAATTCAGTATAGGCCTACCCAATAACTCAGTATAGACCTTCCCAATAATTCAGTATAGACCTACCCAATAACTCAGTATAGACCTACCCAATAATTTAGTATAGACCTACCCAATAACTCATAATATACCTACCCAATAACTCAGTATAGACCTACCCAATAATTCAGTGTAGACCTACCCAATAACTCAGTGTAGATCTACCCAATAATTCAGTATAGACCTACCCAATAATTCAGTATAGACCTACCCAATAGGTCAGTATAGACCTACCCAATAACTCAGTATAGATCTACCTAATAATTCAGTATAGACCTACCCAATAATTCAGTATAGATCTACCCAATAATTCAGTATAGACCTACCCAATAACTCATTATAGATCTACCCAATAATTCAGTATAGACCTACCCAATAACTCAGTATAGATCTACCAAATAACTCAGTATAGATCTACCCAATCATTCAGTATAGACCTACCCAATAACTCAGTATAGATCTACCCAATAATTCAGTATAGATTATTTACTTATGTTATCGCACCTCTATCACGGTGATTATGGTTGGCTTTTCACTTAGACAAAGTATCCTTAGAATATGACGCCTTGGCTTCTAAGTTTATTTGTTTATCCTTAAATATTTTAACTCTTTAACTATGGGAAACATGAACATTTATTGGAATTCTTCAGGGCCACTTAAATTTCATGTGAGTTTATCTCTTTCAACTCATTGTAAACACTTTGACCCCTCGAGACTAAATGACTTGCAGGGAATGTCACATAAAAGGACAGGTAATTGGGGGGCGGGGCCGGACCGCCGAGCTGGATGGTCGCAGACATGAGCTGCTCCCGCATAAAAAAAAAAAAAACACGCTGAAATTCATGGCTTACTGCCTTTCAATTGACCACCAGCGACAGTGCCCAGAGCAGAGAGACTGATGTACCTTGGGAGAGGCTGGCTCACTGAGCTCCAGTCCCCGGGAGGAGATATTCTCGTTACCACGAGCGGGGCCTTCTCCAGCGGTGAGTGGGGCGGAAGGCCGCTGCCCCACTATCCTGCTCCACAGTACCCAGCCTGAGGCACAAACCCTGGTGGATCCAGACCCGTTCCCCCCCCCTTGGACCGGTGGGGTTGATCCCGGTCCTCACCCTAGGGCCCTATACAAGAGTACACAAATGGAGCCGGGAGACTTGAGAACGGCTTCCAAAATGGCGGGCGCCATGTGCGTGAGAGGTGAGGAGGAAACCGAGCCCACGGCACACCACTGGATTCACCACCCCTAACCGGCATCAGGGAGGGGCAGAAAAACCACCACCTATCCCCGCAGCCACATGGGCAGAATATAAGCGACACAAAAGATCCTAATAAGCAGGGCCTACCGCCAAACGAGCTACCCTCGCACGAGGAACCTCCTCGCACTCACCTGCCACACAGCTTCCACCACCAACATCCGAACAATGGCATAACCAAGCGGTGGATGCCGGGCCACCGGCGGGGTCTGACATCAACCCCTGGACGATCGACAGGGGCAGGCTATACAACGAGCATCCCATGCCCGGGAGACACCGGCGAGGACCTTACAGAACAACGCGGATGGAATATATTAGGAAGCCTGCTCTGACAGACGTTCGTTCCCTGCCATATAAAAGTAGCAGAGCAGGTTTTAAATACAGGACTCCCTCTGTCTATGTGGGCTCGGGACCACCCTGAAGCTGGCCCTTTCCCATGGAGGAAGCCTGATGCACCCCCTTGACATATCAGGGTGACAGAACTGTCAAAGCGACCTACTCAGACCTCACCTATGTTTTGTAATGTATATTATTTAACATGGCAACCATGTGCACACGAAACCTGCATGGCACTCATAGGTTCACACTCACATAGGTATTGCTGACACACTAACAACTCACTGCAACCACACTGCAGCATATCATGCTATGACACATGCAACCATCCAAGCGAGAACCCACATACCTACCGAGCTAAGTTATAAACACATCACTGTAACATTATGCGAGAACATTCATAACAACAACACAGTTAGCCTAGCATGTATTTAGCACACCAAGAATGTCTTAAAGCTTGATATCTTCATGAAAAAAAACTAAAAACTGTGCCGATTAACCTGCCACGATATGTAACTGCTTGCAGCGGCTGTCGTGGCCCTGCACGCCTACTGTAATTTCATGCACAAATAAAATAAAAAATTTATTTTTGTTTGCTGTTTTTTTCTAGGGATTTCTAAGAGGTTAAATCCATTATCATGGCAACACTCAATTTCGGGAATTTTCTCTTTTACAGCCAACACATTGAGAGAAATATTCACATGGTACGCCTGACGCTGACCAGCTCTACTTGTTTCTCTGCTCTCATGGTGAAGAAAGGAATGAGATGGATTGGTTTGTCCCCAAATATTGCTCTTTGTTTTTCTTTACAAGTTAAGAATGAAAATGATAATAATTATATTGCATTCATCTCTGTATTGATTGGGATCTTAGGACTGCAATATTAATCTGAATGATTTTATTTATTTTATATGCTGCATTCGTTCATATGCTCACTATAAAGCACTATGTAAATAATAATAAAAATACTAATAACCTGTGCTATTCTATTGCAAACTGAGCACCCTGCTTACCAAGAAACTGTGGCACCATCTTCTATACTGCAGGTGAAATCTGTTACAAGAGTAACGACTGTCTTCAAGAGTCCGGTTGAAATGGCGGGACTTCCGGAGATGCTGACAGGTCGTCTGGGGGACTAGCTCCGCGGCAGTTCAGGCCAAAAGCTACAAAAAAAAAGGCTCCCTACCACAACAGAACCCGGAAACACCAGTGGTATAAGCAGTGCCTGCTAGAGAGTGCACAATGGCACTCCCGAAAACCCCCTGAGAGCGCAAGACTTCTTCCGATCAGGGAAGAAGGAAAAAACGCGGCCTACCCAAGATGGCGGAGGCTCGATATCACTGACGCAGCTGTCGGATGCAGGCTCAGACACAGAGTCCGTGAACGCATCTGGCAAGGATGCCCTAATTACAGACCACAGAATGGTGGACATGCTGAAACAGCTGCAGTCCTCACTAATCCAGAAAATCACAGAAGATCTCAGGAAAGAGGTACAGGGCATAGGAATGAGGACAGACACCCTTGAAAATAAAACTGATGAATTATGTGTGGCACGTAATGGGATAGAGGACAAGCTAACACAATTGGAAGCAGAACATAAAGTCCTGCTGGGCAGATTTGCTGATCAAGAAGATTGCTCACGGCCAAACAACATTAAGATTAGAGGGGTATCTGAGAAAATCACTACTGAAGAAATTCCACAGTACCTACCCAGATTCAGTTAGATATGGCACATAGGGTGCCCAAACCACGCAATCTTGCGCCTGAAGTACCCAGAGATATAGTCGTGCAAGTACATTATTTTCACATAAAGGAAGCCATCCTACAAGCGCAACACAAAGCTTCAGACCTGCCAGAGCAATTTACCAATGTCTCGCTCTTTGATTGGATGTTTAAATGTGACTGGGAGTTTACAGACCAGAAGGGCAGATTGCTGGTATTGGTGGGATCTCTTACCTATGACTATTACTAATTTGTATGTACCTAACTCTAACCAGATTCACTTAACCTCCAAATCGTTACGCAAAATTAACTCTATGAAGCAGGGACAGCTTATTATATGAGAGGACCTTAATTGCGTGCTAGACCCACAGCTAGACATCTCTAGTAAAGTATCCACCCACAATAGGACAAAGTAAGCCAAGTAAACAGCTGGTAGCGCTGTGCCGCAAATATGATATCTATGACACATGGTGTACACTATATCCCATGACCAAAGATAATGCTTATTACTCTGCTGTACACTCCATCTATTCCAGACTGCATATGTGTCTAGTGGATAGAACAAACCTACACAATATCACAAGTGATCACAATAGGTGTGATCACTTGGTCAGACCATGCCCCAGTTAGGACAACACTCCGAGCGCTACATCCTATACGGGGGAAGAGGCTCTGGCGACTGATTAATCAGTCTTACGTACACAGGAGGCAAAATAAACCATAGCAAGAGATCACTCTAACTACTTCTCTGACAATGTAAACACGTTTACTTAGCTCCCAACCATGTGGCTTGCCCACCAGGCAGTAATTAGGGGTAGGTTTATTCAGATGGGAGCTAGGGCTAAGAGGAAGTTACGTGCAGACTCCTCCGCCCTTGAAATGACAATAGCGGATATGGGATCTTGCCATAAGGTCACGCCAAACAAGAGCTTAGGCAAGCGACTCAAAAAGGCGAGAACTGAACTGGAACAACTGCATTTAAAGACCACAGAACGCACCTTGATAAAACTTAAACACACCCACTACACTCAAGGTAACAGAGCAGGCAAACTACTGGCCTCAAAACTAAAAACCAGGTATGCCCAAACAAAAATAGTTTCTATCTGCAACGCGGATAATATCAAACTGGCGAACCCTATCCACATACTAAACAAATTTGCCAACTATTACGAATCCCTCTACAATCTAAAAGTGAATAAACAGGTTACACAACCCTCTCACAGTGCCAGAGACGACTTCTTACAAACATTGAGCTACCTACGATACCCATAGACACGGGAAATGAGATGGACGCCCCTTTCACAGTGGAGGAGGTGTGCAAGGCGGTTAAAACACTGCCAAAACAGAAAGCCCCTGGGCCAGACGACCTGTCTAATATTTATTACATCACTTTTTTAGACATCTTAACCCCTTAACACCGCAGCCAAATGTACAAGTTGTGAACGAAACAAAATGTAAACAAAACCTGGCATTTGCGCTATATGTCTGTCCAACCGTAATTCACCTCTTTCATATTAAATGCACCCCCCCTTATTATATATCATTTTATTCAGGGGAAACAGGGCTTTCATTTAATATCAAATATTTAGCTATGAAACATAATTTAATATGAAAAAATGGGAGAAAATAAGATATTTTTTTTTCATTTTTTTAGTTCTACATGACATTTTAACTGTCAATGTCATAATACTGTTTGCTTTTACTGCAATAAAATACACATATTTGTATTCAGCAAAGTCTCACGTGTAAAACAGTACCCCCTATGTACAGGTTTTATGGTGTTTTGGGAAGTTACAGGGTCAAATATAGCGCGTTACATTTGAAATTGAAATTCGCCAGATTGGTTACGTTGCCTTTGAGACTGTATAGTAGCCGAGGAAATAAATTTACATCCATAATGGCATACCATTTGCAATAGTAAACGACCCAAGGTATTGCAAATGGGGTATATCCAGTCTTTTTTAGTAGCCATTTGGACACAAACACTGGCCAAAGTTAGCGTTAGTATTTGTTTGTGTGTGAAAAATGCAAAAGACGCCAATTTTGTCCAGTGTTTGTGACTAAGTGGCTACTAAAAAAGACTGGACATACCCCATTTGCAATACCTTGGGTTGTCTACTATTGCAAATAGTATGCCATCATAGGGGTAATTTTCATTCTTGGGCTACCATAGGGTCATAAAGGCAACGTAAGCAATCTGGCGAATTTTAAAGTGAAAAAAATGAAACACAAGCCTTATATTTGACGCTGTAATTTTTGAAAACACCATAAAACCTGTACATGAGGGGTACTGTTGTACTCGGGAGACTTCGCTGAACACAAATATTTGTGTTTCAAAACAGTAAAAAGTATTGCAGCAATAATATCGTCCGTGTAAGTGCTGTTTGTGCGTGAAAAATGCAAAAAACTTCACTTTTACTGGCAATATCATCGTTGTAATACATTTTACTGTTTTGAAACACTAATATTTGTGTTCAGTGAAGTCTCCCGAGTAAAACAGTACCCCCCATGTACAGGTTTTATGGTGTCTTGGAAAGTTATAGGGTTAAATATAGTGCTAGCAAATTAAATTCCCTTTACTTTCGGCATGGGTTGTCAGGCAGGTCCCGCTAATTGTAATTAATTAGGATACCTAATTATGTAAAATTATTACATAAATATATGTGTAGAATTAATATATGTATATATATATATACATATGTGTATATATACGTATATATATATATCATTTTTTTTAATATTTTTATTTATATATAGGTATATATATAGTGATATATACGTATATATTTATGTATATAGATATATATATATTATTTCGTTATAAGTGTATTTTTATATAAATATATATATATTAATATCACAATACAGTTAGAACGAAATAAAACACATCTATATATTTTTTTATATTTTATTTTTAGTTATTTTTTTATTTTACTTTTTTTACGTATTTACATATTTATTTTTTTATATTATTTATAAATATATATAACAATATTTATATATATATTTAATCAGTATCAGTCTACGTGTAATTTGATATTAATATATATATATATAATTATATATATATTAATATTAAAATACACCTAGACGGTGTATGTGTGTGTATGTATATGTGTATATATATACTTAGATCATATATATTTAATATATATATATGATCTAAGTATATAATTTATTTATTTTTACACTGTTTTAACATTTTTTTATTTGATTTTCAGCCAGCAGGGGGACCAACAGTCATTACAGTTGGTCCCCCTGCTGGCAATGCAGCAGGCAGCTAACCCGGCCAGGTGATTGTGAGGTCCTCGCAAGGACCTCACTCTCAAGTGGCCGGGAGGGCACCGCGATCGCCGGCGTGGGATCGCCGGCGACCGGGTAAGTTACAAAAAACCGGAGGGAGTACTATTACGCCCTGCGGCGTTTAGAGCCGCTTTTAAAAGGACGTAATAGTACGCCCTCTGGTCATAAGGGGTTAAAATCACACCTAACCTCTCTATTTAACAATATCATGACAACAGGCACCATACCCCTGGAGATGCTAGAAGCAAATATCATTACACTACCAAAGCTAGGAAAACCACCGACCAAATGTGAAACCTTTCGCCCTCTATCACTCCTGAATGCAGATACTAAAATCTTCGCAAAAGTCATAGCCAATTGTATCAAACCACATCTGCCATCTCTGGTGTCTAGGGAACAGGCGGGTTTTGTAGCGGGACGTCAGGCAGGAGACAACACTTTTTCTAAAACCTGATCGAACCCTTAAAGAGAAGGGGGGAGTCTGGACCTTTGTTTGCGCTAGATGCCGAAAAAACCTTCGACCGACTCCATTTGGGTTACATGTCAAAAGTACTCCAAAAATTTGGAAACAGGTGATTTACAAACTAACAAAGTTCTCCCTATCTCTTCAAATAGAAGCCTATATATTACACGTTGCCCGCCCAACTGCCAAAAATGATGAGAACAATAATCATTCATGTGCTGATAGCTGCCAAAAGCAGTTAGCCACTTTCTGGAAGAACAAGCACCCCCGACCCTTATGAATGGTGATGGAGAAATTAAACTCCACGAGAATCTATGAGGAAATGAGTCATAGAATAAATAATATCCTACAAATCTTTGACTCACTATGAGCCAACTGGCAATTGGGTACCGATTCCCTGGAAGACATAATTGACCCCTCGTGGGGAGGTGCAGTGCGACACACACACCAAATGAGGAGCCAGACGCGGGCTGACACTCCTACGGGTTAGTCGATAATACTGGTTTGATGCGACATATAAAATGCAGTGAAATCTGTTATATTTGTTCTTATTTTATATTGTTCTTACATAATGGTCGTATAATATCTGTATACCCCGAGTTCACTTAATGCTGCCTAAACGCACCCTGATGCAACCAATGACCACCTGGCTACAGACACAAAGCTAATTGATGCACAGAGCACACAAATCCAGAATGCAGACATAGGCTGATAATATGCATGTACTGTGATGTCTTGGAATGTAAAACATATAATTGTCTCAAGCCTAATGAATGTTAAATGCGGTATGACCCGCACAATTCAAAATGTACTCATGAAGGCGACCAGAAAGTACTGTTCGTGCAATTTATCCATATATGTGAACTTTATATAAACGTATAAAGAAAATTCAATAAAAAGTATTCATAGAAAAAAAAAAAAAAATAGTCCGGTTGGAGGATGTGGGGAGTTTTGGGCACAGGAGAAACATTTGGTTTGGCTGAATGAATTTGTGTGTAATTCTTTTTTTGCTCTGGTACTCCAATATTCGTCCATGTGGAGTTCCCTCTCAACTGAATATTTGGCAAAACATTTCAGATAAACCAAAAAGGGGTGTAAAACTGGCATTTTCCCATCATTTAATTCACAGATCAAGTGAGAAAAAGTAACCAATAAAAGAAAAAAGGATTTGTTTCAATGCATCGGGATTTAGATTCTGCCTGTGGTGCCAAAAAAAGGCGAAATGGAGAGGAAGTCACATAACAGCTTAGCATGCTCAATGTGATAAGCTGTGAATGAGAAATATTGCAAATGTCATGTACTAATCCCTAGAAAAAAACTGAGGAAGGGTATGGGCTGTGTGCCCCATGCAACCATTGGCAGCATTACCATGACTTCTGACCTCTTCATGGATTGCTACCACCTTCGCCACTGCTGCAACCACCACCACTACTGGTGCCACCACTTTTGTTAAAGTATTATTCGCACTCAGGAAAGTGAGACTAGTATGACTGTAATTTCCGATTCACCACCCAGGAGGGGATTTTTTTCTCTGTTTTTTTGTCTGCATCTGGAGGCACTTCAGACCCTTCTACCAAAAATAGTTCAAGTGTTATACCTTCTTGTAGCCCCCCAAGAAGCAACTAAGGGGGAGCTCAGCAGAGCGTATTTTGTGGGCTCCATCAGGGGCATTCTTTGTTGAAGAGGTAGAGCACCAAATAGTACCAAATTACCCCAATATCTGGTCTTGGTGGTAGTGGTGACCACTGCAGATATACCACTTTTACCTTGGCCCCAGGAGCTACTCGGCTATGAGGAATTACAAGAGGAGAGTCTGGAGATGACAAGCAAGAGACCACTATCCTCTCTATCAGCTAGAATGCACTCGATTCCTGGATCTTCTCCACCTTGTCAAAGTTCATCCCTATCTGCATAATCTCATCCAACAGAGACAGGTGTGACATCAGCTGCACCTGATATCACCAGCACAAGTATCTCACCCACTATCAATGTTACCATCACCACCACTACGACCACCACCATAAAAATCACCACCTTTACCACCACCATTAACCTTTCCATTACTATTAATCAACCAAGCGCTATGTTAAGGCTAGTGTTGTGACAGCTATCACTGCCACTGGTGCAAATCCACCAATATCATCCGAGCAAAATCACTACAATGAAACATGTTTTAAAAGAGAGAGGTGCAGCAGGAGTCATTTATTTTGAAAACAGATTTTTTTCCAAGAAATGAAAAGAAAATGTCACAGGGCCATTATTAATGAACCACTCCACCCCATCTATTTCCCCCCCCTCACCACCCCAAATTAAATGACTTTTTTGGTAAACTGAGGGACGGTCATTGATGTTACACACTGAATGTTTGGGAAACTTTATTCTTTCCAGGGCCAAATCAATGAGAGGGTCATCAATTACCATGTGACTTTATCCTTTCATAATTAAAAAAAAACATGCTAGCCATTATTAACTAATAAAAGATTGCAAAAGGAAAAACAATTCATCATCATAAACGTTCTCTAAGTTTTTTTTTTTTTTTATGGAGATATAATTTAATGATCACACGTTGACAGCTCAGAATTGGCATAGCAAAAATGTCTGGTATTATGTAGTTATTAGGCTAGCCAACATTGTAGCCATTTTTGTATTGCAGCATTGCAACACATTGATAGGTTTCTTTTTTCCTGCCTTTATGGCCGATCCAAATGTTTCCCAGAATAGTCTTTCAGCTGAGCCAAATCATCATATGAACAACCATTGGAGGTTTCGAACAAAATCTCAAATTCAATTTGAAAAATTATTCGCCCAAATCAAAAAATTCCATCATGAACTAATATTAATCAAATATAAAATATAGAGTTTTTTTTCCATTACTCCTCATTTTACCCTCTATTGGCCACTTCTCACTTGTTCTGTGAATAAACCAACATGTAGGGGCTCTCCACTAAATATTAATCATCTTTTTTTCCCATTAATCAAAATCAGAAAACATTGAACAGTTCATTTGCTGGTGGTATGTCCATATGGTGCTTCAGAATTACAGAATTTGAACGACCCACTGATCACTCAAAACATTTCGAATGATCCCGTTTGTTTGAAACTGAATGCACAAGTCGAGGATGTTTAAGCAAACATGTGCCGTAGACAATTGTGATAATGGACTGTATAGAAGAGAGGGCCTTGTTGGCTATGGGAAGATATCATCAGATGTCCCCATTTTCCCTGTAAGTATATCATCAGAGTAAATGTTTAACATTTGAATCCACCAAAACAAAACAGGCTTAATGTTTGGTCAACAGTAGCTTGGAAGTAACTGCTAAATTGTCAGAATAATCTATACATCCTGCCTCCATCTGTGAAACCAGTAACTAGATATGAAGCATGGTGGCAGGGTCAGAGGTGGATCGTTTACTGGCACAGAGACTGTCTATCTTGTTTGACCTACTTACAGTGTTGGATGACTCATGGCTACCGACAGGCGACCACAGTATTTGCTCTCTAGGCATTGCAGAGATTTGAGGTTTACCTTTTGTTCCTTTCGTTCATTGGAAACCAGTGAATTTAGTGCATACCTCTTTGTCTGTTTGACTTGGCAAAACATATCTATAATCTACACGTCTAGTCAGTTTTACATGCCCCTGTGGTATGTTTATGAACCATATTTCGATATCAAAGCCGTGTTTGAACATGTGTAGCTCCTGATCTATCCAACAGTTTTAGTGTATAGATCATTCCCCTGCAATTTCACTGCTCAATTCACTGTCATTTAGGAGTTAAATCACTTTGTTTCTGTTTATGCAGCCCTAGCCACACCTCCCCTGGCTATGATTGACAGAACCTGCATGGAAAAAAAAAACTGGTTTCACTTTCAAACAGATGTAATTTACCTTAAATAATTGTATCTCAATCTCTAAATTGAACTTTAATCACATACAGGAGGCTCTTGCAGGGTTTAGCAAGCTATTAACATAGCAGGGGATAAGAAAATCTTAATTAAACAGAACTTGCAATAATGAAAGCCTAAATAGGGCTCTCTTTACAGGAAGTGTTTATGGAAGGCTGAGCAAGTCACATGCAGGGAGGTGTGACTAGGGTTCATAAACAAAGGGATTTAACTCCTAAATGGCAGAGGATTGAGCAGTGAGGCTGCAGGGGCATGTTCTATACACCAAAACTCCTTCATTAAGCTAAAGTTGTTCAGGTGACTATAGTGTCCCTTTAAAATATAATAAAAACAATTGTTGTGTTATAAGGTTTGTCCACAGAAATAGGCATTATAAAACATCTAATTGTTAAAGAAGAAAATTAATGTTAGGATGTAGCAAAAGGCATTTCAACATCACTGTAAAACGTAAAGGGGTAAAAAAAATAAAATTTGCTGCTTGAATATTTATCTTACCTCGTAGGATGGTGAAATTTTTGAGAATTGCGCCATGCCTGGTGTCTACCAGTTTCATTTCCTCCATAATCATTGAGATGTTCCGCATATCTACATCGAGCCGGGCATTGAGAAAGCTAAATCTCTCTCTTATTAAATCAGTGCTGCCCTGCATGAGGCTGACAGATTTATTAAGGTAATACAATTCTTCAGCGTGTGAGTTAAATCCCAGGGTGCAAGAAAGCCGGACATCATCAAGATACTTTAGCATGCTGTGTACATGGTTGTCGGTAGCATTGATGTTAGTAAATATAGTCATGATTTCTGTTTCATGAGATATCATCCGACCTTCCAAGCTCTCAAACCGTTCGACTGTCCGATTCTGGGTATAATTGGAATGGTATTGTAGATCCTGCATGTTCTCGTCGTGGTCATCCAATGACGCTGAAACGTTATCCAGCTGCAACTGAAGTCCCATCACTTGTAAAACTAAATCATGTATCACTTCCATGTTCAAACCAATCTTCTGGGCTGTGGTTGCGATTTTACTTTGCAGGTTGGTGACCTGTTCAGTAGCTTTAGCTGACGTAGATTTGATTCCAGTGAAAATGTTGTTATAAGTTTGCCAATCCGAAACAATCTTTTGTAAGGTCAGCGTTTCCTCGTCAGTTTTCCTTTGGATAACATGAATCCACTCCGATGTTTGACCCAATGTGATATTAACCTGCTGAACCGCAACGTTTATATCATAGCGTTCCTGTACCAGAGTCTTCACAGTGGAGTCCAGCTCCGATGTGGCTCTCTGCCAACCTTTGACCTCTGTCAAAAAAAGTCCAAGTGTTTCATTGATTTGCTGAAGGGAGAAATTGCTTCTCTCCATGTCAGTATCCATTTTATTGCTGCTACTGGTGAGTGTCTTGTGACTATGAGATGTTTGGTTTAACAACACATCTTGGACCAAAATCATCTTCTGAATCTCGGCCAATTCTTTGTGAAGTTTACTGATCTCCTGTCCCAAGTAAGCAGCATCATGACAATAGGAGCAGTTACCCACGGACTTCTCATCTAGATATCACAAATACAAATACATTTCAATGTTAGAGAGTCAGCAGATACATTTTTAGACATTTCTGGAAATGCAATTTATTGCTATTATGTTCTAGTAGTGTGTCTCTAACAATCTCTCTCAGAAGTCTCTGCAACCCCTGGCTAAGTCAAATCTGTTTAGATTGACAGGAAAAATGTACAAAAGTGACAACACAGTGTGATATCGCAAACGTTTTAATCTAATTTTTCATTGTACATCCTAACTTTATTTAATCCTTTTATTACGTTAACTTTTATAATTTTCGATTGGAAAGTAATTGCCATATACAATGAGATTAATAAAAAAAAAACTGGGCCTTGGTTTGTTATTCATGCTCCAATCCTTTGAATAATTGTCTAATTGTTATACTATTCCCATACAAAGGAAAAGATGTATATTCTATGAACAAACCCAATAAAACACAAAATGAAAAACAAGAGCTTTGGAAATGGTCCAATATTGGTAGAAAACTTTCCAAATGATTTATATACAAAATACCCATAGACGTTAATGGGGACTTCGGGAGACAAATCATTTGGAAGTTTTTTCCAACAGTGTTGAATTATTTGGAAAACGTATTAAATCGAGGTCAAGGTCAGAAGTTACTTTGGACATGTATAATTTAGACGTCAACTACACTGTCAAAGGAAGTAAGTCATGGGAAAACCCCAACTTTAAACAAGGGGTCGTTTTATATCAATACTCTTATACTCCGCTATCAAAACTATTCATATATAACATTTAGCATCTAAAATAACCAGCAGGTGGGCAACAAGGGGGCGAGACTTAGTCAGTGCATTTATATAGTTTGTTACCAGTCCCACACCATCATTACCAGTACTTGTTTAACCCGTTTCTCGTAGTTGGTTTGCTTTTGTAAGCGGTCTGAAGGAAGAGATGAGGTCTGGAGTTTAGAATTTCTGGTGTCTAGCAGGGGAAGCAGGATAGCAGATCTATTTTTACTCCCTTTTAGTGTACTCTGCTTTGCCTATTGGAGGGTTGCTGGTTAACAAAGCTTACATTAGGAAGAAGAAAAGAAGAGGACTGTGCACTCCATAACATTTGCAGTGTTCTTGCAGGACACCAGTTTATTGCACTCTGTTTGAAAGGACATAAAATCAGAACAGTGTCTTATTTTTTGTTTTTTCTTACCTCTGTACCTAGGAAGGATAGAGGTTAAAACCCAGAACCGAAACGTATTCTGTCTTTATCAGAAAGTTAGAGCGTTAAAATGCCGTAGAGCTGGGCACTAGGATCTTTGACACTAGTTTTAACTAAACAGCCATGGGCAGCCCGTCCAAGGCATCAGAGGTTGTGTGATACCTATATTGCCTGCCAGGAAGAAAGTATTTCAGTTGGCTGACTGAAAGCCCAGTAAGGTGGCTCTACACACGGAAAACAAGTCATTCATCTTCATGATTCATATTAAACATTTTTTTTTAAAAGAAAGGCCATAACCACTTCAGTAATATAAAGTTGTTATGGTGCTTAGATTGATATCAACCCTGATGGTTACTAAAGGTGGAATACAGAACAATCATGTTCTATGCTAGCTTTAGAACACATCACCAGAAGAATGTTAGCTCCATAAAGGTGGACAATAATAGTTCTTGACAGTGACATATTATGATTAAACCACATTTTGCAATGTGCTAAATGTGTGAAGTAAAAAGTTCCTCTGGTGCAATTTAAAAATATCTTATATAGTAATATAGCAGCTGTGCCACTCTGTGGATACTCCTTATAGCTCACAACCAAAACAGTAAAAACATAAAAATGACTTAGTGCTTAGGTGATATGCCCCACTAATTCCTAAAATTCGCCATCATTTGCCTCCGTGAACAGATGCATTCGCTGTTCTGTTGCAAAAGTTTTTATCTGAACTGCATGGTCCATAATCCTTTGCTCAATTCAGCGTTCATAAGTCATGATGATTAAATAGCAAGTTTCCAGGGTGGCTTCCTATTTCCAATCTTTTTTCTATTTCAAAAATCATGACTTACGAGCGTCAATTGGCGCAAATGATTATGGATAATGTAGTTCAGATAAAGACTTTTGCGACAACAAATGCATCCGTTCAAGGGGCCGAACAGTGGCGAATTACGGAAGTGACATGTCGCGGATCAGGACTCTGGCATGTCATTTCTGACTTGACGCAACCCTCAGCCGGAGGTATCGCACTTGGGGACGAAGACACAGAATTACTTTAGATGATGCGAGGAGGACACAAAGTTTGCCTCACCTCCGTCTAACAAACACACGCCCCACTACGCCCCACTACGCCCCCCGGAGAATGAGCATCCTACTATACCATACAACGAGCCCATCCCCTTAAAAGTAGTATCTATACACAATTAATATATCAGTTGAAAAAGCCTGGAAACAGACAAAAAACGTGTTTCAAAGCCCAAAGACAGCACAATATTTATATATATTTGGTAATGATTTAAAATTGCATTTGGTTTATTTGTTTTAAGTATCTCCTGGCCTAATACTTTGACCTAAAATTGGATCAAAAAGGGGTTGTGCCACTCCATATTTGGCACTTGGTCTACAAACTTGGAGCCAGTCTTATTTGGATAATGACAATACTGTACCAGAGGTCCTGTTGCTGCCAAAAGGGCACATAAATTATATTAAAAAAAAACTCAATAAATTGTGAATATATGTTATCTCTATGCTATCACCTTTCATGCAATGTACAACAATATTGCACAATTGTTTCTTTTTTTTTATCTTCCTTTTTTACATATGTATGAGCATCGGCTTCCCCATTCCTATATTTCGGGCTAAGCGTTTATATTCTGTTGTAAAATGGTATAGCATTGCACTTTAGTGTTTGGGAGGTGGGACACATCACATAAACACTAAGAAATTTTTGTTTTTACATATTCTGCAATGTGTTTCCCTGTAAATGAAAAGGTTAAGAATATTAAAAAAAAAAAAAAAAACATTCATTAATCAATATGATACTAATACACGAAACAAATTTCAAAAGATACAATTAGTAATGTTTATTAGATTTAGAGATTTAATTAAGATTGAACTGCAATTCCCCCTAATCTGGGTGTTCAGGCAAATTACGTATTTTGTGGCGAAATAAACATAGACACTAAATGTTGATTTTTTTCACAGGTCAAGTGAGAAGTGGGCAACAGAGGGAAAATAGTAGTAGAAAAAAAATAATTACATGTATGTATTATATATTTAATAAATTATATAATATATAAATATATTTTTATTATCAGTTACTCACTTGATTTGTGAAACAAATGCAGGGAAAATGCTCCTATCAGTGCAACATATATGTATATTATATTATGTATATATTTAGCAGCACACTGATTGGCACTATTTTGCATAATTTTCATTTGTTTGTAGGTTCCAAACACAGATCTGACCAAATTTTGGGTATAGCGAGAAAGTATATCTTCAGAAAATATGATTTGGCAGAATTGAAATCTCTCGCCATGCAGAAATTATATTTATTATATATATATTTATTTTATTTTGATACAGAATCCAGCAATGTGAGCTCATGTCTATAACTTATAATTGATATCATTATCTCTTGCTGATGTTCAAATATTCAGTCATTTGGAATCTGTGATTTTTTTCCAATTTATTGCGTACAGAATGACTTCATTCATGAACAGGATGCGTTTGTTTTACCAGGGGTTTTGATGTTAACGGGAAACACTGTGTATAGTGTGAGGCTGATATTTCATCTGGTAATTCAACAGGAAATTGGGTAATATTCGAGTGTACTGTCATGGTCCGTTTCTCTGGTGTATATTTGTGTTAACAGGTTAATTTTGATTTCACCAGGAAATAATAATGTGTCTTTATTAGTTTATTCTAAAGTCTAAAAGCTTCCTTAATCTCCAGGATGGAAACAGCTGGGTTTATTCTTCTTAACATTAAATGGCATTGAAAACTGAATAGCAAAATTTAGACAAAGTTAACCAAATAAGAAAAACAGCTGAAATGGAATTTCACTAGAATTCACGACTTGTCTGTTCGCGACGGTCACTGGTAAATCGGACGTCTGGACTCTTTATCTATTTACATGTTTCCAACATTGATATTTTATTAAAAAAGTTTAATGTCAAAGTGCACTAGTAATAAAGGATAAAATATATTTCTATCACAAGGGGCCCTTTACAGGATGGTAACTCCCCACCACATTTTTTTTTTACAAAGTTTAAAATAAATAAAAAGGTGATGTATTCTCCAAACCCATTAATATCAAAAACAGAAAACAGAAAAAAAAAATACCCTCTTTACTTTCCAGAGAAGGTGACTACCTATTTATTTACTTATTTCTGGGCTGGATGTCCTGTGGTTTGGTAATAAATTCCACTCATTGGAATTACTTGATTCAAAACAGGATGTGGTTATTTTAAAGGAAGTTTACGTGCCATTAGACTGTACTGTATGCAACACAGTCGGGTCAGCGCTATGGTAAGGTAAAATAGACTTTAGTTTGGAGTGCCGGTTCTCAGGGGGCACGATGCTGCACCAGAAGCTGGCGGTGAGATTAAAAGATTGGCTTCTGGTGGGTGCTGATCACATGCAGACTCGCAGTTCTCCCCTCCGTCCATCTCGCTGGTAGTGCATGAGATAGTGAAATCGTTTTCGGTGTACATAGACCAGGTCCCGTGTGGTTCAACCTGTGATTAGGCCTTGTAAGCGATCATACGAGGATATTATATTTTAAACCCTTGCACTCCCACTTCACTTGGCATTAGGAGGGAACTGGACTGTCTAGGTACTGACGGATACCACTCTGCTAGGCCACTAGTGTTTTAAAAGAGACACAGAATTCTGGGTGGGCAATGTGAAGAGGGGGTTTGTTAAATGGCCAGTTTAATCCCCTTGAGGCACGATAATAACTTCAAACAAATTATGTAGTTATGGTGCCAGGAGGCCCCCAGGCACACTCTTATTTTCATGGGTTAAACCAATTTCAAATGGTTTAACCCCAAAGTTGCTTCCAGCAATGATCACAACTCCCCTCACTGTGGCTTCTCAAATTTCAGTTTCAGGAAACACGGAGTGTCGCCGCTGAATGGGGGAGAGCGGTCAGCTGATGATCTCAGCCAATCAATGACTCTCCATTTCCAAAATAGTTTTTTACAAAACTGGTCTAAAAGGTAAGTTTCTTTGCAAGACAGTTTTGTGCATGGGGAGTCACTGATTGGCAAAGAGCATCAGCTGACTGCTCTCAATCAACCACCTCCCCCCTGCCCAGCAGCACTCCTGAACCTGAAAATTCTGCAACCGGAATCCTCTTGAGGTAGCTTCAGGAGTGTGCAGCTGCAGGTGGAATACAGGAGCATGGCCAATCCTGGGCGGTTGCACTGGGTGTACCATGCCCAGGTGACAGGAGGTGGGTGGTGCCAATTGCTGTCACAGGGGACCCAAGAGAGGGCCAGCACAAAGGTAGGGAGACTGGATGGGCCTAAAAAAATAAAGCCACAGGAAATAAAATTAATTTGTGGGTGTGTGTGTACAAGAATGTGTAAATGTGTGAGTGTGCCTGTCAGTGTCTGTGTGTCTGTTAGTGTGTGTGCTTCAAATCAGTGAGAGTGTGTGTCTGTTATTGAGAGCGTGTGAGTGTGTCTGTCAGTGAGTGTGTATGTCAGTGTGTGCATTTCAATTCAGTGAGAGTGTGTGTCTGTCATTAAGAGTGTCTGTCAGTGTGTGTCTGTCAGTGAGTGTTTCAAATCAGTGAGAGTGTGTGTCTGTCATTAAGAGTGTCTGTCAGCGTGTGTCTGTCAGTGAGTGTTTCAAATCAGTGAGATTGTGTGTCTGTCATTAAGAGTGTCTGTCAGTGTGTGTCTGTCAGTGAGTGTTTCAAATCAGTGAGAGTGTGTCTGTCATTAAGAGTGTCTGTCAGCATGTGTCTGTCAGTGAGTGTTTCAAATCAGTGAGATTGTGTGTCTGTCATTAAGAGTGTCTGTCAGTGTGTGTCTGTCAGTGAGTGTTTCAAATCAGTGAGAGTGTGTGTCTGTCATTAAGAGTGTCTGTCAGCATGTGTCTGTCAGTGAGTGTTTCAAATCAGTGAGATTGTGTGTCTGTCATTAAAAGTGTGTCAGTGAGTGTGTCTGTCAGTGAGTTTGTCTGTCAGTGAGTGTGTCTGTCACTGTGTCTGTCAGGGAGTATGTCTGTCATTGTGTCTGTCAGGGAGTGTGTCTGTCAGTGAGTGTGTCTGTCACTGTGTCTGTCAGGGAGTGTGTCTGTCAGTGTTTGTGTCAGTGAGTGTGCTTCAAATCTGTGAGATTGTGCCGGTCATTTACTAATACAACCACGCCCACGTTGGGAGGGGGAGGGGTGCCTAAAACAATTCTGCACCCAGGTATCTGTGACCCTAGGATCGGGCCCTATATTTGAGTCAACTATATTTTCAGTTTGGCTCCTTTGAGCTAAAATTTAAATTCACTTATAGTCAATAACCCTCACATTTTGCTAGTCCAGGATCTTCATTCCAATTGCTGTTGTGTGTTGATGTTAACGTTTAGCAAACTGTAAATATTTTATCAGACGGACAGTATAAAAATGATTAGTATTTATATATATATATATATATATATATAGTTTTATTTCGGCAGAATGAATAAGGAACAAACAAAGTAACAAATAAAAAATACTATTTAAATCGAAATATTACATGGCAATAAAAATTGGGAATTATCAACTTTTTTTTCATCACAATTCAGGTAAATCTCTTGTTAAAGGGGAACTATCCATATCATGCTTAGCTCTCTGTCAATCATTGTTATAAGCTCCGCCCATTACACCTGGCAGTCAGTATAGAGAGCCACCTCCATCTTAGCTCCCTGTCAATCATTGTTATAAGCTCCGCCCTTTACACCTGGCAGTCAGTATAGAGAGAGACACCTCCATCTTAGCTCCCTGTCAATCATTGTTATAAGCTCCGCCCTTTACACCTGGCAGTCATAGAGAGAGAGCCACCTCCATCTTAGCTCCCTGTCAATCATTGTTATAAGCTCCGCCCTTTACACCTGGCAGTCAGTATAGAGAGAGACACCTCCATCTTAGCTCCCTGTCAATCATTGTTATAAGCTCCGCCCATTACACCTGGCAGTCATAGAGAGAGCCACCTCCATCTTAGCTCCCTGTCAATCATCGTTATAAGCTCCGCCCTTTACACCTGGCAGTCAGTATAGAGAGAGCCACCTCCATCTTAGCTCCCTGTCAATCATTGTTATTTGCTCCGCCCTTTACATCTGGCAGTCAGTATAGAGAGAGCCACCTCCATCTTAGCTCCCTGTCAATCATTGTTATAAGCTCCGCCCTTTACACCTTGCAGTCAGTATAGAGAGAGCCACCTCCATCTTAGCTCCCTGTCAATCATTGTTATAAGCTCCACCCTTTACACCTGGCAGTCATAGAGAGAGCCACCCCCATCTTAGCTCCCTGTCAATCATTGTTATAAGCTCTGCCCATTACACCTGGCAGTCATAGAGAGAGCCACCTCCATCTTAGCTCCCTGTCAATCATCGTTATAAGCTCCACCCTTTACACCTAGCAGTCATAGAGAGAGCCACCCCCATCTTAGCTCCCTGTCAGTCATTGTTATAAGCTCCGCCCATTACACCTGGCAGTCATAGAGAGAGCCATCTCCATCTTAGCTCCCTGTCAGTCATTGTTATAAGCTCCGCCCATTACACCTGGCAGTCATAGAGAGAGCATACAGAGAAGAGAAATGAAACAATGTTTTTGTTTCCCCTCCCCATTTACAATGTTTGCTCTGGTTTTACATTGTCTGAACTGGATTATGATGTAATTTGTTAATTCTCAAATATAAATTTTAAGGTAAATGGAGCATTCTATTAAAAAAGGTTCTAAATGATTTTTAATGTTTCATTCAACTTAGTGACGGTTCCTCTTTAAAGAAAAGCAAATGGAGTGGTATTATATGTTTAGCCTACGGCAGCAAAATCCCTTGCATCGACATCGGCCACAGTTATTTCAAGTATAAAGCCAGCAATAAGTAGGAGCTGATTTCAATGAGCACATGACTGGTCTGTCTTGGCAAGGACATAGTAAACAGGAACTGCTGAGTTAACGTTTTCTGACAAACAGATAAATGTTTGTCTAATTGTAATTTTTCACAAAACAGAACCATCCACATAAACATGAGATTCTAAATAAAAGAATTTACAGTTATAGAGCTGGATGCATTTCAGACACTTGGGGTTTGACGTTTAAAGAGCAGATTTTGAGAAAGTTCTAAAAGCTAAACAGTCGCCACAGAAAACAACTTCATTTTCTATCTGATTAGGCCAATTTTAGAACTTTTCCCCAGATTGTATTTTCGTCAGGACCACTTTTTAAAGTATTTCTTTTTTTGTTTTTTTCAAATTTTTTATATCACGTTAGAAATTGTGAAAAGCGAGATCAGATTTCTTTGAATTTATTAATATCCTAGTCAGCAATATTAACATAATGACTACAGCTCATTGCAGCTAGCAGGCTATGGGTGCCATCCCTGGGTCTGTGACAAACTCATTTAAAAAGAAGGTCCATGCCACCAAGATTCCTCGGGTGCCTGGAGACCATTGTTTGCTGTTTACACCTCAACTAAAATACAGTAAAAAACAAAACAAAAAAAAGTGTTGGTTTCATAGCTAAAAGTCAGCTAGTTAAGAGTGTGTACACTATCTACGCAGACTTGCCTTCTTGCTAAAATGCATATAATATTGTAAGATGTAAATTCCAATATTACTGCTACTTTGCTGTCTGAGATTTTGCAATGATTTGATATTCTGAAGAACACACAGTACTAATTATCTGCTAACGATATCAGAAGAAAGTCAAATTGTGCTTTAGTAATTGTTTTGATAGAAAGGGGAAAACGACCCTCTTTGCAAAATCCTTAAGCTGGTGCAATGTCCGAGCACGTTTGTTAATAGAGATCTCTGCACAATTTATGGTTTGAGAAAAATTATTGTCATTAATTAAACTGATTAATCACTAATTAATTGCACAAGCATTAGCAGTGCAGAAATATCTATAAAACCTTTCTTTTATCTTTCCACTGAGTTTGGAAACACAGATTTAACGTTAGAGTTTGATGTGTCTAGTAAACCAGTAGATACAGGGCCGGTGCAAGGAATTTTGGCTGCACAGGCGAATATACATTCATCCCCCCCCCCTCAAACAATGCCCCTTTTGAATCCTTATCTCCTTTAGTGTATCTTATTTCTCTTTTGTGACTTACACCCCCCTTTATTGTTACTTATCACCTATTTGTCCCCTTGCATGTCTTTTACAAACTCCCCTTGTGTGTCTCTTTCTCTCCCCCTTGTATGTCTTTTACAAACTCCCCTTTGTGTGTCTCTTTCTCTCCCCCTTTGTGTATCTCTTACTTCCCCCAGCCCCTTTGTGTCTTTCCCCCAGACCCTCTACATGTCTCTTTTTCCCTGTCATAATCCCCTCTTTATGTTTCTTTCTTCCGCAATTCCTTTCTGTGTGTCTCTTTCCCCTAGCACTTTGTCTCTGCCCCCAGCTCCTCTGTGTTTCTCTTACCCCCCTTCCAATATACACTGTGTGTCTCTTTCTCCCCTCAGCCCCTTTGTGTGTCTCCTCCCAGCATCTCTGTGTGGTTCTTTGCCCCCTGAGCCCCTCTCTTGATCTCTCTGTCTTTTTGTGGCTTCTTCCCCCTTTCCTCCTGCTTACCTCCATGTGTATTGTGACCTCGTAGAGCTGCGAGCAGCTTCCTGTTAGACCCGGTAGAAGATACAGAATATCCTCTCCCGTGGTCTGTGCGGCCAAAATACATTAAGTGACTGGTAGGAAAGGAAGTGCTGTGTTGTGCACTCCCCATCTGCTGATCACGAGGAGATTGTGCACCCAGGGCAGGTAAACCCTAAAGCAGTCACCTGTGCCGCCTTATGGTTGTACCGGCCCTGAGTAGTCACTACAGTAACACATTTTTGATAAACATTTAAACTGGTAGTACTAGTGTTTAGAATAGATCTCGTCCATGTTTAGACATCATAATGTAAAATAACTGCTTACCCAGATCGTTGATGTTCTTTTGAACCGATACAATCTTGTTGTCGTAAAAATTCTGCGCTGTGCTCAAGTCATCGTACAACGAGTTTACTTTTCTAAACACTGTTGAGATGAAAAACAGGATAATGAGGGTTTTTTAAAATGACATCATTTTTTATCAATCACATTAGAAAGTTAAATTTGGAGAGCAGCTGTCTGTGCTTGCTTTGCGTGCCCAGGGATAGGTTTCAAAGACAAAATGTTAGTTTTATTGAATTAATCAAGAAGGACAAATGTTTCCCAAACATATAAACAAATAAAATGAAAACATTAGAGGTTTTAAAACTGTAATTTAGTGTGGGAACAGAATGGGCATGGGGCTCCGTGAATTTCCAGAGCAGATTTTACAAACACGGACAAGTTCTACACACAGTCACGTTTAACCTCTGGTACAGCAAAGAGCACTGTAAAGGTTGGAAGGCAGGAGAGGTCAGTTGGGTCACTGGTTTTAGGATTGAATGGCACTGGGACATAGCTTGTACAGCATAGCATGCCATATGTATTATTGTACACACCGTATTCAACAATACAACGTCATCTCTAGGTTTAGAGACCACCCATCCTTTTCTAAACAAATCCTTATAAATCGCTATGAAACCTACCTTTAGTGTAACAAACAAGACAGATTGCGCACAGCAGTTCCATTTTACTATTGCATTGAAGTTTGATAACCTCTGCCCACTCAAATGCTTCTCATTGAGAATAATTGAGGACATAGGGCACTGGCATAGCAATTGGCATAATCCACAAAAACTAATTCTTCACTACGAGAGTAATTTATTCATTGTCTTTCATGAAAAAACAATGGACGCACACGCAGTATCCCGGCGCTGTCATACTTTGCATGCTGAAGCAAGACATCATTCATTAACATAATCTATTTTAATCCGACGCCCCTATTGGCTGCTGGAACGACCTTCACTAGGGTCATGGAGATTACAAAACGTAAAAACAGTTTCAATCTCTCAGAAATGTCACTATTTACAATAATATGATTGCAGGGGCAACATCTAGGCCTCCAAATCATTCCATGAAGATGAATTGGTTTTGGTGCCAAGGATGTCGCTTTACCCTTGGTATATTGTCATCGTAAACAAATCTACACTGTAGGTTGCAGAGAGTTGCCTTTGCTTGATTTAGTAGAGTTTTACTTGGAAAATGTCACATTTCTGACAATTATTTTGGAATTCTGTTTTTTAGTGAATAGCTCCCTAGGAGGGAGGAGGGCTGGCTGTTGATGTGCTTCTCACTAATTATAGAATAGCGATATATCAGTGATTATTTATGTTAAAGTGAGCTATAGATATTTGCATTTCTTGTTTGTTTAATTATACAAGAAATCGTCTGTTTCCATAATTCTTCCTTGAGCTGATACATTCCGTGTGGTTGTAAAGAAGCTGTGATTTCTATCAGTATATAATAGTGCCATAATGTTTCTCTCCTTGTACAGACATTGCTTTTGATTTGTTGCAGTGCAGAGTTTGTACACATAGATCACACACAGCGTCCACACTGTTTATGTCCTGTTTTGTTTTCCTAAATCGAACTCAGCTGCTTGTCTGAACGTAAGAATAATATTAACCTCTTACAGATAAACATGGCTACAACTTATTATAATAACCCAGTAAACAAATCAATCGCAAGTCGCTTCCCCTGTCCCTGTAAAACTGCTTAGTATGTGTTTCTTGGGGCTGGAAAATAAATTTTTATTTTAGTGACAAAAAATATTGAACAAATTAGTAGAAAATGTTGTAAAATTCTACGTCCACATTCCACATTCCACATTCCACTTCTCGTCCTAACAGTTTGAACATGTTAAACCAGCAACATAATGTCTCTTTACATATACATTGCAACTTAAAGGGATTCTATAGTCACCAGAATCAATGGTTCTGGTGGTTCTAGTGTCTATGTGTCTAGACTTCCTGCCTAGTAACACCTCCAATGGCAGTCACTCAGACGTGATGAAGCAATTAACAGTGTCCAGCACTGGAGTTTAGCGTCTCCTCGCTCTGCATGGAGACACTGAACGTTCCCCATAGAGATGCAGTCAATGTATTAAGAGATGCTGATTTGGCGCACTGTGGACGTTTTGGCATGCATGCACAATAGTCTCCTAATTCTTTTCTAGATTGATGATCTCACTTGGAGTATTGTACGCAGTACTGGAGACCGTATCTTCAGAAGGATATTGATACCTTAGAGAGAGTTCAGAGAAGGGCTACTAAACTGGTTCATGGATTGCAGGATAAAACGTACCAGGAAAGGTTAAAGGAACTTAACATGTATAGCTTGGAGGAAAGACGAGACAGGGGGGATATGATAAAAACATTTAAATACATAAAGGGAATCAACACAGTAAAGGAGGAGACTATATTTAAAAGAAGAAAAACTACCACAACAAGAGGACATAGTCTTACATTAGAGGGGCAAAGGATTAAAAATAATATCAGGAAGTATTACTTTACTGAGAGGGTAGTGGATGCATGGAATAGACTTCCAGCTGAAGTGGTAGAGGTTAACACAGTGAAGGAGATTAAGCATGCGTGGGATAGGCATAAGGCTATCCTAACTATAAGATAAGGCCAGGGACTGATGTGGAATTATTAAAAATTACTATTGTACTTGTATTGAATTATTGTACTAACTCCATTTTTAACTTTATACTGTGACTTCCTCCTCCATTTTGTCCCCCTAACCTAACTCTTTCAATCCTCCATTTTGTCCTCATGACTTAACTTGTTCATTTTAAAACTACATTACGTGACTGAACTTCTCAACCCAATTAGTACAGTAGACAAAGACTGTGTTTTCCTACAAGGACAAATACCAGGAGGTGCTGGTTACTCCTTAAGACTTGCTGGCTACTCCTTAGAACTTGTAAGATAGTATAGTTTGAAGGCCACAGAACACAGTAGTAATGAAATGTTCTATTCATAAGAGACCTTGCACCTGGACATGAAGCCTGATATCATTGACCGTGTAAAATGACGCTTAGGACCCCCTTATCCCCACCCGTGTCCAGAATAATCCCACCTCTGATGGGTGGGCATGGGACTAACCTCTTTATTTTTGAACCAATAGGTAAGACACTAACACCGACACTTAACAATTAATCCAATTGATGATGTTTATTTGCTGATATTCTAATAATCAATGATGACGCAAAATGCCTCTTAAAAGGGCCTGCGCGCCCGCTTTTACTTCACTTGCCAATAAACTTTCTCGAAGTTATTTTAACCTGAACCTTGTGTGTCAGACTTAATTACTTCAGCGTATATACGCAATTTAATTTTATTGATTTGGACAGGAACAGATAGACATTTGAACATTTTGGTTTACTTTCAAAAAGTACCATAACAACTTGGCGCCCAACGTGGGGCATCGGGCTATGTCCGGCCGGTGAGCCGTCCTAAGGAAGACAAGGGTGGACGGAGGAATCCGGGGGGAAGGAAAGGAGATTGATCACCTCCAGGTACACGGTAGAGACTTCTGCAGAGCCACCGGTATGTTCCGGCCCCTTTGATTGACCCGTCCACGTGTCTGTGACTGCTTCCCGGGAGGACATCAAAGACAGGTAATATCTTGCCCGGTGCCTCGTTACTCACTTGTTTACCTGCATTTTAGTCTATCTGTTGCCTGGGTGTGTCTGAATTGTTTGTCTGTTTCCCCATTTTGGGATAAAGGGGGGCGGACCTGAGGGGACTTGCCTGGATTTTCAGTATATCTGTCTATCTGTTTGTATTTTACCCTTTTTGGGATAAAGGGGGGTTGACCTGTGGATGTGTTCCTGGGGGTCTTCTGTTGCCTGTTTACTTCTTTTAGGAGCCTCGTGGCTGTGGCTGTATGGAAAAAGAAGTTTGTGGAACTGTGGGATCTGTGTAGAATCATAGTTTCCTGTGATCCAATTTTGTGTCACTTTGATAGCCTAGCTAGCTTCACTGTGCGCTTTCGGACCATCCAGCTCTAGTTGAGTTGGGGACGTCCTGACCCGGACCATCCAGCTCTAGTTGAGTTGGGGACGTCCTGACCCGGACCATCCAGCTCTAGTTGAGTTGGGGACGTCCTGACCCGGACCATCCAGCTCTAGTTGAGTTGGGGACGTCCTGACCCGGACCCTTCGGCTCTAGTTGAGTTGAAGGTCCACTGATTATTTAATTGTGATAGTGAGACTTGAGGAAGTCATTCTCCGAGCGGGGACACTACGAGGTTGAGGGAGGTGACTTTGGAGTAAGCACATGTAAAAGGAAAGGGATTATTGTTGATTTCATTTGTACTGTGATGCATGCACTGTATTTCAATTGTATTGTTGTCCTGTTTGTCTAATTAGGAGTCTCATGAACTCCTGTGTCTATCTCTAAGGATTTTCCTTGCCTTTCATCTTTTCTATACTTCCTATATTATTATACTATCCACTCCCATTCCTCTTAAAAGAGAAGTGATTGGTCACACACTTCTCACCTCGCTCCAATCCGTGTCTACCACCCCGGGTAGGCGGATTCAGTGACTAGTCTACGTTTTGGGAAGACGCATCTGAGAAAGTCCCACGGTTCTCAGGTGGCAGTCGAGCATTGTAGACGTTCTTGTTCAGTTCTCTCTCTCTCTCTCTATATCTAGGACGCTGGTATAGGGGTAGGGGGATTATGGGGCAGGATTTGGGTAAGCCCAGTAAGGGCTGGTTAGCACGTGATTTGGTAGAAAACAGAGAGGGTGAGGAGATGGTTAAAGGTGTTGTAAAGATTGCAAAAGTATGTAAAATTACTGTACCAACGGGTGGAAGATTGCAACCAGAAAGTTGGCGTAAGTTACTGGCAGAAATGAAAGGCAAGCTTACAGATAATGGTTTATTAAAGACTGCTGAAGCATGGTACAGAGTAGCGAAGGCTATTCAGCTAGAAGGTTGGGTTGAGGAAGAAATAAATCACAAAGGTGTGAAATTGTTTGTGTATCATCAGAATTGTGTTGCTGGGGTCTACCCTCAGCCAGCGCCCCAAAGTGGCGCCCAGGGGACGTCTATCCCCAAGGTTCAGTCAGCAGTAGGTGATAGCCAGCTGACTATGTTCCCCACTCCCAATCCTCCTAACACCCATCCCGCCACCTCCCCTGTTTGCCCGGTCCTGAATTCTGATGGATCTTTCTTTTCCCCCTCCCCGTCCTTAACATTCCCATCATCCTCATCCATCCCTACGCTACCTGCTGTACCTCTCCCTAACATTTCATCTGCCATTCCTTCCCTACGCTCTCTCTCCGTTAATGATCCCCTCCCCTCTTCATCCGCCCAGCTAACCACCTCTTCCACCCTTGCCCCGGCTCCTCCCTCTACACCCACCCCTACCAATCCCTCTCCGTCCCCTCCCATCTCCACCCCAGTCCAATACCCCACCTCCTTCCCCTCCCCAGCCTGGCCCTACCCCTTCCCATATCCCATGACCCTGCCCTATCCCGGATATCCACTACCCCTTCCCCAAGCCACTCCCCAGGTTCCGGTCATGCCCAGTCCGGCACAGTCTGCCCCGGATGTGCCCTCATCCAATATGGCCGCCACTTCTTCCCTTAATCCTAATACATTACCCTTTCCGGCCACTAATATGGCGGCCCCCAGTACAGCCCTGATGCCGGTAATTCCCGGTGACTACCTATCCCCCCGGTTATGACTCGCTAGCCACCCCCGCATCTGGGACCCCCGCTCATCCTCCGGTCCTGTCACCTTACCCGGGCCCTGCACGAAAGAAAGCTCAGATCATAGAATTAGATGAGAGAGATGAGGATAGTTCATCCCAGGACTCGTCGGAGGCTGCAGGAGCCGCTGCAGGAGCCTCAACTCATCGTTCCATCGATGATCCCTTTGGACACAAGGGCCGGGGTGAACGGACCCCTCCTAAATATGTTGCCTTTAACCCCACTCAAGCTAGCGCATTAATGAAATCGCTCCCCGACCCAGAAAAACAGCCTATGCCTTTTTACCGAGGGATAGTTCAAATCCAAAAGACCTATTCCGCCGCATGGCGTGATTTGCTGAGCATTTGTGCTATTAAAGCAGGAGATGCATACTGGCCGAGCATGGCCCGTCACCTCAGTACAGATCTGCTTTCCAGTGATGTTGATTACCCCTCCGGGGTAACCTTTTGCACCCAATTAAGAGAATGGGCTAAAGACAAACTTGCAGATCAGGCTGCTGGCCTCACTGATGTTATTCAAGATAAAGGAGAATCAGTAGAAAGGTTCCATGCAAGACTGTATCAAATGTTCACAGATTTAGGATTTGATCTCACTGACAAAATTCATTCACAAATGCTGTCAGGTGCGTTTGTCCAAGGTGTTAAAGACTCTATACGTAAGGGAATCATTGCTGCACGCCCTGAATATAAGGTTGTTCCCCTGGATACCCTGCTTTTAGTTGCTAGAGGTTTGGAATCTGTTCAGACCCCAAGGAGACCCAATCCAGCTCCCCTCATGGTGGCCCGCGCTACCCCCATCACCTCCGGCACCAAGGGAGTCAAGTTAGAGGATGTAATTTGTTTTAATTGTGGGGATCAGGGACACTACAGAAGTGACTGTCCGGAACCAAAAAGGGAACCAGGGGCACCCAAAAAGTTCTCCAAGCCTGTCCCAGGCCCCAAGACCGAGAAAAAGGTTCCAATTGTTGAAGAACCAGATGATTAGGAAACTGGCAAGCCTATGTCTGTAACCCCTGTAATGGCAGTGTCTACAGGGGATAAAGGGGGGCCACTTGCCACAGTGACTTTGCCCATTGAAGGCCACCCTACCACATTCCTTGTTGACACAGGTGCAGCCCGTAGTGTTCTGCGAGAACAAGACCTGCCAGACCCATCTTTTCTGTCAAATATTGATGTCTCTTGTGTTGGAGTGGATGGCCAGCCGAGACATAGCCCTCTAACAACTCCACTACGAGTTGGTTCTAGCCTGCTCGCTCGCTTTGTAGTATCCTCCACATGCCCAATTAACCTGTTAGGTGCTGATGTCCTCTCACGCCTGCAAGCATCCATCACCTTCACCCCAGACGGGCAAGTAGAAATGTTCACACCTCTATCTGTATCAGACACCTCAGCCCTGTGCTCCCTGCCTCTGATGCTGCATTTAGAAAAGCCCCGTGAGGAAGCAGCAGAATTAAGGTCCAATTTCCCAGAGGAATTAAAAACACAGGTGCCCGCCAAGTTATGGTCCTCAGGCCCAGAGGACATAGGTCACCTAAATGTTCCCCCTGTGGTGGTAAAGCTTATTCCAGGAGCTAAGTTACCAAGAAAACCACAATATCCATTAAAACCAGCACAGTCTGCTGCAATCTCTGTCCACATCAAGGCACTCCTGGAGAAGGGTGCCCTGGTAAAATGTAAATCTGAATGCAACACCCCGTTATTTCCTGTGAAAAAGAAAACTCCAAAGGGTGAGCCAGAGAAGTACAGGATGGTTCAGGATCTCCGTGCTGTCAATGAAGCTACCGTCCTGGATACCCCTCTTGTACCAAATCCCCATACTCTGCTCTCTGGAGTCCCACCATCTGCAAAATTCTTCACAGTCATTGACCTGGCCAATGCCTTTTTCAGTGTCCCCCTGGACCCTTCCTGTCAATACCTATTTGCTTTCACTCATGAGATGCAACAGTATTCCTGGACTGTCATGCCCCAAGGGGCACAAAATTCTCCAAGTCAATTTGCAAAAGCCATGGGTACCATCCTTGATCCATGGCAAGCCGAGCACCCAGAAGTTGTTCTGCTCCAGTATGTGGATGATTTGTTACTCTGTGGAGCTGATGTACCTACTACTGAAAATTGCTCAATTAGTCTCCTTTGCTATTTGGCAGAACAAGGATGCAAAGCTTCGCTCATCAAGCTACAATTCTGTCAATCTTCAGTGATCTTCCTTGGACATTGCCTATCTCAAGGTACCAGACATCTTACTCGGGACCGGGTAAGAGCTGTTCTGGACATTCCACCTCCAAGGACTTCAAAGTCTCTTCATGCCTTCCTAGGCCTCATTTCCTACTGCAGAGCATGGATCCCGGAAGCCTCTCTGCTTATGCAACCTCTCTATGATGCTCTTAAGTCTGACCCGTTCTGTCTGACCAATGAAGCTCTGGACAATTTCGGTGCTTTAAAACGTGCCATTGCTTCTGCTCCTGCCTTGGGCCTACCTGACTACTCCAAACCCTTCAAATTATTTGTCTCTGAAAGACAAGGCCACGCAACAGGAGTTCTCACCCAAACGAATGACTTAAGAGGCCGCCAGAGGCCTATTGGATATTTCTCATGTCAACTAGACATTGTGGCCAGAGGGACTCCTTCCTGTCTCAGGGCTGTTTTTGCCGCAAGAGAGCTCATAGAAAGAACCTCGGACCTGGTCCTTGGCCACCCTCTGGTTGTTTTGGCCCCTCATGACATTTCTGCTATTATCAACCAAGTCCAGCTCAAGCACGTGTCTCCAGCCAGACACCTGCGCCTACAGTGTCATCTTCTTTTGCCTGACAACATTTCCATCCAAAGATGTCAAGTGCTTAATCCGTCCACTCTTCTTCCACTCCCTGAGGGGGGTATCTATTATGGATTTATCACAGATGAAACCTACATCTACCTGCTCTGTGGATGTATCAAGAAAGTCATGCATCCACATTTGTCATTTTATGAAGATGAGACACCTCTTTGTGAAGGCCCGGATTACGCCTTCTGTACCATGTGGTACAAGCCAAACATTACTCCCGAACCTTGCTATGAAGATGAGCTTTACCACTGGACCGATGTAAAGCTCACTGCACAAGACTTCTATTGTGACTCTGAAGGTAATAGCATGGTCTTGGTCCAGCTACCTCAACAACTTAACTACCTCTACCGCCATTGGGATACCGCTATCCCACATATTCCTGTTACCAAGTTGAAGACAAGGTCATGGAATGATCTTGGGCCCATGGCAAAACTATGGGCCACCATGAACGAAGAACAGCTACAGGAAAATGGTATTGCCAAATACCCAACAACTGACCTTCTGGAAGCATGGCCACGCCATTTCCTGGAAAAGGAATTTCAAGACCTGGTCATAAAGAATGATTATGACCCAGAAACACCTCATGACTGTTTTGAACAGATGAAAATGGAAACAGTACACTTACCAACTGTGCATGAGAATCCATTACCAGATCCGGATTTTACCCTGTTTGTGGACGGATCAAGATATGCCGATGAAGGAGGAACATATCACACAGGATATGCCGTAACCAAAACAGACGAAGTCATCAAATCATCATCCTTACCGCCAGCAATGTCTGCGCAAGAAGCTGAATTACAGGCTCTGACTTCAGCATGCAAAATTTCCGAAGGAAAACGTGCCAACATCTATACAGATTCAAGATATGCTCTGGGTGTGGCACATGACTTCGGCCTAATTTGGAAGACAAGAGGATTTCTTACCACCGCCGGTACACCAGTCAAACACAGCACTGCAATCAAGGAGCTAATGGATGCCCTCCTACTTCCCGAAGAAGTGGCCGTTTTGAAAGTCAAGGCCCATGGGAAATTGGATACAGATGAAGCAAAGGGCAACCATTTAGCTGATCAGGCTGCTAAGCTAGCGGCCAGGGATCTGCAGGAAGTGGATGAAGAAGTGTCCGGACAAGAAGAAGAAGAAGTCCCTATTTTTGCCCTGCAAACTCTTCCTACTGATTTGCGAATTTTACAAGAACAGCAAGCTGCAGTCACCCCTGAAGAAATCCAGAAATGGAAAAAGAAAGGAGCTGTCCAAAAGGACGGAATATATTACAACAACTTCAAATTTTGTCTTCCCAGAAATTTGTATCCAGCAGTTGTCCAATGGGCACATGGGCCTGCACAGCTGTCAAAAGAATTGATGGCCGCCCTCATACAGAAGTATTATGAAGCACCTGGAATCACAACATTGATCAATAGCTTCTGCAAGGCCTGTGTCATTTGTGCAAAATGCAATCCAGGAAGACCAGTTAAAGTACCTGCGAAACACCTGGCAAAGCCCATGTACCCCTTCCAGCGGATTCAAATTGACCACATCCAAATGCCCAAGAGTGGGCCCCATGAATATGCACTAGTAATAGTGGACATGTTCTCAGGCTGGCCAGAAGCCTACCCAGTGGCCAATATCACTGCAAAAACAACCGCAAGGCGCCTACTTACAGATATTGTATGTAGATTCGGACTCCCAGAAGTCATTGAGAGTGATCAAGGCCCAGCCTTTACAGCAACTGTGACTAAAGAAATTTGGACTGCCCTAGGGGTGACTCTAGCCTTCCATACCCCTTACCACCCACAAAGTAGTGGTAAAGTGGAGCGCATGAATGGCACTCTAAAAACCAGAATGTTAAAAATGTCACAAGAAACAAAGATGCCCTGGCCAGAAAGCCTACCAATAGCTTTATTTAGTGTTAGGCACACACCTAGAGGGAAGCATTCACTGTCCCCATATGAGGTTCTATTTGGGACAGGACCCAGGCTAGGTTGTTATTATCCGCAGCAGTTGCAACTCCAATCAGATGTTTTAGTAGACTATGTAACTGAACTTGCAAATGTCCTAAACAAAATACATGCCCAAGTTTTCTCTTCAATTCCAGATCCCGAATTGGATACAGGTTCCCATAACCTACTTCCCGGAGATTGGGTCCTGGTCAAGAAGTTTGTGCGGAAAAATACCCTAGAACCAAGATTTGACGGTCCATTCCAAGTTCTCCTGATTACCGCAACCTCCGTCAAATTGGCCGGTAGGCCAAATTGGATCCACGCTTCCCACTGCAAGAAATCTCCTGCCCCAGAGGAAGCGAATATCGCACAAACATGTATCTCTGGTACATCTTCTCCTTAATTAGCCTTATGAAGGCCCAGCAAGTAGCCATTACCAAAGACATTAGTGGGTACACCTTCTGGTATAATTCATCGTGCACCCAGGTGGCTACTTATACCTTTGACTACTGTGATATTGTAGAATGCCCATTTCCCACACCACAAATCCAGAGCATCTATAGAGATATCCCTCATTCGAAAGACCCATATGTTTGTGTAGTTGACAAGCAATGGGGGCACAATTGTGACCATTGGGGGGCGGCGGGATGGAATGCCGGGCCTGCCTGGGGTTACAAACCAAAAAGTGCCGTATCTAAAGTAGATGATCATGGTAGATCCCTCCTCCAGAGGATGACTTTGAGAAAGCCTGGGGGGAGTACACCAATGAAATTAATCCTTAACATTGAGCATCCAAGCCCAACAGATGCAGACCAGTATGTGATGGGAATGTATTGGAAAAAGGGTTCCTACCAAAAATTAGGGCATTTCTACCTCAAAGATATGTGCAACTCTTCTGAGTGGCAAGGGGCCACCCATATGGTCCCTAACCCATTAAAACCTCATATCCAGACCTTTCAAGACATGATGGCCATTGCTAACCCCACTTTTGAAGATACCATGGCCGCTGAAACAGGTTTTAATGATGTAAATCTATGGTTAGAATGGATGAAATACAATGCTAATAAGCATAATAGAACTGCATGTTATGTGTGTGGCGGTGCCCGGCCTCACCTGGGTACCGTGCCTTTAATCCTACCAGTAGATATAGAAGAATGTGTTTTAAGCCTTTTTGCCTATCACTATAATTTTAACAGGTCCATATGTATAGCATGGACAAAGGAGTATCCTCTCCTAACCCAAGATGTCAAACCCCCAGATGGTATTACCGTGTATAAAGGTAATTACACTTGTTATGCTAATTACGATGGAATAGGTAAATTCTTGGGTAACTTCTCCAAGGGGTATTGTGCTACCTACAGAAACGTCTCTATGGACTTGTTGCAGTTTCACACCAGGTCATTAGGGGATATTTACTGGTTGTGTGGGGATTTACAGCTCAGATCCAGAATGGACAAACAGTGGTGGGGGGAGTGTACTCTAGCTAAAGCTATTATGCCTATACATATCATTTCTGACACACACCTCGTCACCCATGGGTCCAAACACACTAAGGTTAAGCGTGACGCCCCAGTGAAAGGAAGTTTTGATCCTCATGTGTATATTGATGCCATTGGAGTGCCTAGGGGGGTGCCCAATGAGTTTAAAGCAAGGGATGAAGTTGCCGCAGGATTTGAATCAATTTTTACCATAGTTACCGCAAACAAGAATTTAAATTGGATAAATTACATTTATTATAATCAACAGCGTTTTGTTAATTACACCAGAGACGCCCTCCAGGGGTTGGCCGAACAGCTGCAGGCCACATCCCAAATGGCTTTCCAGAATAGAATGGCCCTAGATATGATCTTAGCCGAAAAAGGAGGGGTTTGTAAAATTTTGCCCGACACCATGACATGTTGTACCTATATCCCAGAAAACACAGGCCCTAATGGTAAAGTTACATTAGCCATAGAAAAGTTAAACGACCTGTCTGAAGAATTAAAAAGGAATTCTGGGATAAAAGATCCCTGGGAAAGATGGTTTGGTTGGATGACAGGATGGCAAAAGGCTTTAATGCAGATTGGTATGGCTATACTAATTTTTCTTTTTATCTTTGCTCTTCTCTTTTGTTGTATCCTCCCATGTCTGAGAAAATCCCTCATGAAGACTGTTGACCAAGCGGCACCTACTTTCACCCATCTCGAAGTTGATGACCAAGAATCCCAAGACATCAATTCACCCTGTCTGCCGCTGCAAACATTCCCTTTTGTTGATAAAGTGCAGGAATTCTAGGAAGGGACTAGCTTAGGGACAGCATCTGTCAGTGAATGGTAAAGGCCCCGTGCGGAGAAGTGGTGGGTTAGCTGCCATGGGACACCCATGGGTGTGAAGTGTTCGAGAGCCATACTGATGGATGAGTTAGCCTATTATTAGGGTCAGCTCTAGGGACAGACTTGCACTTTGCATTAACACCTAACTAGCGGCCACGGGGTTTCTGTGCCTTTGGGTTAACACGTCTTCTGATACTAACATAATAAAGTTTTATCTCTTAGAATCTAACATTTCATAGGGGGGACTGATGTGGAATTATTAAAAATTACTATTGTACTTGTATTGAATTATTGTACTAACTCCATTTTTAACTTTATACTGTGACTTCCTCCTCCATTTTGTCCCCCTAACCTAACTCTTTCAATCCTCCATTTTGTCCTCATGACTTAACTTGTTCATTTTAAAACTACATTACGTGACTGAACTTCTCAACCCAATTAGTACAGTAGACAAAGACTGTGTTTTCCTACAAGGACAAATACCAGGAGGTGCTGGTTACTCCTTAAGACTTGCTGGCTACTCCTTAGAACTTGTAAGATAGTATAGTTTGAAGGCCACAGAACACAGTAGTAATGAAATGTTCTATTCATAAGAGACCTTGCACCTGGACATGAAGCCTGATATCATTGACCGTGTAAAATGACGCTTAGGACCCCCTTATCCCCACCCGTGTCCAGAATAATCCCACCTCTGATGGGTGGGCATGGGACTAACCTCTTTATTTTTGAACCAATAGGTAAGACACTAACACCGACACTTAACAATTAATCCAATTGATGATGTTTATTTGCTGATATTCTAATAATCAATGATGACGCAAAATGCCTCTTAAAAGGGCCTGCGCGCCCGCTTTTACTTCACTTGCCAATAAACTTTCTCGAAGTTATTTTAACCTGAACCTTGTGTGTCAGACTTAATTACTTCAGCGTATATACGCAATTTAATTTTATTGATTTGGACAGGAACAGATAGACATTTGAACATTTTGGTTTACTTTCAAAAAGTACCATAACAGGACTAATGAAAGTATTTAGAAAATTGGGCAGACTAGATGAGCCGAATGGTTCTTATCTGCCGTCACATTCTATGTTTCTATGTTTCTATGGAGGCAGAGCCAAGCAGGGCCAACCACGGCGAGACCGGCTCGGCGTGCGTAAAACGGTTAATAAAACCATCTTTTTGGTGTGATCTAAGTGGGACTGGGGACCTAAATAGTTAGTTTAACACTGCATTGTCAGGATTACATGCAGGGCCGGATTAAGATCCCATTGGGCCTGGTGCTGACAATTATAATGAGCTATCAGAACACACGCCCCATACCCTATGCTAATCTCTCACTTTCATTTTTCAAGTAAATCCATACTCCCTAACAGCAGTGTCCGGTGAAGCAGGATATCGGTGGGCACGGTTAAAGGGTGAGCCACCGATGTGAATCACGTAACCAGAACCGCCTAAAGGGACAAACATGCCCAAAAAGGGGGGGTGTCTGCACGAAGAATTAGATGGTCAGTCTGGCGTGAACGTATGTCAGGCTGCCTGACAATCATGCCGGATGACCAACCAAGGGCATACTGTACAGACAGCATCCTGAGCTTGGCATAAATAAGTCTAATGATGCGCTAGCTCCATGCTTTCTGAGGACTGACCCCTAGCACTCACTGGTCCACTCCTCTCCTAACCTTCTTACTAGCAGGCAGAAGCTCCTGTTATACAGTCTGGGGCAGAGAAAAGGTGTATGTAGTGAGTGTAGAAAAAAGGGGACATGCCACAGTGTTAGAGAGACTGAAGCAGCAAGAGCATTTGCATAGTGCGCAAATCAGCTTTACCTTAACTGATTTCTTCGTCAGTCAGTCCACACTAGGTTTGTTCCCCTGCATCCATCTTTAGTTTCCATACTTAAGCAAGGGCATGTGAAGAGTAGTAAAAAATATATATATTTTTTTCTTTTTCCTTTTTTTAAATAAATGGGCCTATTCCATAGCCATGGACCTGGAGCTGCTGCTCCATCAGCCCCTATGTTAATCCGGCACTGATTACATGTTTTTATTTCTGACACTATAGTGTTCTTTTAAAACAATAATGAGGGTACAAAGAAAATATGTTTACTTATCACAGATACAAATAATGTATCTCCATCAGAATAAAGCACTCATAAATACAGGAAAAGGAGAGAAAAATATTATACTGTCTGCACGTTTATGTGCACTTAAGCAATGAATAATATGTATAAAATGCAAAAAAAGAAAAGACATCAACATGTACAGGAGCTATAGGTATAGCTGAGTGTGCAGGTAATGGGTAATGCAGAAATGGAACTAAATGTAGATTAACTCCAATAGATGGATGTCTTTGTGATAGGTATACACCAGTAGTAAAAAGCTTCCCAGGCACTCAAAGTGTGAAAGCCGCAAGCAGATTTATTGAAGCTTGAAAAAGACCTCTCAGTAGGTCGAAACGTTGCTGTCTTTTTTGTTTCAATAAATCTGCCTGCGGCTTTAACACTTTGACTGCCTGGTAATCTTTTTGCTGCCTTAACGTGTTGGGATTGCTGGTCCTTTTCCGGAGCACCGGTGGCTGCTGGGATTGAGTGCGGTTCCTCTGATCACTTTTGAGGTATACACTAGTAAGCTCACCCTCCTTAATGTTTTTGGTATTTTGATATTTGGGGTTGGATTTGTGGGGGAAAAACTGTGGGTGTTTGTGCAGTGTTTTTTAAATTTCATTTATCGTGTGTTATATGTTGATTCAGGAGCGCCTAAAATCAACATTGTGTTATCCCATCATCCTCCTTTAATTACCTGGTGTCCCCAAATGCCAACCATAAGATCTGCTTGCGCTGTGCAGTGGGCACTAGGAGCATACAGGAAGAGCTTCAGAAGCACTCCATAGCTGGTCCTAATAGCTGGGACTTGGGAAGCTACTTGCCTGCCCTGACCCTTTTTTGGATGAGATCTCCCTCTCCTGGACATCTCTGGCTATTGCCTTATGGAAATGCCTTATCCACACTCCGCCCCTCCAGCCCTGATTTACAGACGGGACATGTTGTGCGGTATGGTTCCATGATTCAGAGTTTAGTGAATAACCCTGAAAGGCCTAGTACCATAATGTTGCTTTAGATTTTATTGTGACAGTTAATAAAAGTTACACTTATTTCTTAGCTGTTGTTCCTCCTCCATTTCTAGTAGACCGTAGGGTCATGTATGGACCTTTGGCAAGAGGCTAGAGTTAATGGCACTTGCACTGCTTTTGAATGAAAACAGCCCAAGCAATGCCTGAGCTGTGAAATAAACTTCATTCTGCTGACCTGTCAGAGGCAGATTGGGAGGCTTAGGTATAAAGAAGTTAAGATTGTAGATTGCTAGAAGAGTTTACTGTAACGAATGCTGGTATATCATCTACCCGTTAGTACGTTTCCTCCTGAACTGCTAGAGGCTGAGTGATTATAGCTCGCAGTTCGGGTGTTAAGTTGAACGTCCTCCCGACGAAAATCAGCATCTAAGTAAATTCACAAAGCAAAACAGACAGATACCCAAACATCAGCCTAGACTAGATAAAGGGTACAACAGGAATTAATTTATTCAGGTCAACTGGCCGGTTTACATGCAGTTACAAATGTACAGGGTTTACGGTGACATTTTCCAGGGCCATTCTCCACTGGACTTGAGAGGGGACAATGACAAAATACATTCTGCAGTTACATTGGCTCTCAGGTCCAGGACACTTCTACATAAAATAATATAGTCCTTCCCCTGTGCCTGGGAGATAATTGAGTCAAGCACTATACTAAACTCAATTATCTCCAAACAAAAAAACACACATTTCCACAAAACCTCGAAAGTACTCCAAACCCATGGAAACCCCACAAAAGTCATATCCCCTGATAGTCCCAATCTGGGGGACCAACATATTAAAAAATCACCCAGATCGGTTATGGGGTTTGGGAGTTCCATGGAAGTCTTAATTTGACCGACCGCACACGAGGCTCCTACCCAGAAAGAGTTCAATGAAATTAGGCTGTGCGGTTGATCTCTTTCGGGAAGTCTAAAAACCAAACAAATCCACGAACGGTTCCCCTGGCTCATAGGTAGCATTTGTTCCCCTAGTTTGTAGGAACAAACCTACTGAATAGCGCTCTCCTGGCTGGTTGGTGAAAAGAAGCAGGCGTTCGTGAAATTGACTGGCAAGTCGAGTGTCCGATTTTAGTTCTAGATACTTGACAACCAGGTCCCGCTGCCCTTTTTCATGCAACAAGATGGCCGCAGTTTTCTCCCGCACGTGGCGTTCGGCGGCCACACAGAGAGAGCCCTTAATCTGCGGTCTTCTTTGCAGTTAATGAGCCAGGGGGGTGGTCTGTGTTTGGCAATTTTATCTACCGAACGAAGAATAATCTAACTTACTGAATACAAAGAGTAATTTCCTAACATTTACAATGAAAGCTTTATTTATTAGATGACACAGTTGCAGGAGATAAAATAGGTTAATGAGGTGCAGGGAAGGAAGGCTGTTAGCCTTTCAGGGATTTTTTTTGTAGAAATCAAGACTGGATGACTGAATGAGAGTCCAATGGAGTGTGGAAGGGAGTTCAAAATGAACAGTGCAGCCCCAGATAATTCTAAAATGTGAAAGCCAGAGGTGCGAGTATGAACAGAGGATAGATGCAGGTCTTTAGTAGAGTATAGAGGCCCGGATGGACCATACTTTATTAGTAAAAAGTGTTAGTGAGGATAGGTAGATAGAAGCAGTGTTATGAAAAGATTTGCGAGGACCCGTATTTTAAATTAAGACATATCTTACGAGTGACTAATGTAAGAACTGACAAAAGGGTGAGGCAAGGGAGTTGAAGAACAGGAAGATGAGCCTTTACATTACAGATTGTAGCGGGGTGAGCTGGCAGTGCATGGGACCAGTGAGAAGTGGATTGCAGTAGTCAAGGCAGAAGAAGATGGTGGCATGGATGACCTTTTATCAATGGTTTGGTGATCTTCCCACCAATTGTTATCTAGTTTTGTATTTCTATTTCTTTGTTCTGTCAGGCAGGGCTTGAAACTTAGTAATAGTATTGTGTATTTTATATGTATGTAAAGATATGACTTACCTAATGAAGCAAGAACTACAACTGCTATGATAAGAATGACAATGAAGACATATAAAACCTTCACTGAGTTCTGAAGAGACAGATTCTTCTGACATTTGATACAGTTTGTCCTTGTCCTTCCTGGAGATGGGATAAAATAAACACATTCTTCTATTAGTCAAGTGAATAATGTTGATTATAATATATATTTTCTTTGTTTTACCACCTTTCTGGCCAAATCCTCTGTTCACAAAAAAATAAATTAAAAAAATTAAGATGTATTCAATAAGATATACAGGGTTATTCACTAAACACCAGATTTTGTCAGAATATTGATCGTATCCAGGCTTACTGATTCTGTAACATTCGTTTGGAAGCCCACATTTTCCCACACTATGACAGCTATCCCATGCTTTGCAACATGTCCAACAGCCAAGTCTCGAGAGAAAGTCTCACACTAGTGAGATTATTAATATTGGGTCATCGATCTGCTACACATGGGAATTTGGAGGACACTAGGTCCTTTCCATTTATATTTAAAGTAGTCCTCACCCAATGCTCTTGGTTGGGCACATGCGGGGACACAAAGACCTCCCCCAATATTGTTAACATCAAGGACACTGGCTTCTCCCTCATTAATATATAAAGTAGTCCCCACCCGATCCCCACTAGTGGGGACTTATCCAAGGCCTTTTCTAACCAACCAAGGCCTCATGATGGTCTAAGCTCAGCTCACATTCCCTATTAGAGGGTGAACAACCCAACACTTGGTGAATTCTGCTGCACAATGACAGGAAGAGATGATTTCAAAGGATCAAAAATGGACGTTGCTATGAATGCTTGGCCGCCACAAGCCAGTTATCCCTGTGGTAACCTCTGACACCTCCTGCTTAAAAGACAAAAAGTCAAAAGGATTGTGAGGCCCTGGTTTGACTATCTATATTCAACTGAAAATGAAGTTCAAGCAAGCTTTTGCCCTTCTGCTCCATGGGAAGTTTCTTTTCTCCTTGAACTTGCCTTAGGAAACCTGCATTACGGTGTAACAGGTGTAACGCCCCTGTCAACCTCCCGACTTGCTACTATCCTCGGAGCGCTAATTTTAAATATTTAGTAGACATAACTACACCTTCCAGATGACAGGTAGGGGCATGAGAAGATAGAAAACCTCCCTTATAGTAATATGGGGGTCTTAGCAAGCCACATAATTAAGCCTAACGCTGCAAGATTTTTTTTTTAACTATTTGCCTGCTGTCAGAACTAGTAGCCAGCAATAGAAATAGAAATAGCTAAGCATACTGTTACCCACCCTTTCTGTATATAGTTACCCCCCTTTTTGCGAAACCGCTGTGGACGAACATTTGGCCAACCAAACCCACCAAGGATACCACCTATTCCACAAGACATAGCTGAGAGCAACACTAAGGAATCAGAATACATGTACTGTGTGGTTCCACCGATCAGAGACCTCCATATTCCACCCTAGACCACTACTTAATAAGGGAACTACTTGATATGAGAACATCCTAAAGATGAGAATTGAGTAAAGGGAATGGCGATACTAGTGAATGTTGCTACCACTGTATAATATGCACCATAATGAAACTTTGTATCTTCGAACCACAACGTAACCTCCATGTATGTTAACTGTTATATGTTGCCAAGTCTGCTTCTTCATAGCTATCAAGGACCCTGGAGCACTTCAGACCCAGTCGCCGAGGCTTGACTGGGATCACTGAGGGCCTGTTCCACCCTGGACCAAACACCAGCCGACACTTGGTGAAGGTTAAAACAACAACTCCCTTTAATATACATAGCACACATATTTTAAGCCCCCAACAGCCTCATTTACATACAATGGTGCATAAAGCACTATAGTACAAGGAAGGGTGAGGTCAGACAATAGCAAGGGCTGATGGGAGATTGAGGAGGAACAGGGCAACTAGTTTAAACTGGTCTGCTAGTGTCCCTGGGGAAACAATAGGACAGAAAAAGGGGGAGGTGGAGAGGCACAGACAAGCAATACATTCAACATACCCTGCACCAATAATGGGCACAGGGTGACCAAAACACAAAAGGAATCTGGGGACCCACACATAGTGTCTGTCTTCCATCCCCAGTGACGGTGACCCCCGTCACACTATTGTTGAAGATAATGCTGAATAACTTAATGTTATGCCTTACATAGCTGTTACTTTGTGAATAATCGAGAAAACCTATAAAAATTGCGAAAACAAGTCAATGATAATTTGTGAACGTATAAATCCTGCCGGATGCATTTGGGTAATCATTGGCTGCCATGCGGTCGTTGGTAAATCTCCGATTCCTGTGCAGCAAATTGGTACGGATACCACTACTGATTTTACAAATGCTTCCAAATACATTTTTCAGAATCAGTCAGGCTGATCAAATCATGACCGGATTCGGCTTTAGTAAATCTGTTAATTGCCAGGCGGTTGGAATTCAGTCATTTTCACCTGATTCCAATATTCTGTGTATAATGAATAACCTTGTATGACTCAAAAAACAAGCTCACTCCCTGACCTTACCATGGAAATAGCTTATCAAATATGAATTTCCCCAGAGTTTGAATTGTATCCAAAGTGGCCCTTAGAATTCTAAATAAAGGCAGCCATATTGTATACATGACATAAAAGTTGAAATAGAAGATATTTTGTGGGTTATGTTCTCGAGGTTAATGTTATTGGAGAACTCGCCAAGTTCTATTCACCTCCCTGTGCCTGTCATGATCTATTTCCAGGATTTCATAATTCTACTTACACGTCTGTATACAGACATTTTTGTCTGCCTTGTCAACAGGTTTGAGTCTGTTGGTGTCCTCTTGACTGTCACTCGACACATCAATTCAATCTCAAAACATACATCTATAATCTCATCTAAGATCTCAAAAATATACAGTTTATGATGAATGATACTGCCAATCTCCTTGCCTCCTACTCTTCTCACATGTTACACTTTTGTCATTGTGTACACTATAAAACTAGATCATATTGTATTTAATTTAAAGTCCTAATGCAAGTCAGTAAAGTTCTCTATGACTGTACACACTCGACAACAATAAAACCTGCTTAATATCATGTAGCTGCCAAACAACTCTGATGCATCAAGACATGGAATCCACATTACCTCTGAATGTTTCTGGCATCAAAACATTAGCAGCAGACTCTTCAAGTCCTGCAAGTTTCAAGGTGGGGCGTCTAAAAATTGGATTTGCACATACCACACATACTCAAATGGATATGGAGAATTTGGAGGCCAAGGCAACACCTTAAAGGACCACTCTAGGCACCCAGACCACTTCAGCTTAATGAAGTGGTCTGGGTGCCAGGTCCAGCTAGGGTTAACCCATTTTTTTTTTATAAATATAGCAGTTTCAGAGAAACTGCTATGTTTGTGAATGGGTTAAGCCTTCCCCTATTTCCTCTAGTGGCTGTCTCATTGACAGCCGCTAGAGGCGCTTGCGTGATTCTCACTGTGAAAATCACAGTGAGAGCACGCAAGCGTCCATAGGAAAGCATTGTAAATGCTTTCCTATGCGACCAGCTGAATGCGCGCGCAGCTCTTGCCGCTCGTGCGCATTCAGCCGACGGGGTGGAACGGAGGAGGATCGGAGGCAGAGATCTCCCCGCCCAGCGCTGGAAAAATGTAAGTTTTACCCCTTTTCCCCTTTCCAGAGCCGGGCGGGAGGGGGACCATGAGGGTGGGGGCACCCTCAGGGCACTATAGTGCCAGGAAAACGAGTATGTTTTCCTGGCACTAGAGTGGTCCTTTAAGCTCTTTGTCAAACCACTCCTGAATAATTATTGCAGAGTGACATTGTGCATTATCATAATGAAAGAGGCCACCATTGCCATGTACATGGTCTGCAACAATCTCTAGGTAGGTGGTACGTGTCATAGTAACATCCACATGAATGCCAGAAACCAAGGATTCCCAGAAGAACATTGCCCAGAGCATAACACTGCCTCTGCCGGCCAATCTTCTTCCCATAGTGCATCCTGCTGCCATCTCTTCTCCAGGAAAATGACGCACATGCACCTGGCCACACACCTGATCTAAAAGAAAATGTGATATATCAGCCCAGGCAACCTTCTTCAATTGCTCCATGGTCCATTTCTGATGCTCATGTCCCCATTGAAGGAGTCACCATGGGAACTCTGACCTGTGGGTGGCTACGCAGCCCCATTCACAGTAAACTGTGTGTACTGTGTATAATACGTGTATATTGGAGCTTAAATTCTGCTGATGAACTGCAACTGTCTGTTCACAATCTCACTCCCAACTCTTCTTCTTCTTTTAATGGAAATTCTTCCCTCATTATTAGACTTTGGCCTTTGTATCCAATCCATTAAAGAATCCATGAAACCTTCAATAGCTACCTCCAATTCCTCCTTCTCTAGCCATCTACCCCAGTCTCACCTTCCAATTGTCTGCACTGAACCTTCACCAATGTCTTCTGGATAACTACTGTGCCAATTCATGCACCTAAAATGCTTATTGACACACCGTGAAAATTGCACATCCAAATTATTCACCATTCAGCCCTTCTGGGGTTTGGTGACACATTGTACTTGTCTTACCATTTTGTCTGCATCTGAACGATGGCATATCGTCTTCCTCTGGAATCAGTTCCTCATCTGTAATACAAAAAAAATCTGCCTTCTTTTATGGTATGCTGTATGTTCCCATAATCCCCTGCAGTAATTCATGCAATTCTTCTATTTTAACTATATGACTGACCAAGACAACAAAATAACTATTACAGGGAGATTAAAGGGATTTAAATGGAACTTGTACTAATTATGTGAGTAACACAGATACATGGTTTCAAATAATGATAGTATGTTACTTCTAACACATTTGCTTCCTTTGACCAAGAGGAAACACTGAGACAAAGTAAACAGTAGTTATGATGCAAATACTATAAACCATGTTAATAAGAATGTTAAAGCTTTATTAGTAAACATATTCAATATAAACAGGAGGCTCTGTAGGCAGCTACACCCCACACAAGACATTATATAACATTAAAGTTTCTCAACTTTCTTTTGTTTTTATTGGACATCATCATTGGCCACGATTACATCACTCATAATGAGTTTGCATGAAATATCAGCTTTAAAGACATTCTGCTACCTTGAACAGACCTTGCATTTACTATTTACTACCTCTACTGACGTGCACAGTCATCTTTAAAAGGACACTATAGTCACCACAATGTAGTAGTTCCTGTGTATATAACCAGTTCCTGCAGGCATTTCAATGCTCTGCATGGAGACGTTGAATGTTCCCCATAGACAGGGGCGGACTGAGCACTCGGGCAATTCGGTCATGGACTGAGCGCCCGAGGCTCTGGGGGGCGCCGCCCCTGCTGCAGTAAGTAAACAATCTCCCCAGCCAACCTGAACTGAGTAAGGGGCCCGCACAGCCTTCCTCGGGCCCCTAATGCTAGAAATCTGCTCCTCTGCCGGACACACTGAGGGACAGCTAAGGGGCCTTCTCAAAGACGCCACTAGGCTGCCCCTCAGTGTGCCTGTCTCAGAGTGGCTGAGATAGATCGCAGAGTCTCTGCCAGCACATCCACACGGAGCATGCAGGCTGTTACAATGATCAGGGCAGCTCCGTGTGGCAGGTTCTGCACATCATGCTGCGGGGCTGCCCTGATCTGTGTTACAGACAGCATGTCCAGAATCCACTCCAAGGATAAGAATTCCCTCCTCCCTGGCCAAAGGTAAGACTCAGGGAGGGGGAAATACATTTTTATTTAAACATTTTTTTTCCAATTTAAAATATTTAGTGTCTAATCTCCCCCCCCCCCCCCCACCCCCACTGCCCCTTCACAGCTCCTATCTCTCCAACCCTTTAACAACAAAATCCCCTATAAGGCCCTACACTCCCTATACCTCTGCTCTTAATACAACTCCTATTACCCCCAGGCACCCACTACAACCCAGGCACCCACTAAAGCACCTTCCCCCTGCACCCACTACAGCCCCTATCCCCTCTGCACCCACTAAAGCCCCTGTAGTCACAATACCCCTGCACCCTCAACATCCTCTACCCCCAGGCATAGTACCCACTAAAGTCCCTACCAATTAGCATCCACCAAAGCCCCTACCCCGTAGCACCCACTAAAGCCCCTATCCCCACTGCACCTACTACAGCCCCTGCAGTCCATACCCCCTGCACCCACAACATCCTCTACCCCTCTGAACCCACTAAAGCCCCTACCCCTTAGCACTCACTAAAGCCCTTACCCCCACCCCCTGCACCCACAACATCCTCTATCCCCTGCACCCACAACATCCTCTACCCCTCTGCACCCACTAAAGCCCTTACCCCCCACCCCCTGCACCCACAACATCCTCTATCCCCTGCACCCACAACATGCTCTAACCCTCTGCACCCCTTAGCTCTCACTAAAGCCCCTACCCCTTTGCACCCACTAAAGCCTTACCCCCCACCCCCTGCACCCACAACATCCTCTACCCCCTTGCACCCACTAATCAACAGAAATTTCGTAATTAACCTATATAGAAACATGACATATTATAAGGCAATAGACATGTAACAAATCAACGAAGAAAAAGAAAAAAAGAAAAAAAAAGACAAATGCAAGGAACTGCAGTGATTGGGGCTCGATAGGGGTATGAGGAATTACGTATCCAAGGGATTCCTGCCTGACCTAGATGACTTATGGACAACTAATTGCCCTAAACCGATTATTATCCTTATGTTATTTTTTCTATATACCGCCCAAGGATACCAGAAGTCCCGGTAGGAAATAAATGATCCAGAAGTGTAAATTAAATTCCATTCCATTGTATATTGATAGTCTATTTGATTTAAAATGTCTTGCCATGAAGGAGAAAGAGTAGATTTCCAATTACGAGCTATAGATATCTTAAAGGCATAAAGTATATGAATAGTTAGATATCTATGTTTTATCTCCATTTTCAGGAAGTCTACATTAAATAAAAAAGAGGGGGAGTAAGTATTATGGTTTCATGAATTAAATCAGCTTTTAAAGATACTATAAGTGATTTGGTATCGGTTAATAGAGAACAGGTATACCATATATGAAGTATTGTGCCAATTTGTTTCTAACACCGCCAGCATATTGGTGAATATGCTTCATATTTTTTGCAATTTGGAAGGAACCCGGTACCACCTATATAAAGTGGCGTTCTAACAAGGATATACAATGTATTTTTTTTTTGTTGAATAGTAGTTTGGTACCATTCGTAAGGAGTATAATTTACATTAAGATCCTTTTCCCCTTTCTCTATTGGTGGGATTTTCATAGTCTCAACCTCCCCATCCCAAAGTTTGGAATTTCTGGTTATTAAACCCTTAGTTCCTACTTAATCTGAATATCCAAAGATAGGATGTTCAAAAATAATTTGTTTTGAATTGAAGTAATGTTTAATCCTTAAATAGCGAAAGGTATCACGAAAGGTATCACAAAAGGGTATATTGTATTTCATTTGTAGACACGGAAAACTAGAAAATAGTTTATCATCAAACAGATCTGCAATTTTATTTATCCCCAATAGCCTCCAATTTTGCATATCCCAGTCAATCATGTCATATTGTAAAGTTTCTATAGGGCCTTGTAAAAGAATTGAGTCTCAAAGATTAAGTTTGATTTTCAACTTTTTTAAAGCATCTAACATATCAACTATTATTTGATTTTGGGAGTTGCTTTGCTTAATTACAATTGGGGCTGCTGACCAGAATACAATATTTAAATTTCCGTATGTTCAGTTCTCTTGTTCAATTTGAAACCAGGCGTTATTCTGAATATTTGATTTAGTCCATACCATTGCATTCGCAACTAGGAAAATTTGATGTAACCTTGCGGCATCTGGAAATAAGATACCGCCTTTGTCGTATTTATTCTGTAGGATCTTTTGCGATATTCTGGGGCGTTTATTTGCCCAAATAAAATTTGAACATAATCTTTGAAATTGTAATATTTTATCATTTCCTATTCTAAAAGGTAAAGATGTAAATAAAAAAAGCAGTTTCGCAATAAAATAAGCATTCACTACATTTAAACGCCCCAACCATGATTTCATTCTCAATATGAGAGTACATTTTTATGTTGAGGTTTATTAAGGAGTTCGGTCTATAATTTAGTGTGTTCGTAGGTTATTTTCCTGGTTTAAGGATCAGAATGATATGCTGACAGCATCTCTTTAGGAAAAGCATTAGTATTCAAGGCTTCAAGAAAGACTTTCAATAAAATAGGGCCCAAAATATCAGCAAACGTTTTATAAAGCATTGTTGAAAAGCCATCCGGTCCACGGGCTTTATTAACTTTAAGGTTTTTTATTGAGTTAAGTATTGTTGAAATACTGATGGGTACATTCAAATCTCTTGATTTTACCAGCGATATCTCTGGAATATCTAATTTATTTAAAAACCCGTAAATTTCCGAAGTTGGCACTTTCGAATCTGGTAAGTTCTATAAATTATAGTAGGAGTCTACAAAAGCCTGTGCTATTTCTTTAGGACTTGAGAAAAGACTTATCTCCTAGTATTATTTTTTTTTATTGTTTTATCTTTAGAAGTATTTTTCAATCTATTCGTAAGAACTTTACTAACTTTATTGTTATTGTGGTACCATTTTTGCTCAAGAAATATGATAGATTTATTTGCTTCACTCAGGATCTGCTTATTTATTTCATGTTTCAAGCGTGTAATTTCGTTAATAGTATTTTGAGTTGTTTGTCCTTTGTTTAATCTTTCAAGCTTTGCCAACTTGTTATATAATTTAGAAATACAATCTTCTTTTTCAATGCATCTCTATGAGGAGATGCTGATTGGTGCAGGATGGCGTTTTCCTACGCATGTGCAATAGCCTTGAAGTGCTTTCCTATAGAGATCATCTAATTTTATGATCTCAGCCAAGTAGACGAAGTGGAAGCGGTGTCAGCCATGAGGAGACCCAGGCGGTGCTGAAAAAAAAGGTAAGTATATCACATTTTTTAACAAGGCAGGTAGGGGGGGGGGCAGAACCTAAATGGCTATTTTAAACCTATAGTGTCCGGAATACACATTTGTACACATTTGTATTCCTGACACTATAGTGTTCCTTTAAGGTGGTTTTTAACACCTGGTTTGTAATTCAAAACGCAACATTTGGAGGCCTGCATACCTCATACAAACAGTGGCGTACATACCGGGGTCTCAGGGGTTGCGGCTGCGACCGGGCCGGGCCCACAAGGGGGCCCGGCCGCCCTGCGACCCGGTATGTACCCACTGTGGCCAGCCTCTTCTCCTGGGGGGCCCAGGAGCTGGCCACCTCAGGGCCCACAAGGGGGCCCGGCCGCCCTGCGACCCGGTATGTACCCACTGTGGCCAGCCTCTTCTCCTGGGGGGCCCAGGAGCTGGCCACCTCAGGGCCCCTCGAGGCTGGCCCTGGTGTCACCTAGTGGGCAGGCTGGTGGGCGCGCAAGGGAGCACTGTCCCCTGTGTGCTCCCTCTTCAGCTCCCTCGCGCACCGCACTGATACCGAAGCCGGAATATGACGGAATCGGTTTTCGCACCGAGGCCCCATGGGATGTGTGTACGCCACTGCATACAAACACATTGCCACAATTTACATACACCCTTATACATACTGCCATGCTAAACAAACACACATATAAATACTACCCTATTTAAAAACAAAAACCCATGTATTTAACCCCTTAAGGACACGACATGTGTGACATGTCATGATTCCCTTTTATTCCAGAAGTTTGGTCCTTAAGGGGTTAAACATACTCTGAATCCACATACCCTGACAGTACACACAGACATACATACACCAGGCACTTACACCAAGGCTCACAGTAAAGATACACACAATTTACATACACATACAATCAAATACATGGTACATCTACACCAGCATTTATATTGGTCTGCAGGGGACCCGGGTCCTTATTGTGCCCGGGGGCCCAGGCCACTGTCAGACTGTGCCTGCCCATAGACATACATTTATTCAATGCATCTCTATGATGAGATGCTGATGGCACAGCACATGCACAAGATTGATGATCTCAGCCATGGAGGTGGGGCCAGTCACAGCGAGACTAGTGTGGTGATGGAGAAAAGGTAAGTTAACTCCACAGAAAAGGGGAACCTAAACATCTATTCCAGATCTTAGTGTTAGGAAAATATCAAAATAGCAATTGGTTCCTCCATTTTAGGATAACCCAAAGCTTCAGATACCGAAATTTCAAAACAATTTCCAGAAAACCTATTATGAAGTGGTCTGGGTGCCAGGTACCCCAGGTTTTAACCCTTCAGATGTAAACATAGCAGGGTTAATCCAACCTCTAGTGGCTGTCTTCCTGATAGCTGCTAGAGGCGCTTCTGTGGCGCTCAATGTGAAAATCGCATCCAGCGTGCAGAACGTCCATAGGAAAGCATTGAGAAATGCTTTCCGATGGGCGTTTTTAATGCGCGTGCAGCTCTGACCTCGGCGGGGGAGGAGAGGTCACCAGCGGCGAGGGAGCCCGGTGCTGGATCTAGGTTTCAACCCCTTCAGCCCAGCGGGAGGGAGGCCATGAGGGTGGTGGGGGGACCCTAAGGATTATATAGTGTCAGGAAAACAAGTTTGTTTTCCTGACACTATAGCGATCCTTTAAGTAATTAATGGAACTAGACAAGCCCTCAAATAATAAATAAATGAATGAAATAACAGCAAAAATCTTTATAAATCATCAAAAGGTTAACATTAAAAAACACTTTATTATGTATTTGTAACTTACAGCCTGAAATAATTTACTAAAATAATTAAAATCCCATCAGCCTCTAAATATAGCCTCAGGAACCTGAAACGATCCGATATAAAGCTATAGATAAAGATACTATAGATGGAATGATTACTGCTGGGTAAATATAAATACCTTTAATTTGAAGGAAATCCCTTTCTAAATAATAGAGCTAACTGCTTCCTGTATTGTATTAGTACAGCTCATTGTATCATTACAGCTCATTGTATCATTACAGCTCAGTGTATTATGACAGCTCATTGTATCATTACAGCTCATTGTATCATTACAGCTCAGTGTATTATTACAGCTTATTGTATCATTACAGCTCAGTGTATTATTACAGCTCTGTGTATTATTACAGCTCAGTGCATTATTACAGCTCAGTGCGTTATTACAGCTCAGTGCGTTATTACAGCTCATTGTATTATTATTATTTTTTTTTTAATTTGTATTTTATTGAGTGTTTTGCAACATAGAATACAACTTATACAGGGTATGTCTTGGAGGCATGTATTAGTCCTTTGCCTCTTCTATAAGTCAGAGTTCTGTTGCTCATTCAAACATGTCACACAGGTTGTCTTCAGTTGGGTTTTGTCATTGTCTGGTGTGTGTTCTCGTCTACTGTGAGTTGTTGTGTTTCGGCTGTGTTGTGTAGTCTTGTGTGGCTATGTGTATCTATGGTGTCGGGCTTCAAGGCTATGTGGTTTTGCGTCTCTTAGGTGTTTTGTGAAGTGTCTGAGGGGCAGAGTGTCATGGGTTACCTTCTAGTCCGTCCTTATGTGGGGCTGTCGCTCTCTCTCTATGTGAGTCTCGTGTGGTCTATGAGTCATGTAGCCTAGTATGGGGTTAGGCATGTGGCAGGACAGTCCTTGTTTTAGGGCCGCTCTGCCCTTAGGCTCTCCGGCGTCTTTGCTGGAACCTGGATCCCTCCGGGTCAGGCCGCAGTATTTCTTGGTTCTTTACCCGGTAGGTTCATAGACTTCCAAAACGCCGTGGGATCTTCCCCAGCTGATAGGGTAAGTGTTTCGTGTGCCTTTTGGATGTTCAGCGTTCCATCGTCTCCCCAGCGGTACCGGACCTCTGCCTCTCTCAATTTCTTGGCTACTGGTGCCAATTGTCTTCTCGCTACCAGCGCTGCGAAGGGAAGGTCTCCATAAACCGTCACACTGCAGCCCTCGAGCCGGAACACCTTGATCTCTCTGGATTTGTTGAGGATAGCGGTTCTCACCCCTATGTCTCTGGTGATGACTATTATGTCTCTTGGTGCCTCCTGTGGTGCTGCTGCCGCCTTCCGTACTCTGAACGCTGAGACCACCATCCCTTTGGTGTCTTTGCTCTTTAGGCCCATCGAGTCCACCAATCTCTGGACGAAGGGCAGCAGGACTTCGTCACCCACTGTTTCTGGGATTCCCCGCATGCGGACATTTTTGCGTCTGTGGCGGGATTCCAGTGCGGTCACCGACCGGGTAAGTTTCTGCACCTTCGTGGCCAGATCCTCGATTTGGTCGTGGGCGTCCTGCATCTGGTGTTCCCTAGTCTGCTCTTTATCTTCTATGTCAGAGACCCTCTTGCGGAGGTCTCCTATGTCTGCTTGTGCTTCCTTTAAATCTGCTTTCCAGACTTGCCTTATGTTTTGTAGGAGGCTTTTAATGTCTCCTTTAGTCACTGGGGAGGAGTCCTCGTCGGAATCCGTTTCTGGGTATTCTTCTCCCGGTTCAGGCGAGGTAGATAGGTCTCCCTCCTCCTGGGACGCTTCTGAGGCCTCCTCTTCAACCCGAGCCGCGGGCGCCATTTTGGCTGGAGCCGCGGGCACCATTTTGGCGGGAGCCGCGGTCGCGGCTGCAGGTCTCTCAAAGGAGAGCCTTATGTCCGGCATTCTCGGGGTCGCTGGCGGCTGGTTTCTTCTGTTTTTGCGCCCCATAGTAGTCTCTGTCGGAGGGTGAGTAGGGATGTCGCCAGTGGTGCTCCTGTATTTCTTTTTCCTGCTCTATTTTGTTTTCTGTCTCGGAGCTCCAGAGGTTTGCGTCCGCTCTGGTGCTCGTCCAGCCACGCCCCCACAGCTCATTGTATTATTACAGCTCAGTGTATTATTACAGCTCAGTGCGTTATTACAGCTCATTGTATTATTACAGCTCTGTGTATTATTACAGCTCAGTGCATTATTACAGCTCATTGTATGATTACAGCTCTGTGTATTATTACAGCTCAGTGCGTTATTTCAGTTCATTGTATTATTACAGCTCATTGTATCATTACAGCTCAGTGTGTTATTATAGCTCATTGTATCATTACAGCTCAGTGTATTATTACAGCTCAGTGCGTTATTACAGCTCAGTGCGTTATTACAGCTCATTGTATCATTGCAGCTCTGTATATTATTACAGCTCAGTGCGTTATTACAGCTCATTGTATTATTACAGCTCTGTGTATTATTACAGCTCAGTGTAATATTACAACCAGTGTATTATTACTGGTCAGTGAATTATCACAGCTCAGTGTATTATAACTACTCTGTGTATTATTACTGGTCAGTGTGTTATTACAGCTCAGTGTATTATTACAGCTCATGTATTATTACAGCTCAGTGCGTTATTACAGCTCAGTGCGTTATTACAGCTCATTGTGTTATTACAGCTCAGTGTGTTATTACAGCTCAGTGCGTTATTACAGCTCATTGTATTATTACAGCTCAGTGCGTTATTACAGCTCATTGTATTACATAGTTACATAGTTACATAGTTAGATAGCTGAAAAGAGACTTGCGTCCATCAAGTTCAGCCTTCCTCACACCTGTTTTTTGCTGTTGATCCAAAAGAGAAAAAACAAAAACAAAAAAAAACCCCAGTTTGAAGCACAATTTTGCAACAAGCTAGGACAATTACAGCTCTTATTATTACAGCTCTGTGTATTATTACAGCTCAGTACGTTATTACAGCTCAGTGTAATATTACAGCTCTGTGTATTATGACAGCTCATTGTATCATTACAGCTCATTGTATCATTGCAGCTCTGTGTATTATTACAGCCCTGTGTATTATTACAGCTCATTGTATTATTACAGCTCAGTGTGTTATTATAGCTCAGTGCGTTATTACAGCTCATTGTATTATTACAGCTCAGTGTGTTATTACAGCTCATTGTATTATTACAGCTCTGTGTATTATTACTGGTCAGTGTGTTATTACAGCTCAGTGTATTATTACAGCTCATGTATTATTACAGCTCAGTGCGTTATTACAGCTCAGTGCGTTATTACAGCTCATTGTGTTATTACAGCTCAGTGTGTTATTACAGCTCAGTGCGTTATTACAGCTCATTGTATTATTACAGCTCAGTGCGTTATTACAGCTCATTGTATTATTACAGCTCTGTGTATTATTACAGCCCAGTGTATTATTACAGCTCAGTGTAATATTACAGCTCTGTGTATTATGACAGCTCATTGTATCATTACAGCTCATTGTATCATTGCAGCTCTGTGTATTATTACAGCCCTGTGTATTATTACAGCTCATTGTATTATTACAGCTCAGTGTGTTATTACAGCTCAGTGCGTTATTACAGCTCATTGTATTATTACAGCTCAGTGTGTTATTACAGCTCATTGTATTATTACAGCTCAGTGTGTTATTACAGTTTAGTGCGTTATTACAGCTCATTGTATTATTACAGCTCATTGCATTATTACAGCTCAGTGTGTTATAACAGCTCAGTGCGTTATTACAGCTCATTGTATTATTACAGCCCTGTGCATTATTACAGCTCATTGTGTTATGACAGCTCGGTGTATTATGACAGCTCATTGTATCATTACAGCTCATTGTATCATTGCAGCTCTGTGTATTATTACAGCCCTGTGTATTATTACAGCTCATTGTATTATTACAGCTCAGTGTGTTATTACAGCTCAGTGCGTTATTACAGCTCATTGTATTATTACAGCTCAGTGTGTTATTACAGCTCATTGTATTATTACAGCTCAGTGTGTTATTACAGCTCAGTGCGTTATTACAGCTCATTGTATTATTACAGCCCTGTGTATTATTACAGCTCATTGTATTATGACAGCTCGGTGTATTATGACAGCTCATTGTATCATTACAGCTCATTGTATCATTGCAGCTCTGTGTATTATCACAGCCCTGTGTATTATTACAGCTCATTGTATTTCTACAGCTTGGTGTATTATTACAGCTCATTGTATTTCTACAGCTTGGTGTATTATTACAGCTCATTGTATTATTACAGCCCAGTGTATTATTACAGCTCGTTGTATTATTACAGCCCAGTGTATTATTACAGCTCTTTGTATTATTACAGCTCAGTATATTATTACAGCGCAGTGCATTATTACAGCTCAGTGTGTTATTACAGCTCAGTGCGTTATTACAGCTCAGTGCGTTATTACAGCTCATTGTATTATTACAGCTCAGTGTATTATTACAGCTCATTGTATTATTACAGCTCTTTGTATTATTACAGCTCATCATATTATTACAGCTCAGTGTATTATTACAGCTCTGTGTATTATTACAGCTCATTGTATTATTACAGCTCTTTGTATTATTACAGCTCATCATATTATTACAGCTCAGTGTATTATTACAGCTCTGTGTATTATTACAGCTCATTGTATTATTACAGCTCTTTGTATTATTACAGCTCATCATATTATTACAGATCAGTGTATTATTACAGCTCTGTGTATTATTACAGCTCATTGTATTATTACAGCTCATTGTATTATTACAGCTCTTTGTATTATTACAGCTCAGTATATTATTACAGCTCGGTGTATTATTTATGCTGCCAGTATTCTTTCATTTTTGTCAAACTCTTTGGGAGTTAAACCCCGGCTCTCCCTGGCAGCTATAGACCATTCACTTGGCTGGAATGGGGTGCTTTGTGGATGTCGATTGAAGCCCCAGCTTTTGGCAAACTCCCCTCAAACAATTTGAATAAAAAAAAGGATTTTAAACAATGTATCCAGCATCCACACACCACTGACAGCACAGCTACTGACTGAGCTGTATTCTACTATACAAGCAAGGTGGCTGACCATTTGCTTAGATTGTTCCTTTAGATCCTGAAAGTTAAATCACTGACTTCACTCCTAATTCTTAAGACAAGATCGCTGTGCAGCTGGAGAATTGTGTGATGCGGCATTGTACGGTAATGTTATAACCAGCCTTTAGTGCCTACGAAGGCTTGAATTGGTTCATTTTCAGCTCTCCAATGCTAACGATGTGCAGACGGCAGTCCGCAGTGGCTTCCTGTTTGAGCTGGATGTTCTGAGCTGCCCAGGGCTGATGAAGTGACATTTTCCTTCAGTCTGCCTAGACCGCCAGCTATTTGCTGTCTGCTGAGGTGTGTGCAGCCCAGAAGCTTTCAGAGTCCGAGAAAACACCAGCGAGGAACATTATACATCACAGAAAAATACACATTGCCAGTGATCGGCTTCAGGTTAAAGGGAACTTCCATATCACATAGGAGGAAAATCCAATGTCCTTAATAGAATTATTGGAATATCCTGCTAGTAAGCTTTATTTTCTACTGCCCATTTCTTATATTTGTGAATCGAAATCAGCGTATGGGGAGATAAATGGGTAGACACATCTGTGAGTAACACACGTAGGGTACTAATATAGAGGGAGATACAACTGGAGGATAGAAAGAGAAGAGAGATTTGGGGACGTGAGAGGGAAGAAGATAATAATAATTATTATTATTTATATAGCGCCATCAGATTCCGTAGCGCTGCACAATGGGTGGACTAACAGACATGTAATTGTAACCAGACAACTGGACGTACAGGGCCCTGCTCAATGAGCTATAATAATTATGTAGCACCAGTCAGAGGAGGTGCTTATTTATACATTTAGGAATATTTTGTCTATTTGAAGTAATGTATGATAAGCAGATTACTATAAAAATATTCCACATCTCTGATTCTGCCTGTCACCTGTGATATTTGCACAAGATACACTGTGACGAGAGCCATCTCGCCCCATTGCATTGGAGGAGCCTGGTTGCCCGCCTGCTGCCTTTGGACTATAGACCGGCAGTTAAACGGTTAATTTTACTGTGCAGAAAGGTTTATTCATGCCTTTCTGCACAGCCGTTCGGTAGATTCTGTCTACCGCATGAACCGCCTTCTGTTAGCCTCCCCAGAGCCGCGGGGAGCCGGCAGGCGCTGTTAATTGGCCGCCCAGAAGCTGACGTGTGCCGCCAATCTACCTCCCTGAAGCCGCGGTAAACCACGGTTAACGAGCGTGTGCAGTCAACTGACCACCCAGTAGCTGCGGTTAACCGCAGCTTAATTGACTGTTACTGGGTGGCCGCAGTTACACTTAGCGGCCGCTAGGTGGCGGTGTTATGGAGCTCCCCGGATGGCCAGCGGTGCTCAGCCCGGAATCAGTGCACTAAAAGCGGACACTTTTACGTGCAGGCACTGCTGAGCCTCCAGCCCCCTGGTTCCTATTTGTGACGATTTAGCCGAACACCGGTTTATTCGGTAGTGTGTATATGTGAATGTGTTAACCCAGATAGCACAGCCATGGAGCCTATTCGTGTAATTAAAGACTTTGGCTCCATGGCAATTGAACTGTGTGTATGGGCAGGGCCGCCACCAGAAATTTTGGGGCCCCTAACTCAGCTCAGGGTCTGGGCCCCCAGGGGCCCGCCTCCAAATACCGCCCACTGGGTCCACCTCCAAATACCGCCCACAGGAATAAATACACAGACACAAACACACACACTGATACAAAAGGACACAGATACATACTAACAGACACACATACGGAAACAGACATACACGCATACAGGCATACATACTGACACACACATACTGAGACATACACACAGGCATACATAGTAAAAGACAGACACACATGCATGAAGACATAAAGACACATACATACATACATACATACAGACACCGACATACATACACACATTCATACATACAGACATACAGACACTGACATCCATACACACATACATTCATAATGACATACAGACATACATTCATACATACAGACTGACATACATGCATACATACAGGCCTACTGACAGACATACATGCATACAGACATCCATACACACAGACATACGTTCATAATGATATGCACACATACATTCATACTGACATACAGACATACATACACACACATATACATACACACACACAGATATATACATACACACAGAGATATACATACATACAGACAGACAGACATACATAGACATACATGCAGTCAGACAGACAGACATAGACATACATACATGCATGCATGCATTTATGCATGCATCCAGACAGACAGACATACATGCATACAGACAGTCAGGCATACACATACATACAGACATACATACATACACAGACATGCATGCATACAGACATACACACATGCATACAGACATAGACATACAGACAGACATATACATACAGACAGACATAGACATACATGCATAGACATACATGCATACAGACATACATACACATACACACAGACACATACATGTATACATACATACAGACACATACATAGACATACATACATGCATACAGACAGACATGAATACATACATACACAGACATACATACACAGACAGACATACATACATGCATACACATACATGCATACATACACATACAGACCGACAGACAGACACATACATACATACACATACATGTATACAGACATACAGACAGACATACATACACAGACTTACAGACAGACACATGCATAGACATACATACAGACATACATAGACATACATACAGACATACACAGACAGACATACACAGAAAGACACACATACACAGTGCTCATTTTCTAGCCACCCTCCTGTCTCTTACCTTTGCAGGAGGGTGGTTGGGGATGATAGGAGTCGGCGCGACTCCTTCACTTGCACGCGCGCGCTCCTCCCACGCGGAGTGTGCTGGGAGGAAGTGACCACTTCCTCCCAGCAGCACTTGCGGCTGCTTTTTTTTTTTTTTAAAGGGGCCCGGTCGCGCTATACAACGGCCACAGCGGTGACCGGGCCCCTGAAGGAGGGGGCTCATCGGGTGGCCCAAAGTGTGTGGGCCACCCGATGGCCGTCGGGCCCGTGACAACCGTTATGGTTGTCACCCCCTGATGGCGGCCCTGTGTATGGGATCTGAGCGCTATTCGGTAGTTTTGTGCGCTCAGATCCCAGCTATCTGGGGATATGTGACATGTCTGTGTTTTATGTATAAAATGTAATATTATATGTTTTAATGTATTTTACTGTATTTGTGTCCCCACGTGTATAATGGAGTTTGCCTCTGTCCTGGGAGATAATTGAATTACTTATCAATTATCTCCAGGATAGAGGGAGGGAAATTAGGATGCATTGTGGGGATGTTTTACTTCTGTGTGTCTGAAATGTGATACATGTCTGTCTGTGTTACAGTCTTCCATCTGGTCCCCTAGGGGAGTGTCCACCAGGTGGGAGACCTGCATAAATACTGGGCAGGTAGCCCTGAATAAACCAGACCACTGCTTGACCCTCAACACTGAGCCTTGTCTCGTTCTTGGGGGGATTCACTGTATGCTGATAGAGACTGATTGCCAGGAGTGTAAGCCGCTTGGGAGCTTTTCCTGTTTGTCTGCTAGCAGCTATTCGTGAGGTTCCAGTTCGGGAGTTTGGAGTGCTACCTTATTCCCTTGTATCCAATTCGGGAGTTTGGTGTTCTACAGTAGCTGCCTTTATATCTGAAGGGGGGATATCGCCTAAACGGATTTTAACCCCTTCTGTGCAGAAACGGTCCGTTACAGAATTATTAACCCCTTATAACCTATATCCATTATTAGGCCCCTTATAAACTATATTCTCATATTCAGCTCTCATGCCTCGTAGTTTAAACTTTATAAGATTCCTTTGTTCGTAGAAACAGCATGTCAGCAGAAAATGCTAGAATCTTCTGATTCAAAGAACACACTGTAGCAGATAGTATTGATAGAGTGTATAATTGCCAAAGAGGCCTTGAGAATACTGAGGATACTAACCTTGAAAGACTAAAGGTACCAGCTACTCTTTATGGATAGCTGCCAAAATGCCCCCTCCCATCGAGAGAACTCCTCGTGCTAGCAAGATGGCGCTGAAATCTGGAGGAGAACTTTATGACGTCAGTTATGATGTAAGACGTAACACCCAACAGGGAGGGCATTTAACTAACCACTTCTTCTCTTAGCCAATCGACAATGTTTCCTCACTTTTTATCTTGATTTTACAATGATGTAATTCTACCTTTAAAAAGGACTTGCAAGCCTGCTTTGTTCAGATGCTAATAAATTTCCTGAAGTTCTTTCATTTAACCTGAACCTTGTGTCAGTGTGAATTTACTTCTGCGTATACGCAATTTAAACATCTCTAATTTGGACAGGAACAGATAGTCATTCAAACTTCTTTGTTTGCTTAAAAGATTCCCTTATCACATACACAAACTATATCTACACAGATTTATATTTACAAAAACTGTTGCTTGCAAAAATCTTCTGCCTCAATTCACAACACTGTGTAGATATACCTTGGATTAACCAGTATGATGCTCACATAAATGGCACTCACATTTTCTAAGCATTATTATTGTGTGCGATGTCAATATAAGCAGGTACATCATTAAAGGGACACTACACGGCACATAAAGTTTTTGTAATAAAAATTCACTTTTTTGTAGATATATCCCAAAAATAACATGCATGTCTGTCATTTTGCATTTTTTCATTGGAGTTGTATCTAAAACCAGCTTGTAAAAGCTTTAGATCTCTTGTCTGCAGCCTTTGCAATCCCTCCCCTTCTAACCCCGCCCAGACTTTCTGTAGCTGTCCAATCACAGACCTTCCCCTTTTTTATTTCTTTTTGGAATGTGCTAGTTTGTTTTTATTTAAATCGTTATTTATATTTTTTGTTATATTATTCTTTTTGGCATTGTGCATTTTGTTTGTTGTTTGGTAGAGCTTAAATTTTGTTTACTGTGTGAATTCAATTTAAATTTTAAGTTTTATTAATGAAAAAAAATAAGAAAAAAATAAGAAATTAGCTATTTAAATGCAACTTTTCATCCAAGTAAGATCTAAACAAACCGTACTGAGAAGGGAATTTGATTTTTGTAGCTAAACCCCTAAATGTTACCAAGCTTTTGCTTGATCTATGGATCGTTGTTGTTCCTTACTTCCACGACACAGTGGATAAATTCAGTTCAGACAAATGACTTTGTCCAAAAATAAAACTAAGTTTGGGTAGTCCGATAGCTGTCCATGTCACAGATTGGCTTGTACAAATATATTCCATGAAAAAAATTATTCGAAGGAATTGGACAAACCAAAAAGGTCATGAACATGGGCTAATTAGTGTATTGTAAAATATATACAAAATATACTAATTAATATAAATATTATGTGTTATTTGGCTGTACAATGGTTATCCATCATTTGGGTCACAGATTAAGTGAAAAAAGTAACCTACAGAGGGAAAAAAAGAGAAGAAACAGTAAAAGAGTTGATTTATCATTTAGTGACTGTCCCCTAACCATTAATATTTATTTATTTTTGGTGCCACTGGCTTTATCAAACAAACATGCTCATCTATTGTGTGAGTCGTTTGTTCAGTTATTAGTCCATACGGCAGAAATTTGCCCCAAAAATGAATACACAGGTCTACCTGCTACTCATCTACACATTGCTGGAGCGTGATCTATCTATCTGTCTATCTATATATCTATCTAGCTATCTATCTATCTCTCTATCAGTATCCATCTCTCTATCAGTATCTATCTATCTATCTATCTCTCTATCAGTATCTATCTATCTATCTATCTATCTATCTATCTATATATATCAATCTATCTAGCTCTATCTCTCTATCAGTATATATCTATCTATTTCCCTCTATCTATCTATCTATCTATCTATCTAGCTATCTATCTATCTATCTATCTATCTCTCTATCTATCTATCTCTCTATCAGTATCTATCTATCTATCTCTCTATCAGTATCTATCTATCTATCTATCTATCTCCCTCTATCTATATATATATATATATATATATGTATTAAGGCCTTTTGGCCTGTAATTGTGGGAGGGGCGTATGACACACCTCTTCCCTACTTAAGGGACACCCCTTACCTGGCTCCATATCGTTCAAGGTCAGCGCTGCATCATTTCCACTTCCGGGTCATCCAGACGCCATTTTACCTGATTACTCCATGAGGTTTTTTAAGCAGAGCTGTGTCAGGAATCCAGCCACAGGCTTTTCCGGCCTACCACCTTCTTTCTTCAATCCATCGCCGTGGATGGTGTCCAAGTGACTCACAAACTGTAAGTCAACCTACCTGTTATGCCAGGCATCAGTCCCACGGCACCATGCACGGGTCAGGTCCTCACTTTACGGCTGCATTTTGTCTAAGTCTGTTCTAAAACCATTGCATGTTCATGCATATCATTCGTTTAAACCCCCTACTGGTCTTTGGGTGTACTACAGGCTTCTTAGACATTATCGCATTTCATGTACAAACCAACGAACCACTGCATTTTAGCCTACACACTGACCCCTACCGGTCATTCAGTGTACTACAGGCTTCTCAGACATTATTGCATTTCATGTACAAACCATCGAACCACTGCATTTTCGCCTACACACTGACCCCTACCGGTCATTCAGTGTACTACAGGCTTCTCAGACATTATTGCATTTCATGTAAAAACCAACCTTGCTTCATTTAAACGATTGTCATTTCGGTTTGTGTTTTCTGGTCGGCACTTATTCATAGTATATTCTATGCACGATTGCTGTTCGCATTAAAATGCATACGGTTAAGCTATTCATGCTAACTTCTGTTTCCCTTCATACTAAGATTCGGTTATTCTGCTATGTATTCACATAGATCTTTTTCGTGAGTTACATTTCATCATTTCATGTATTTACATTTGGTTAAAAAGTTGCTTGGTTAAATAGACAGACCATTTTCATGCTATTTTTAAGGTATCACTTATTACATCAGGGTATGAAACCAGCTAACATTTCTGTATAGACATTGGACTCCCACGCTTACTGGAGTTTTTTTTTTTTTTTTATATATATAATTATCCATTTCATTACAATTAAATCAGCCTACATTACAGGCCTCATTTCTTTATTGTTAACCATGACACAAGGATTTAATTCCTTTTCATGCATACTCGGGTTGAATCACATGTACTGATCCAACCAATCATACGTTTCCTGCACAGTAATCGGTTAAACTTTCAAATACTTATTTTACACGATCTTAGGTTGTCTATTTTGTTTCAGTTTGCTTATTATATATATATGGTTTTAATAATAATAGTTATTTTATTTTACAATGCAGATATTACATGTATATTACTGTTATGGTTAGCCTACATTACGGCTCCTTTTTCTGTCATGCTCGTACGACATACCACGAGTTCAAGGACACGGTCCTATTTTCAAAGAGTATAATGGAGATATGATGTTATTACAACCATGTACATTACGATTACATGGCACTAACTATTCAGGCCATTTCTTATCATACTCATACGATATACCACGAGTATATAAGAACACGGTCCTACCTTCCACAGTGGGTTTCGGGTTGAATCACACGCATTGGTTCAACCACTCATATGTCACGTTACAACATTTTCTGCATAGATTGTCATTTCACATAATTTCACATGGCATTTACAAACTCAGGCCTTTTCTTGACACACTCAGACGACGTAACACGAGTATTCAAGAACACGGCATATACGTCTCACAAGACTTTCGGTTTTGAATCACACGTTCTGGTTCATACATTCATACGTCACTTTACAGCAACATTTATGATTCTGCATATTGTCACTTCACATTAAAAAGTCCCTTGCATTCCCAGATCAGTTTAGTGACATGCATATCATCTGATCACCTTCCATATATACACATTACACGGCCAATCCCCTGCTGCCAGGTATCGGACTCAGCGTAACGCTTGTCACCAAGCATGGGCAGTCATGTCACTATCATACTCATAGATTTTACACCTCCCACACATACTGCTAGAAGCCCTAATCCCAGCCTATACAGATTACACAGGTCTCACAGGATCCATTCTCACTCTATCCCTTTTTAGGTTTATCCAGGTTTTCATACCTGTCGAATCTCAAAACTTCATACATACTACCAGGTACGTAAGCCTGCTCACGTTGTAGTTCACATACGTTTCATTCTTCTAGGCCATAGAGTACTGGCAAGTTAGGGGTATAGGCCCAAATAGGTACCTCCCTTCTTGGCATTTCTGCCTATCGTTTAGTGGTCCGCGAGGCCAACACCCCGCCTCAACGTTTCAGAGGCAAACGCCATCGGGCCACACGTGAGTTAGCCGCCTCGCAATATTATAGAGAGGGCCTCACCTGTCACTCCCTCCCCCTGTTTTCTTTTACTATCACTGAGAGGCCTACGATTCCTGCCACTACGACAGGTGGCCTCAATAACCCCTCGCGCCAACTCATAGACAGAGCCTCTCATAGCCACTTGGCAACTAGCAGGGCCTCACCTGTCACAAAACAAGATTAATTTTTCGCCTTTCAGGCCTAGTTAGCCTGCCAGTATCACCCCTGGGGAATCGGTCACTACACCCCTTACCATGGCTGGGTCGGCCGCTGCGACCCCTCCAGCACTGGTTGAGTTGCAATCACTTTCTCCAGCCATCTGTTTCAGGGCACATGCTAAATCTGTGTCCAAATAAAATGTATCCCAAAACTATACTTAACATCAATAAACATTTCTGTACTTACGACATTACTGCCACATCATCCATCTAGACATTTGGTGGAATTCATTATCTCGGGTCTATCAGAAGGATTCACACAGGCCTCATACACATGCCTTCCGGAATCCTGGAATGTCCTAATTTACAATCCGCACAACAAACCCTACAGCGGTGGAGACACTCATAGCCAGGAAGTGGCAGAGGACTTCCTATGGGGGCCCTTCCAGTCCCCTCCGTTCACCACATGGCGGACAAACCCCATCGGTATTGTCACGGGGAAATCTTCTCACAAACAGAGACTTATCATTGATCTATCAACACCTCACACCTCTGCCACTCCTAGTCTGAACTCCCTCATACCCTCTGAGGAATTTTCACTGCAATATTCCACCATAGATCACGCCATTACGGCTATCATGCAGGCAGGGTCCGGAGCATGGCTCAGTAAGACTGATCTCACAATGCTTTCAAGTTACTGCCTATCCACCCTACACTGTGTCACCTGCATGGTATCAAGTGGGCAGGGAACTACTATTTTGCTCACGTTTAACATTTAGGTTCCAAAGTAGTCCGGCCATTTTCGACGTATTCGCCAAAACCCTATGCTGGTTTTATTAAATATAGCCAGATGCCCTACAGTTATACATTATCTGGATGATTTCTTACTGGTCGAGGAGAATATTTCCCCTCCCAGTAGCCTAAAAGAAACCATCAGTCTATTCGAACAGGTGGGTGTCCCAGTCTCCTCCACCAAGACTGAAGGACCAGATACCTTCATCACATTCCTGGGTATCATACTAGACTCAGCCACCATGCAAGCTAGCCTGCCACGCCCAAGGTAGAAAACATTCTGATCAACATAATCTCTACATACAACTCGGTACTTGCAACCGCAAGAATTACAGTCTCTGCCTGGGTCACTGAATTTTGCCATTCGCATCATACCTCAAGGCCGGGCTTTCATCTCACAACTCCTTTACATGTTTCCCACTTTTAGACATGATGGACACAGGCCACCCCTGGATACCCAAGCCACGGCAGGCGTAATTATGTGGAGAAATTTTTTAACCACCTTGAATGGTAAAAGCATGTTCCTTCCAAAATTGTCTGACTCCTCACCTACCATTTGGTCAGACGCGGCGTCTACCACAGGTTTTGCAGCAATTTTTCAGGAACGAATGGCTTTGGGGCAGCTGGCCTTCAGAAGTTCAGGACCTGGAGGGTTTTTCCACTACCTCAGCTCTGTTTGAGATATATCCCATCGTGACGGTTGCCGTGGCATGGGTGCATTTATGGGCAGGTTCGTCTGTACGTTGCTACTCAGACAACCAAGTAACTTGTCACATTATAAACAAGGCCGATCCAAATCACTGACTATTATGAGATTCTTGAGGAAACTCACTTGGCTGGCTGCATGTCATAATTTTCTCTTGTTTTGTATTCATGTTCCAGGTGTATGTAACACTGCTGCTGACAATTTGTCTCGCTTTAATTTCCAGGCTTTTCGTCGAATACTCCCGTCAGCCGCACTCACAGCCACGAACACCCCACTATTCCACCATCTAGTAATGGACTAGATGCTATTATGCAACATAGCAGAACATTGTCCCAATTAGCACTGTCTACTAATACCCGGGAAACTTACGATAGAGCTTTCATTTGATTTAAAGATTCCTTTCTGAACACAACATCTTACAACCTTTCATCGTGACATCCTGGTTGGGCTTTGCTTCTTTTTGCCACCTCAAACTCAAACTATCATACAACACAATCAAACCATATCTGACAGGCATCCAACATCACATGCTAACTTTACAACCAGACAAATCAAGTGTCCTCCTACCAATTAAGAACATCCTTAGGGGTATTTAGAGATCCGAACCCCCACGTACGGCCCAGAGGCTACCCATAGATTTCCATATTTTTGAAGACTTATACAATTCACTAGATTTAAACCCTTTGCCAACAACACAAACCTCATCATTAAAACCGCCATATACGTAGCCTTGTTTATGGTTTCTTGAGACCAAGAGAATTTACCGCCATCAGCACAACACAGTCCACTCACATCCTACTTCATTCACACTTAACAAAACACATGGACTATTATATCTTGACTCTGCCTCACTCCAAAACCAGTCAACATGCACTTTCAGTAGAGGTTAAGTACTATCCTACTCACAACAGGTGGAGCCCCGTCAAACTACTGGACTCATATACCCAGCATAACAACGAACCACCATCTCAACCACTTTCAGTCTACAAGGTTCGGTACTCACTACCACCACCTTTATGACACACGTCAGGTCTTTACTTACACACCTGGGCCTCAAATCAGCTAACTATTTGGGCCACTCCTTCCGCATAGGAGCAGCCTCCACAGCATCCAGTGCAAACATTCCAACATAACATTCTTGTTATCAAGTCACTAGGGCGCTGGAAATCATCGGCTTACTCTAGATACATACCTAACCCGGTACAAGAAGTAAGAAATGCCTTTCAAGACATGTCTGGTTAAAGTATGTATATTGCTGGTATGTAATAAATTTGATTTTCTACTTTTGCCCTCTTTATTTACAGGCCTACCTCATCGTCGGTTCCGGCACACCACAACCGACTTGCTCTTTTAATACCATCCTACACTTATCAGTGTTTGTATCTTCTGTACTATCATGAGCCCTTAACACAAGTATTAAGGCCTTTTGGCCTGTAATTGTGGGAGGGGCGTATGACACACCTCTTCCCTACTTAAGGGACACCCCTTACCTGGCTCCATATCGTTCAAGATCAGCGCTGCATCACCCTCCCACCCACTCCTCATTATTAATTCCTTTTCTCTTTACATTTCTTCTTGGTGGGCCCTCTTTATTTACAGGCCTACCTCATCGTCGGTTCCGGCACACCACAACCGACTTGCTCTTTTAATACCATCCTACACTTATCAGTGTTTGTATCTTCTGTACTATCATGAGCCCTTAACACAAATATATATATATATATATATATCTCTATCAGTATCTATGTATCTATGTATCTATCTATATATCTATCTATCTCTCTATCATTATCTATATATCCATCTACCTATCTCTCTATCAGTATCTATCTATCTATCTATCTATCTATTTATCTCTCTATCAGTATCTATCTATCTATTTATCTCTCTATCAGTATCTATCTATCTATCTATCGCTCTATCAGTATCTATCTTTCTCTCTATCAGTATCTATCTATCTATCTATCTCTCTATCAGTATCTATCTATCTATCAGTATCTATCTATCTATCTATCTATCTATCTATATATATCAATCTATCTAGCTCTATCTCTCTATCAGTATATATCTATCTATTTCCCTCTATCTATCTATCAGTATCTATCTATCTATCTCTCTATCAGTATCTATCTATCTATCTCTCTATCAGTATCTATCTATCTCTCTATCAGTATCTATCTATCTATCTGTCTATCTATCTAATCTCTCTCTCCTTCTCTATCGTCTGTCTCTCTCTCTCGTCTGTGTGTCTCTGTCATCTACCTATCTCTCTATCAGTATCTATCTATCTATCTATCTATATATCTATCTATCAGCATTTATCTCTCTATCAGTATCTATCTATCTATCTGTCTATCTATATATCTATCTATCTGTATCTATCTCTCTATCAGTATCTATCTATCTATCTATCTCTCTATCAGTATCTATCTTTCTATCAGTATCTATCTATCTATCTATCTATCTGTCTATCTATCTATCTGTCTATCTATCTAATCTCTCTCTCCTTCTCTATCGTCTGTCTCTCTCTCTCGTCTGTCTCTCTCAGTGTGTCTGTGTGTCTCTGTCTCTCACATGCACTGTAATCATGACATCACATCCATGCTAGCTCAATGTTTGCATGACACGCATCTCACAATAGCACGCCAACAATATGAGTCTTTTCGAAATAAGACTGAGAGGCAGACAGTCTGCAGACAGAAGACAGTGGCTTGAGATCTGGACCACACGGAAGAATAAATCTTAGCACTGCTCCAGACACATGGATTCTGATAGACATTTCAAATCCACCAGAAACTCCAGGGAATATTTTGCAAGAGTGTCTTCTTGGCCGCAAGGGGGGATTTAGGTTCAAGGATGTGTTTAATTCCCCCCCATTTAGCCTTTCATAGCCAGAAAGATCTGACATGGAAAAGACGGAAAACATAAGACAAAAAAAAGAAAAAATGATGTAAATCCTTGGAAACTTCATGATATCACTTTGGCAAACAACCTTATTAACCCGATTTAACTTGTGAAAATCCAAAAAGTTACCACCAAATATTAGTACAAATATTACTATTTTCTAAAACTTCGTAAACATTTCACCCCTTAAAACAGATTCCCTCATCCCTCAATAAGGTAAGATATAATAATAGTGGGATACATATACACATATTAAAACATACTATTATATTATGTAATACATAATATTACAAACAACATGTTTAACCACTGCCAGTTATAGGACACCAGTCCACCACCTTGACCAGAGTTTGATTTACGCTAATCTCTCTTTTTCTCTCTCTATGTCTCTACGCTAATATTTGGTGGGAGATTTGCAAAAATCCTGGTAACGTTTTGGATTTTCACAAGTTAAATCAGCAGGACCGGCCGCCGGGCAGCCCCACTGGACCCCAGGGAATGCCCTCAGCACCCCAAAAAGTAAGGAGGCTAGGGGGATTAAATTAAAAAAAAAAAACATATGTGTGTGTGTGTGTGTTAGTGTTAGTGTGTGTGTTAGTGTGTGTGTTTGCTAGTGAGTGTCAGTGAGTGTGTGTCTGCTAGTGAGTGTCAGTGAGTGTGTTACTGTGTGTGTCTGTTACTGAGTGTGATTGTGTGTCTGTTACTGAGTCTGTTTGATGTCTGTTAGTTAGTGTGTGTTTGTCAGTGAGAGTGTATGTTTTGTAAGTGAGTGTGTATGTATGTCTGTCACTGAGTGTGTCTCTGTCAGTAAATGTGTGAGTCTGTTTGCTAGTGTGTATGCGTCTGTTCGTGAGAGTGTGTGTCTTCAGCACTTACCTTTCTCCAGCGCCGGATTTCCTTGGCACTGGGGATCCCTCTGCCTCTCAGCTCTGAATGCGCATGCGCGGCAAGATCCAGGCGCGCATTCAAACCTCCCATAGGAAAGCATTACTCAATGCTTTCCTATGGACGTTTAGGGTCTTCTCACTGTGATTTTCACAGTGAGAATCGCGGAAGCTCCTCTAGCGGCTGTCAATGAGACAGCCACTAGAGGCTGGATTAACCCTCAGTGAAACATAGCAGTTTCTCTGAAACTGCTATGTTTTCAGCTGCAGGGTTAAAACTAGAGGGACCTGGCACCCAGACAACTTAATTGAGCTGATGTGATCTGGGTGTCTGTAGTGGTCCTTTAAGTGTGTGTGCATCTGCATGCACTGGCGTACATACCTCGGTCGCAGGGGTCGCAGCCCTGCAACCCCTGTGACCAGGTGCCTGCCACCATGTGTTGGGGCCCCGGCCCGCGCAGAGTAAGCGCGGGGGAGTGGAGGGGGGGGGGCCCACGGATCAATTTTCGCACCGGGGCCCCATGGGTCATGTGTACGCCACTGGGCACTTTTACTGATAAACAAGAACAAAAAGGGGAAAAAAGTCAAAAGAAGGGGAGGGAGAGTGGGAGAAAGATCTCTTGGCTGCAACGTTCCAGAACCAGTGGAGGACTAGGAATAGGTAAGGTGCAATATTTAAACCTTTTCCCAAACGCTGAAACATTAGAGACTCATTTATCCATACTGTCATAAGTATCGTATCTATAAATGACGGAACTCAAGGTCTGGGCCAACATGGCCGTCCCCAAGTCGGCCCCCGATTCCACCCACAGAGCCCATTCTGAGTCCACCTACAAGGGTGAAGTGTGTATGTACTGAATGTGGTGTGTGTGTAGGGGATGTCTAATGTGTTGTGGATGTGGTGTGTGTGTGTGTGTGTAATATATGCAGTGTTTGTGTGTATTAGATGCAGAGTGTGTTTGTGTAATGGATAGAATGTGTGTTTGTATAGTTGATGTAGTGTGTGTTTGTGTAGTGGATGTAGTTTGTGTATATTGACTGCAGAGTGTGTGCTTGTGTAGTGGATGTAGTGTGTGTACAGTGAATGCTTAGTGTGTGTTTGTGTAGAGGGTGTAGTGTATGTGTGTGTATAGTAAATGCAGAGTGTGTATATTGAATGCAGAGTGTGTATTTGTGTAGTGGATGTAGTGAATGCGTTTTTTTGTGTAGTGAATGTAGTGTTTGTGTGTATTTGATGCAGTATGTATAGTGACTGCAGAGTGTGTGTATTGACTGCAGAGTGTGTGCTTGTGTAGTGTATGTAGTGTGTGTGTATAGTGACTGCCGAGTGTGTCTAGCAAATGCAGAGTGTGTGTTTGTGTAGTGGATGTAGTGTGTGTCTGTAGTGACTGCAGAGTGTGTTTAGTGACTGCAGAGTGTGTATAGTGAATGCAGAGTTTGTGTAGTGGATGTAGTGTGTGTGTGTAGTGAATGCAGAGTGTGTAGAATGTTGTGAATGTAGAGTGTGTATGCTGACTGCAGAGTGTGTGTAGTGGATGCTGTGTATATGTAGTGGATACTGTTTGTATAGTGAATGCAGTGTGTGTTTATGTAGTGGGTCCTGTGTGTATAGTGAATGCAGTGTGTGTTTATGTAGTGGATACTGTTTGCATAGTGAATGCAGTGTGTGTTTATGTAGTGGATCCTGTGTGTATAGTGAATGCAGTGTGTGTTTATGTAGTGGATCCTGTGTGTATAGTGAATGCAGTGTGTGTTTATGTAGTGGATCCTGTGTGTATAGTGAATGCAGTGTGTGTTTATGTAGTGGATCCTGTGTGTATAGTGAATGCAGTGTGTGTTTATGTAGTGGATACTGTTTGCATAGTGAATGCAGTGTGTGTTTATGTAGTGGATCCTGTGTGTATAGTGAATGCAGTGTGTGTTTATGTAGTGGATCCTGTGTGTATAGTGAATGCAGTGTGTGTTTATGTAGTGGATCCTGTGTGTATAGTGAATGCAGTGTGTGTTTATGTAGTGGATCCTGTGTGTATAGTGAATGCAGTGTGTGTTTATGTAGTGGATCCTGTGTGTATAGTGAATGCAGTGTGTGTTTGTGTAGTGGATGTTGTATGTGTTTTTGCAGTGGATGCTGTGTGTGTGTGTGTTTGTGCAGTAGATGCTGTGTGTGTGTGTGTGTGTATTGGATGTGTCTTTATGTTGGACAAATGCTGTGGGGTGTTTAAAAAAAAAAAAATGTATTCCTCCCTCGCTGCCTCTTACCTGTAGCCAAGGAGGGGGGACACTGGATCCCTGGTGGTCCGGTGGCTCAGCTAGTTATAAGGCCAAGAGGGATCCAGCAGTCTGCTTCTTTCCCCTCAGGCAGTCAGTCATCTACTTCTGACGCAAATCCGGCATGCATTGCGTGCTGCAGAGCATTGTTGTCATGGCAACTTGCAGCAATTCTTTACAGCCGTGGCTTGTGAGAGCCCCGGATCAGGAGGTCAGTGTGCACTGGGCCCCTCTCTGAAGCCAGCAAGGCCCATAGGGGTATATATAAATAGCGGATTAAGCTCTGGGGTATTTGAAGGCCAAGGAAACAACTAAAGTAGGTTTAATTTGTGGTTGATCAAAAATACCTAAAGCCAGCTGCCGAAGTTCAATGAACCTGCTTAACCTTTCCACCCTCACCTCCATATCAGACACATCTGGGGACAGAGCATGGATGGCTCCACATGTAGTCTTTATGTCTGGAGGTCTGAGACATACTGAGACATAAAGTGTATGAAGGAATTTGATGGCGGTCCTATTTATTGATTCTGGGCATATAAGACAACTAGGTCAATTCTCTTCTACAATAAACGATCTACAATAAATACGCTTCCCTTCAATATCTTCTTCCCTTCTGTGCAGGTCCACTTAACCAATGACTCTTTCTGATTTCTTGCCTCTTTGTCCATATTCTATACTTTCCTTTCTATACGCTCATTATCTCCTGTTTTTCAAACATAGTGACTGCAGAATATTGCTTCTAGATTCTATCTTCATCATACTCACTATATATTAAAGTGTGATATAAAAACTGCAAAATAAATATATGAATGCCCTAGAAGCCAGAAGATTGTATGTGCATACGGCCCCCTGGATGGACAGCCTGGGTTACATGTGCGATGTCAATGTCATTTCCATTTAATGAGATTTTGCTCTGTGTTTTTTTTCCTTTGATCTCCACTCCATGGAATGCAAATGGTTTCATGTTCAGACCTAAATACGTTCTTGATCTACTGGGATTTTCTCATCGGAAGATTTTCATGAATTAGCAGCCATAGTGCATTGGGTCTTCCAGGCAAGATATGTGATCAGTCCTGGTTTATGAGTGATCTAGACAGTGTTCCAGAGTACAACACCTATCATGTCCCTTCATCTAATACATCACACATGAATACAGCCAGCAGATCAGTCAATGATCCCCATAAACCTCCCCAAATTACTTCCAACACACCCAGCAGAGCCCTCCCAGACATACCTATTCTTTATGTAGACTACCAATAAACTATGCTTCACATTCCCATCCAAAGCTCATCAAAATAAACTCATAATTAAACTCATTTTTCAACACAGCTGATTATTTAAATATAAAGAATCTCTTTATCAATTACTATATGACCCTTTTCCACACAGGGAAATTGAGCGTTATTTACTAAACAGTGACTTTTGGTGAGTCTCAACTAACGTGCAATATATTGGTTGTCATAGCTGAGTTGCTACAAACTAACTCTCCCAAATCTGAGGAACTGATCAATCTTTGGATTGAATTATTATTATTATTTGGCATTTATATGGCACCAACATATTCGGCGTAATACCTGCGTAAATCCCTGCGTAAACATTGCTATGTCCTGCTTCTCTTTATAGGGGGCCACAGGATCGAGTCCCAGAATCCTAGGTTCCCGGCTAGGTCTCAGCATAGCCCCTTTCTCAGGACAATAAAAATTGTTTTTTATTTAAGCTGGGTAATAACATCTTGTTAAATGTACCAGTCCTGGTTAAATACCTTGATACAATTAAAGGGGCAAACGTTTAAAAATAATATCAGGAAGTATTACTTTACTGAGAGGGTAGTGGATGCATGGAATAGCCTTCCAGCTGAAGTGGTAGAGGTTAACACAGTAAAGGAGTTTAAGCATGCGTGGGATAGGCATAAGGCTATCCTAACTATAAGATAAGGCCAGGGACTAATGAAAGTATTTAGAAAATTGGTCAGACTAGATGGGCCGAATGGTTCTTATCTGCCGTCACATTCTATGTTTCTATTACTACTCCTATGGTTAATATCTAATGAAACATGCCTGCATATTAGACCCCACTCATAGAGCATGGATAATTGTGTTTTGTAAAATGCGTATATGAAACCAGCATGCGCACACCACCGTGACACACCCCTTTCAGAAGCCACGCCCCCCCCCCCATCACAACTGAATCAAATAACCTCAACTTGGGAGGTACAGAGCCAACAAATATCTCCAGCTATTCACTATTTAGTAAATAAACCCAGGCAGAAGCGAGCTATGCACACAAAGCACCGCTATAAAACTAAAAAAACACACTCTCTCTATCTGTGTTATATGGAGCTATTGAAGTAGCATGACAGCAGGTTAGCTTGTGCTGGGTACCGGGTTAATAGCTAACACAGCTATCTACATAACGATAGGCTTTTAATGAAACAAATACATCGCAGAGAGCCACAGGCACCATCCCAGCTCCCATATCTAACATGCGCAGTTCTCGTACTCCAATCGTATCATTGGATGTAATCGTCAAACATGGCGAGTTTTAATTATGGAATATGAAATGAATCCTTTTCTTTCGGCATACTGCAAGTCTTCTTCACATACCTACTACAATAATTATACACAAAATATTGATCATTTCAGCTCTTCAATAAAGTCGTTACCAGGAGCTTTAATACAAATCTTTATTTTTTTTATATGACGCATTGCAGTAAAATAACACTAACAGTTTGAATTAATGAACTGTTCGGTGTTTTTATTTGTGTCAGGATTAGAGTAATGGGGGTTGTAGTGCATAGCAGCTGAAGTGCCAGACATATTCTAACCCTGAATGGAATACAATACTTGAAATATAAGTCTCAAGTACAAATTAATATAAAAATATTCTCTGTATATCACATGTAGAATTCCTTATCTGCCAGAAAATCAATCAATAAAAATCCATTAAAGTGCTACAGTTTGTCTTAAAACTACAACACAGAGAAAACACAGATTAGAAGTCACTGGAAACGGGACGTTTTACTTCTTCTGTTTTGCTGATGGAATCAGCTGTGGTCCAGCAAGGTCTTGTGGGAAATCTCCCTTCTTGCGTTCGGGTTTAAGGAGCCTGCGGACTAAATCTAAATGGGAAAACCGAATTTACTGTTTAACCTTTGTGCTTCAGTGTTGCTGAAGATTCCAACTTTCAATGGTTAAAGCTCAGAATGCCTCGCTGACTGATGACAAGGCTGGAAACCATCACAATACTTTCATTTATTTTTGGCATCTTCAGAAACAGCAATAATGCGCACATCTGTTATTATTAAAGAAGAATGACACTTAACGAACGTCATGCACGAAACGTCGCCAGTGACCTTACCTCTCATCGTCCCTTTGTGCTCACAAATGCCAGACGCCAGTTAACTCGTTTTCCTCTTCTTCTTTTTTTTTGTTTTCCTTTCACGTCATTCAAACAAAAAAATATATAGAACAGTCCATTTGAAAGTGATAACAAAAAGCAAAGAAACAAACAAAACAAGATCAACGCAAAAAAGGAAAATAATTGGTGAAAACAAAAAGAAAAAAAGAAAATTTCTGAAAACCGATTTTAAGTTAGAAGAATAATTCTGTTCAGTATATAGAACTCTACTGTTTCCAAACACAGTTCCATCTTCCCTTAAACAAAAGCATCTTCTCGTGTGAGGCTCCCTGTGTCTTTATCAGCTAAAAATGATACAACAGCATCTCCGCTGCCTCTTTTCTTTGGTCTGCAGCCTATGAAAACTTCCGCCGTGTTTAGGAAGAGGGAGAGAGAGATAGAGAGAGAGAGACAGAGACAGAGCTTATGTCTTAAACTTCTATATTTTAAATAAAATTCGCCTCGAAGCTGAGCCCACAAAAGAAGACTTGGCTCGCTTCCCCAGCAGGGAAGGAGAAATATGACCCGGTTGTGTGTGTGTGTGTGTGTGTGCGTGCTGTAGAGAGACGGCATTGCTCCCTCCCACTTTGTTAACATTAATGGCAAACAAATGTGCGAGCATTGAGCTGATGGTAGGTCGGATTTTAATGCGGAGTGGGACATGTAACAGCTGACAGAGGGAAATGTTAGCACAGTGTCAGGTACAGGAAACCAGAGTTTTTGGAAAAGGTTCACTTGCAGCGATATACATCTGCTATATGTGTGCTTTGAGGGTGTGACATGTTAGGCAAAGTAGGGATGGTGATACGACTAAGACACACAAGGTAGCAAAACTCCAAAATCTCTCTACTTAGTATGTAGTCAGTTTATTTTAATACCTCTTTATTGGACTAAGAAAAGCTAGGTCGCAAGACTCTCAGTTTATTACATAGTTACATAGTTACATAGTCACATAGCTGAAAAGAGACTTGCATCCATCAAGTTCAGCCGTCCTCACATATGCTTTGCTGTTGATCCAAAAGAAGGCAAAAAACCTAGTCTGTAGCACTTCCAATTTTGCCACAAACGAAGACAAAATCTTGACCCCAAAATAGCAGTCAGATGTCTCCTTGGATCAAGCAGCTATTACCCCAGTAATTAGAAATTATATCCCTGTATGTTATGTTTTTGTCCTTTTTGTATTTATCCAATTGCAGTTTAAACATCTGTATGGACTCTGATAAAACCATCTCTTCAGGCAGAGAATTCCATATCTTTATTGCTCTTACTGTAAAAGGTTAATCTGCTATCTAAGGTCGTCACTAAACATTTCTAATAGTCCAATAAAAAAGATATTAAAAGAAATGGTAATACTTGTAGACATGGTCATGATACCAAGACCAATGTACAACATTAACTGAAAAAGGTGGGCATGAAGAAATATCTGGAATAAAGTGGAACAAACAGAAGGAAGATCCCATTGGTTTCCATGTTGGCTGTGTCAATTTTAAAACGTTTGCCCCAGAATCGCTCTTCATATACAGCCACAACAACAAAACACCAAAAAATGGCAATCTACAATACAGAAATAATAGAGAGGGACATAGCGCAATATTGTCACAGAGAATAGAAATAAGTGATATAGAGGATTGCACTCACAAACATAGTTTGATATGCCTTCAATCAAACTATGTTTGTGAGTGCAATCCTCTATATCACTTATTTCTATTCTCTGTGACAATATTGCGCTATGTCCCTCTCTATTATTTCTGTATTGTAGATTGCCATTTTTTGGTGTTTTGTTGTTATTGCCTTGAGGATATAAGAGGAATCCTTTATCTACAATACAGCTAATTAAGGGTAATTTGTGTGTTTGTTTCACCTAATACCCACTAAGTGTGTTTGCTGTCTGCACACAGGTGAATTCATATTGTTTTGCTGTTTATTTGATCATATACAGCCACAGTAATATTTTTTTTACCATGAACAATACATTGTAATTGTCTCTTGTTCTTTTATATTCCTACTTCAAGTTTGTGTTAGCCAACAGTTCTCACCTCCCATTCTGCCGCTCTGCCACAAGGGGCATTGCTCCCTCACTGATCTAGCAGGTGTAACATCAGTCAACCTCACCCACTCTTTTACATTTTCTCCCTCTTGCATTGCTTTATCCCAGGATCTCCTAGTGGGCAGACTCTGTCACGTACGGTGGTATTCACCTGTTGGTTCTGCCGGTTTCAGTTTGTCTCCTGTCAAATACCTACGGTTTTATTTATCATTGTAATATTATTCAGCATTGCCCAATATGTGGGCATTATAGAAATAATAACAATTATATTCACAGCAATAAGAATGATGCCACTGGACAAATATTTAATGGTTTACTTATGAGATTCTGGAGATATGATTCTTAGACATTGGTCAAAAAAACAACCATATGACCTATTACATAGATCTATAACCTTGCCAACTGGAAATGATTTCACCCACTCAATAACACGAATAACTAATTGTAAGTAACAAAATATACAAACATAATATTGCAGATCAACAACACATAAACAACTGAACATACAGGGCAAAAATAAAGCTCCTGAGATATGTGTTTCACTCAAAACAGTCATCATCTGATGTTTTTCTCACTTGGGATGTCACTTCTGTAGCAAGACCTTTCCATGAGCAGCACTGACCAGGACAGTCACTACAAAAACAGCAACAATTTATAGAAAGAATTTCCGAGGTAAAAAGGGAGCCTTAACCTAGGTGAATTAAGAACATTGTATTTGCAAGCATTTTGAGACAATCATAGATAAAATGAAAATAAATATACAAACTGGCAACAGCCCTATGCCCCTACTCCAAACAGACCGTTGTCAATACTTTTTATGCTGGCACTAAATACTATTTCTATAATTGTGCCACTGAACGTGTTCCCTAGAATTGAACAACCTATAAACATGAGGTGCTAAAGAACCCTCAAATGTTTAAATCATCTGGCATGTTTCAGTGTTATAGTTGGTTTGCAGTGGTTTTACTTTTGAAAACCATTGAAGACCAAGCTGTCCAAATCTCGAAATGTTGTTTGATTGCCAGTTTAGAAAGCCATCTGCAGGTTGTGCCATGCAGAGTCACTCATTCCTAAACCACCACTTCCTCCATCCTAGGCTACACCTTCATCCTCAAAGACCACAAAGGGGGCACGGCAGCTTTGAGGGATGTGTTCTCCACGTGTTTTCATTTCATAAATAGTTAGTAGACCTTAAAGTGGTACTGTCACCTGCCCTCCTCAAAAAAAAGTTTTACATGAAGATAAAATCTGCATTTTCACTGAAACTCCAACCCAGTCAAAAGATATCATAAGACAAAGTAGCAACAACTTGATCGAATGCATTTTAACTACGCTTGACAGAGCTGGACAAGTGAAGAAAAAGTTATTGTCTATGAAGGGTTTTGCAGGATCCTCCATAGACATCAGTGTTGTACTCTTATACATGCGCAAGAGTATGGCGCGGAAATGGGCTCTTGGCAGATACAGGGCCAGGACAAAAAGGATCTACCAGATGATCATGGAGGCGGCCATGAGATACAACTTCAGGTAAGTAAAACTTTCCTTCCCTTGCACTCCACAGCCCCAAAGAGCCACTTTAAAGATATTGATAATGTAATATTGTATGAAAATATTCTATTTAGTGAGTTTCCAATAATAAAGTCAGAACTCTTTAAATTAAAGGAACAATCTAAGCATCAACTAAAGGTCCCCAGGCACATTGCTTGCTAGATTGCTTATTAGAAATGTATACCATGTTAGTAATGTCAATATAATGCAAATTTAGACAACACTGATTGGCTGAGCGTGTCATCCAAATTTTGGAGAAATAGATATTGGTTATGCAGAAATACAGCCAGTGTGCCAATGGTCAGACTCTGGGTTCCAGAGCTGTTCACATGCTGCTATTACATGCTGCTATTACAGACCAGTGGATCTTACAGTAGGCTCTATTAAGATGGAGCAAGAATTAATGCAGCAAAATATGGGAAAAACTAATATACTTTTCAGAAAACTGTTCCTGTGATCACCTGCCTTGTGCGACCTCCATATAGCTATTCTATAATGTCTTACTAGTCGAGGCTTCCAGAAACAGCAATATCACAGTGATCACGGCGATATTAAAAGCATTTAATCCAGTCCATATGTGGTACGGAGCCTATCATTAAGTACATTAATGCCAGCTCCATACCCCATACAGCCCCTGTAGCGACGAAGGTAATGGTGCAGTTTAGCCCCTTTGTGACAGGGTCTATATCTGGTATAGAGCTGTCATTGATGTACTTAAAGAAACACTATAGGGTCAGAATACAAATGTGTATTCCTGCCCCTATAGCGTTAAAACCACCATTCAGGAGGCTTGCATCCTCTTGTCCCTTTTAAAAGGTAAAAAAAACATACTTTATTTCCAGCACCACGCCCCTGATCCACCTCCTTGGCTGACATCATGAGAACTGATGATCTCAGCCAATCCAATGCTTTCCCGGGCATTAATGGCATGGCTCACTTTCGGTTATTTTGACCTTACATTTTAAATTCACTTTTTATTCTCACATTAGTAAGTAAGCCTGTTAGTTTTCATGTGTATGTCTCACCTCATGTACCAATCTATTTACTATTAGAGTCCTCCTTCTAAAAATAATCCTATGTATTTCAGGGGAAATTGGTAAAAAAAAATAAAAATAGGGAGATTTTTTTAATAAATTCCATTTAATATCATACTGTGCACCTGCACACTCAAACAATATGTGTGTTCACTAGATGCCTTCTCTTGCATCCAGCTTGGCTTGCTAATACAGACACTACCCTGACTTCTCCCAATATCCGTAAAAAATTCCAAAAATGGGGCAAGGGTTACAACCGCAGCCCACAAATAGCAATACGCCTAATTTTACCAATGAATAGCATTACACTTCATTTGAGATGTAAATGGATGAATGCACACACAGCATCTCACAAAAGTGAGTACACCCCTCACATCTTTGTAAATATTGTATTATATCTTTTCATGTGACAACACTGAAGAATTTTACACACTTTTGTTGCCAACGGTTTAGACATTAATGGCTGTGTGTTGAGTTATTTTGAAGGGACAGCTAATTTACACTGTTATACAGGCTGTGCACTTACTACTTTACATTGTAGCAGAGTGTCATTTATTGTGTCACATGAGAAGATATAATAAAATAATTACAAAAATGTGAGGGGTGTACTCACTTTTGTGAGATACTGTGTGTGCCTGAAATTATCCGGGGATAAAGAGCCCCACATTTGAGGTTTCAGTTCTAAAGGCCCCAACCTAGTGAATACCGAAAAGCTTTCGTTTGGAATGTATGGTGTATGCTAAGTGCTTCATTGGCACATTCTCATGGGAACATTGTCCTTGTTACTGCCAAGGTGAGAAGCATTCGAGCAGGTATCAATCTCTCTATGGATTTATAGAATGAATAAACAGGTTACGCCATGCTTCTAAATTTTAAGGTAAATAAAAAAAAAAACACATACAAAACACGAGAGGTTATTGTTATGGGTGAAAGACACATGAAACCGTCATGTTTGCAATTTCTTCTGAGATGTGGGATTGTCCTCCGCTGTCCAGAATGCTGGGGTATTCCGTATCAGCACACCATGTTCAGATGGCAATCAACCTCTTTTTGTCCTTGCATCACAAGCCCTCGACACATGCTGCTAAAATGGACCTCTGTATCCCATTTCATGGTGACGGAATGTTCTGTGTTTACTACAAAGTAACTATTAGATATCTGAGGGCCTGCCTGCAGTGTCTCCGACTGCAGTGTCTTTAACAGTCGGAGTGAAACTCGGTTAATCGATGAATAGTGAATTTGAGAACTGGAGCCGTGCCACCTGTATCTAATGGTAACATGACAAAGTGTAATCCTGGACTGAATCCCAGCAGCTAGTAAATAATACCTTGTTCCCATTCCATGTAACCTCTCCTAATAGCCATTAACATTGGATTTTCTACTAACTTTCTGCTAATGCGAGTGAATGTGTTCGTTTATTTTACATCACAACAAATGTAACTTCTTAAAGAAACTGCAGCTTGGACAATTAGAGGGCACGAACTACAGTTGTAGATCTCTGGCGCCCCCTGGTGGCTCTTTATTATCATTAACACCTCGTGATGACTTTGCCTGTTCTTTATAACATATAAATGTAAAATTCTCTATGTCAGCTATACTTTGACTTAAAAGCCTACTCTGGCCTTAACTTTGACTTCACACGTTAGTGAATATCTCTGTCTGTCAAATAAAGAACGAAGTAGAGTATATTTTGTTCTCATATGAATCCATATGTGTCATTTCCTTTATGAATATTGACTGAAATGGATTGTGGAAGATTATTTCAGATAAAACAAATGATTTGAGCTATCAGCTACTAACCTTTACTCCCACGTCTAATTGTAAAAAATAAAATAAGAATTAATGGCCACGCGCCCTAAATTTAATGATCTCCTCCCAAGGTGGGGCTCAGACGTTGGACTCTCATGCCTGAAGTACAGAGAGGTTTGTGGGCTCTTCCTTGCAGCACAACACTGAATTACTATGTGACTATATTGTTTTATTATTATTGTATTCCAGTTATTGCAGTATTGTTGGAAAACATTTAATAAAAAGTTAAGAAAGTGGAGAGTGATGAGACAATGTACTGATTTGGCCTCAATTTGGGATGTTTGTTCATTCTGGGTTTTTCTTCATCAACAAACCACTGCTCAGCTCCACTGACTGTTCCGCCTGCCAAACACAATCATTAAATGTTCCAACACCCCTTTTAAACATCATTATTCGAGGCTCGACTTCTTCTGTAGTTGACCTTTTTAGATACTTTCAAAGGCCGCACTCCCTATTATAATTGGGTCCAGGTGGGCGTTCTGTGAGTCCTACTTTTGTGACGTGATTTTTTTTTCTCCCCCGCTGTTGTCTCTTTCCACATGCTGAGAGAAGTTATGTACTTTTACAGTACCGCCCCAGGGTGATGGATCAAGCACGGTGCATGTTTTAGCAGTATTTGACAATTTCCGGGGTGCCATCCATTTGACTTATCTTCAGCTCATTGTTTCTCTAGTGGGTTATGCTGTGTCCTTAGTGATTCCCTGACTGCTTTAATATCACGCTTCTTGTTACAACTTCTCTCAGTCATCATTTTGGTCACATCAATCTTCTGAAATCATTTTGTTCTGGTATCTTAAGCAAGCGTTCATGCCCGCTGTGACTTAGTGTTCCGTTGCTAGATTCTAAATCCTTTACAGCACTTACTGTAGACATTTGGTAGTTAATGGCTTTTTACTCTAACATTGTCCCTTTGGAATGTACAATAATTTTTGCAGACATAGTTACATAGACTGATAAGAGACTTGCGTCCATTAGGTGCCCTGATACGCTCTGTGCTGAGCCTTGAGCCATTACACAATTCAGAAGTAATATTTTGGATTGCCTTTGATGGTAGCTTGTTTTGTAGGTAAGTTGCTGTCTTCATGGCTTTTCTTGCGTATACATTGCGTAGTTTGCAATCTGTTGATATCTGGAGTATGATTTTCCTTTCTGACTTTCCATTTGGTTCCGGGGCACATGGCACAGTGGCGTTTGATTGTTAAAGACTTGTTCTCTCTGGAATGCCAGCACTGGGTGGGCCTAGTGAGACCTGCGGACCATTTCTATTAGCAGTGATCTCTGGAGCTCAGCTCCCAATACACACCATCATGCTCCATAACCATGTTTGTTAAGTGTTTGTAGTGGAAAGAGCTGCAGGGTCCCATGTTTGAATTTTTGCAAGATCAATTTGTCTTGAGATCATTAAAACAAGTTCCATTACGTTGGGATATAATGACATCCCGACCTCAAGAAGTACTTGGAAACTAGAGAGGTTTTTATGAACTATACGATGTCATTATGGGTTGAACGGGTAAAATCCCCACAACTTCATATTGTCCAGAATTAAGAATGTTATGTTTCTTCTATGAGAATTGTTTTCTTAAACTGGGGGATATAATGACATAAAATCAATGTTAATTTGTGTGGTGAAAACACACTAAAATAGCTCTCTTAATTTAAATAGAGACTGTAGGCACTGTAACTGAAGTGGTTATAGTGTATAGGGTCCTCCTCTCAGTGTTAAACCATTTTTAATTAATGAATGCTAAACAAGAGTGCCCAGATACCCATCCCTCGGTGATGGTTTGCCTAACGAGGAAGCATTAACCTGAGCAACATTGGATGGCTGTGATTGGCTAATAGTGTCAGCGTTTGATGGCTGTTATTGGCTAGGAGTGTCAGCATTGGATGGTTGTGATTGGCTAATAGTGTCAGCGTTTGATGGCTGTTATTGGCTAGGAGTGTCAGCATTGGATGGTTGTGATTGGCTAAGAGTGTCAAAATTGGCCATAGCCATCACTCTGGTGGGTGCTGGTTTGTGGGTGGCCAGGGACCTTCGCCTGGTGTTAAACTGCTCAAAAATGGTTTAACACTGAATTGAGGGACAGTGCCAGGAAATTCCAGGCACTATAGCCACTTTGGTAAGATGAATTGGTTATACCGTTTAATAGCCGCATTTACTGGGTTAACTTCAAATATGTCTATACTTTGTCTGGTCATCCTAATATAACAGATTTACCGATATCCCTGCAGTCAGCTCAGAGTCACATGAAGAATTAATCAGTTTCTTAATGCTTAGTACAGGCCAACGCTGAGCAAGTCAAACAGGACGCACAGTCAGGGTCAGAGTAAAAAAATGTCATAGATTTAAAAATAATCTGACGAGGTTTAGTGTAGACAGATGGCTGGGGTGATGAAATTGACCGCACAATGTTTCATAATCATGTCTGTTGCTTATTGTTTTTTTTTGTTTTTTTTAATACAATGGCCAAGAGTCAAAATAGATACATGCAGATGTTTTCCATGGGTTCAAGTCAAAGAAAGGACTTGCAATAGATAATCGTTTTTCCGGGGTTGTATCGCAGAGTTTATTCCCTTGCTGCCTTTTTATTGACATGGATGAAGTGTCCGAAGGATTAAGTTAGCAGTTCGGCTTAAAACCCTGCAGCTGCATGATTATCTGCTATCCCCGGTGCTGTCCGTGGTATTTCTTCTAAGGTATTTTCTCCACTTAGCCGAGGCCGGTCCTGAGACCTGAACTCAGTCACAGGAAATTACTGCGAGGGGGACACAGTCTGAACTTGCTTCATTTTTTTAATTTTATTTTTATTAATACTTTTTATTGTACAAAATATTGAAATAATGATACTGACAAATATATAAGCGTATACATATAGGTACAAATACAGAAAGACAATCAAACATTCAAGAGGAGGGTATATCCCACATAAAGCTAACTAAATTATGAAATCATTGACCTACCTACTAGAATATTTCCATTCTTAGATACCTTGGGCTGGAGCACTTAGTGTCTATATAATGCCCACAAATTGGTCTTTTTTTTATTGATCTTAGCTAAGTTGATGTAATTATCATATATAGATATTTGTTTATGGTTTACAAGTGGTTTTGACGTACTTATTCCTGTTTCCATTTCTAACTGGTATAACAATTGGTTTATCGAGTGTTCTTTAGACGGACTTGTAATATTTTCCAGAATCTCGCGATTTAATACGTTGACTGCCATAAAGCAGTGAATCACAATAGTACTATAGTGGATTTGCTTCATTTTTATTGTAATGAACAGATCTGTGCAGCTAGCTTAGATGGCTTGCGGACTGCTGGAAATCGTACTGGAGATTCAAGGATGATGGCACAGAATTCCTTTTTTGTTACAATAAACTATGTTCTATCCAATGTTATCTAGCAAAGTTCCCCTTCCTGCTTGTAGCATGTCCTGTTGTGGGGACATTTGAAAATGAATGGAGGGTGGAATAATTTGTGTAAATATAGTGGATCTCTCTTATACAGGGCCGGATTAAGAGCACAGTGGGCCTGGAGCTGACAATTATGATGGGCCTAATTACTGACTCTTATCGACCAAAATTACTAAAACAATCATACCTCCCAAGCGTGATGTATCTGATGGAGATGGTGCACGAGGGAAACTCATAGGATGCAGCTATAAGAAAACACATACTCTATGCTAATCTCTCTCTAATTTATGCTTTCATCTTTTAAGTAAATCCATAACCCCTAACAGCAGTGTCCAGTGAAGCAGGAAGTCAATGGGCAGGGTAAAAGGTGTGCCACTGGCGCAAATCACGTGACAAGACCTGCCAAAAGGGGTGAACACAGCCTTAATCATTTGTATAATTAATTAGTTATGCGTGAAATCACATGATGTAAATCACAAGGAGTGACATCAGAAAAAATTCTGTAAAATCACGAACAAACTACTCACAGTTTGATTCTGCTGTATAGATGGATTGCTCCCAGTGTCTCAGTGTCCCTATGTATCACAGTGTCAGTGTCCCCATGTCGCCCAGTCCCCTAGTCTGCCAGTGTCTGTGTCCCCATTTCTCCCAGTGTCCCAATGTCTCAGTGTATCCCCATGTCACTAGGATACTGGGGACACTGAGAGACATGGGGACACTGAGAGACCCGGGGACACAGAGACATGGGGACACTGGGAGACATGGGGACACTGAGACATTTAGGGAAACTGGGAGACATGGGGACACTGAAACATTTGGGGACACTAAGACACTAGGGACACAGAGACATGGGAACACAGACACTGGGAGACTAGGGGACACTGGCTGGGAGACAGACACTTGGGGACAGTTGTGGACATAGACATGTGGACACTGGGACATATAGGGGCACTGGGAGACATGGGGACACCAGGCACACTGAGACACTAGGAACACAGACACTGGGAGACCTGGAGACACAAACATTTGGGGACTCTAAGACACTAGGGACACAGACACTGGGAGACTAGGGGACACTGGGAGACTAGGGGATACTGACTGGGAGACAGACACTTGGGGACAGTTGTGGACATAGACATGGGGACACTGGGACATATAGGGACACTGGGGCACATGGGGACACTAGGCACACAGAGACATAGGACACAGACACTGGGAGACTTGGGGACACTGAGACACTAGGGACACTGGGGGACATGGGAACATAGTGTCTCCGTGTCCCAATGTCTCAGTGTCTCCCAATGTCACTATGTCTCACAGCGTCCCCATGTGTCTCAGTGTCCCCAAGTGTCTCAGTTTCCCCAGGTCTCCCAGTGTCTGTGTCCCCATGTGTCTCAGTGTCCCCTAGTGTCTGTGTCCCCTAGTGTCTCAGTGTCCCCTAGTGTATCAGTGTCCCCATGTTTTCCAGTGTCCCCAAGTGCCTCAGTGTTCCCAGTGTCTCAGTGTCCCCTAGTGTCTGTGTCCCGATGTGTCTGTGTCCCCTAGTGTCTGTGTCCCCTAGTATCTCAATGTCCCCATATGTCCCCTAGTGTCTTAGTGTCCCCATGTGTCCCCTAGTGTCTCAGTGTCCCCATATGTCCCTGCTGCCTTTCCCCCCATCCCTCACTTACCTGAGCTGTAGAGCTGCTGTCTGGACTCTGTGCTGTGTTGCTACTCCCCCACGGATCAGTGAGTAGTAGAGAGAGGCAGGGATATGCTGTGTAACTTCCTATCCCTGCCTCTCTCCACACGCAGTGACCCCTACTGGCCGGTGCTGGTATTGCAGAGTAATTTCCATTTATTCTGAGAAAATTACGTGCATTTGTATTGCCGGTATTACTGCAATACTGGCACTGGCCAGGCAGCTTAAAATACCAGCTGTGCCAGTAATATACCAGTCAAGTGGCAAACCTAAGAGTACTGTGTTAAAAAAAAAATTTTTTTTTTTTTTTTTAAATGGGCCTATTCCATGGGCCTGGGCCTGGAGCTGCAGCTCCATCAGCCCCTATGTTAATCCGGCCCTGCTCTTATATAGCTTACATGTTTACCATTACAGCAAGTCGGAAATGGTTTATTGCTTAACCAGTAAATATTGTAGTTTCATTATCCTCATACCCACAGAGCCCATGCAATCCCCTGTCGGTTCCCTGACAAGACCTGAGATATACACTCCTACACGGTGTGGGGCACTTTTAAATAGTGGATATGAATAAAATTATCTGGAGGTAACATGTCTAGTAACATATTCCTCTTGTAATATATGTGTTCCCATAGAAACCAGGCTTGAAGACATGTGCATTCGTTTTACGACTAATACGATTTCGTCAGAATTTTCGGACTTTTTCGTATTAATTTACTATAACATAAACAAAAGTCCTACATACGAATTATATAGGAAACGAAAGGGCAAATGTCAAACGTATTAAATTTTTGTTTCAGTTCGTTTAGTTTATTACAAGGAGGGAGCTACTGGCTCATGGCTCCCTCCATAATATGTGAAAATAGAAACGGCAGGGAGCAGTGCTCCCCGTCACTTCCAAACTCCCCCCATGCCCACCCCGTCATTCTATCAGGGTCAATTTGAGCCCCATTTTAGCATAAGGGAGATTAAAATGTCCCGAATGCCCCTTTCTGCTATACCGCGAATAGGGATATGTCTACTGTCTGTCTGACTGCTCACTGTTAAAAAAAATAGCCCGCCACTCCCCCCCATCATCCACCCATGAGTGGCGAGTGGGAACCCTAATTAAATAAATAATGGGGGTGACCTCATGTCCTTTCCAGGTCTCCACCCATGCACGGCAAATGGGGACCCTAATTATTATCCCCTCTGGTCGAGTTTGACAGGAATTATGGCTTTTTCTTTGGCCTTTTTTGGGGCTGAAAAAATAAGGTTTAAGAAAAAAGAAGACATCTAATGGTAAGTATAATTTTTTAGACAATACACAACAGACAATAGGTTCCCTCCCATTGATACTTAGGGCCCCCACCCGCCACTCCTGGGTGGGGACCTGGGGGGAGACAATAGGTCCCCCCATTGATACAATAGGTCCCCCCCTTATTTTCATTAAAGGCCCCCAAGCGCTGCTCGTGTGTAGGCCGTGGAGGGGAGGACAATAGGTCCCCCCATTGTCTGTTAGGGTCCCCACCCATTGCTCATGGGTGGGGACCTGGGGAGAGACAATAGGTCACCCCCCTTGATACTTAGGGACTCCTCCCGTTGCTCATGTGTGTGGGGTCCAGGGGGGGGGCAATAGTTACGCCCTTTATTGTCATTTAGAGCCCTTCAACCGCCGCTCATAGATTGGGCCCATGGGGGGAGGATAATAGATGCTCTCCATTGTCTGTTAGGGTCCCCACCTGCCTCTCATGGCTGGGGACCTGGGGGGAGACAATAGGTTCCCCCCGTTGATACTTAGGGTGCCCACTCACCACTCATGAGTGGGGGCCTGGGGGGGACAATAGGTCCCCCCCTTATTGTCATTTAGGGCCCCCATCTGTCACTCATGGGTGGGGACCTTAGGGGGAAATTAGGTCCCCTCCATTATTTGTTTAATTAAGGTCCCCACCCAACAGTCATGGGTGCGGGCCTGGGGGGTCACTATGTCCCCCCCATTTTAGCTATTTGGGTTCCCACCATGTGGGAACGGGGGGACCTGTGTAGTAGGGGCATGTCGCCTAAACAACGAGCATCCAGTGGCTGCTCACTGTCATTTAAAACTGGATATAAATCAGTATATTATATAGAAGTGATAGAGAGCTAAAGTAAGCGTACGTATAGTTATAGCAAAAACAATAAGTATGTTGCAATATGAAAAAGTAGCTATTTAGATCGGTAGCACAGCCTTATTGTGTTACTGATCATATTGCAGCATTGTAATTGTTTTTGCTATAACTATTGGTTACACATACTTTTACTGTAGCTCTCTGTCACTTCTATATAAGATACTGATTTATAGCCAGTTTTAAATTACAGCAAGCAGCAACTGGATGCTCGCTGTTAGGGCGACATGCCCCTACTCATGGCATGCTGCGCGGAGGGGCATGCGGGAGGATTTAACCTCCCTTTTACTAATACGGGGATAAGAGTCCCCCCCACAGGTTTTAATGCAGGGGGTAGGAATTAATATTATTTATCATCCTCACATCAGTTAATCTGTATAACCACACCTCCAGAAAATAAACTATTTCTAGAACATGAGATTCCTCCAATGAGCTGGAGTTTGCTAAAATCTCCAATATTTAGGCTGCTCCCATCTTGTTATATCATAGCATAGCTCATCAAAGCACACAGCCTGATTAATCCTTCAAATATATCAATTTTCTGCCATTTTACTAATCTTTTACAGAGAATGAGTAGGGTTTTGTTTAACTCAATAAACCAAGCACATCCTTAAATAATGAAATTCGTAGTTTTATGTAATTATTATTTTGTGTCTATTATAATGGTGATACTATGCATTTACGTATGCATACTATGTATTAAATGTTGGATGTGAAACATAAAAATGAATCAATAACCTGCTCTACTAAATATGTATAAATATAACCTACTTGCAGGATTCATATATATAGAACAAGCACAGCCTTTAGATTTGTACAAAGGTTTCTAGAATAATTCAGGTAAGATAAAAAAAAAATGGGTTAAACTTACTTGGATAATAAATCCATGTATATACAGAGTAACACAGGGCAATAACAGTGTCAATTAGAACGGAAGTGTGACAGTGAGGTAAACTGTGCATTCTATCCCTCTAGATACACTTGCTGCAGCTCCACCTACTGTTGGATGATGTGAAGTACATACATTTTATTGTGGTGACTGATGTTGCTGCTCTAACAGAAATAACATTTCCTAAAAATAAATATATATATATATCTTTATTTTATCTTGAATAATACAAAGGAGGCTGTGTGTATTAAATTACACATACTGCTCATCTTACACAAATATCTGTGAGGTATGTTTCATATTGGGTTAGGGAATATACACATAGCTAACGAAAAGTTAATAGTTAGTTAAGTGGTTTTTAATTTAGATTTCATTAAATGACTTTTTCGCAAAGTCACCTGTGATGGACCGTTCGCCAATCGATGCTCCTAGTACTTACCAAGGACCATCAGCACCGGACCGGACACCATAGCCACCGCAGATTCCACGAACCGCTGTAGCTTGGTTGCAAGCTTGGTGGAGCAGGTTCAGTGTGCTGTGATTGGAGCAGGTTAAGTGCTGTGATTGGAGCAGGCTCAGTGTGCTGAGTATTGGAGCAGGCTCAGTGTGTTGTGATTGGAGCAGGTTCAGTGTGTTGTTATTGGAGCAGGTTCAGTGTGTTGTGATTGGAGCAGGTTCAGTGTGTTGTGATTGGAGCAGGCTCAGTTCTGTGATTGGAGCAGGTTCAGTGATGTGATTGGAGCAGGCTCAGTGTGCTGTGATTGGAGCAGGTTAAGTGCTGTGATTGGAGCAGGCTCAGTGTGCTGAGTATTGGAGCAGGCTCAGTGTGTTGTTATTGGAGCAGGTTCAGTGTGTTGTGATTGGAGCAGGTTCAGTGTGTTGTGATTGGAGCAGGTTCAGTGTGTTGTGATTGGAGCAGGCTCAGTGTGTTGTGATTGGAGCAGGCTCAGTTCTGTGATTGGAGCAGGTTCAGTGATGTGATTGGAGCAGGTTCAGTGTGTTGTGATTGGAGCAGGCTCAGTTCTGTGATTGGAGCAGGTTCAGTGATGTGATTGGAGCTGTGCATCTGACTTTCTCCGCTATAAATTTATGCTGTGCTCATATAGCTTGGCTCTTTCCAATGCAAAAGTAAATTACTTCAATACCCTCATAACCACACTCGCCTGGGAACTCAAACGACTATTTCACACATTTAACTCTCTTCTTCGCCTTATTGTTCCTCCTCCAACTACTAACTTGACCGCCTCAGACTTTCCAACCATAGATCCAATTCCCATGCATCTCATCTGTACTCTGTCTTCTTCTCTTTCTCCACCTCTCACTAAAATTCGCAATCTCTCTCTCTCCTCTGGCATATTTCCATTGCCCTTCAAACATGCAACTGTAACCCCAATTCTAAAGAAGCCCAACCTTGACCCTAACTCCCCGTCCAATTACCGTCCTATCTCGCTACTGCCTTTTGAGTCCAAGATCCTTGGAAGAGTTGTGTATGCAAGATTGACAGACTTCCTCAAGTCCAACTCTCTGCTAGACCCGCTTCAGTCTGGTTTCCGTGCTAAGCACTCTGTGGAAACGGCACTGACCAAAGTATGCAATGATCTACTTACTGCAAAATCTCATGGTTACTACTGTACCCTCATTTTCCTTGACCTTTCTGCAGCTTTTGACACTGTTGATCATCAACAGCCTCTTCTCATCCTCTGCAATATCGGTCTACAAGATATATCTCTATCCTGGTGCTCCTCCTATCTCTCTTTCCTGATGCTCCTCCTACCTCTCCCAGCGCTCTTTCAGTGTTTCTTTCTCTGGCTCTGCTTCTTCTCCCCAACTCCTCTCTGTTGTAGTCATTAGTCCACTACAGTTCTCTATCTATACCGCCTCCCTTGGTAAACTCATTAGCTCCTTTGGCTTCCATTATCATTTCTATGCAGATGACAAGCAAATCTATCTGTCTTCTCCTGATCTCTCCCCGTCCCTCTTGACTATTGTCTCTGACTGCCTCTCTGCTGTTTCTAACTGGATGGCTGCCCACTTCCTTAAACTCAACTTGACCAAAACTGAAATTCTGGCCTTTCTTCCCTCAAGTGTTGCTACTCCTGTGTCTGTCTCCCTCCTAGTCAAGGGTGCTACCATCAGCTCCGCCATGCAGGCTTGCAGTCTAGGTGTTTGTAACGGACCGTTTCAGCAGACAAGGGGTTAAAATCAGTTTAGGCGATATGCCCCTTTCTGAGAGACAGGCACAGCTACTGCAGAACACCAAACTCCAGAACTGGATACAAAATAGCACTCCAAACTGGAACCTCACGAATAGCTGCTAGCAGACGAACAGGAAAAGCAGACATCAGCTTACACTCCTAGCAATCGATCTCCAACAGCATACAGTGAATCCCCCCAAGAACGAGACAAGGCTCCGTGTTGAGGGTCAAGCAGTGGTCTGAGGTGCTGGCACACCCAGCCTGGTTTTTATTACAAGTGAACACATACAGGCCACACCCAGGGGGAGGCATAAAATAACCAATAGTATCACGGGTGCAACCCACACATCCCCTCCCCTTAGTGTGACACATAATCCCATTATACATACAGTTAAAACATACTTTTTACCCAACTTTCATAACTCTAAAACCATACATCACATTCACATAAAAATCCATATCCACAATCAATCCATTCAGGGGAACAACATATTAAAAATTGTCATGAATCAGACCAGGGGTTCAAAAGTTAGTAAAGTATCTTTTAAAACCCCTGGCAGCATGGCAAAAAAACATCCCCACAATACATCCTGGTTTCATCCCTTCTGCCCTGGAGATAATTGGAGAAGTAATCCAATTATCCAGGACTAGAGGCAGACTCCATTAACCACATGGTTGCAAAACAACATAAAACTCTTTAAAATACATAAAGTCACATTTTACACATAACACACAGACATTTCACACATCCCCAGATAGCTCAGGTCTGAGTGCACATTATTAGGTGAATGGCACTCAGACCAACCGAATACAGTTTAATCGCCATAGAGCCAAAGTCTTTAATCACACGAATAGGCTCCATGGCATAGCTATCTGGGTTACCACAGCTCACACAGGGCAAGTACCAAATGACCCCACTGTATTTACAGGGCCAGTATGAGTGACATACACTCTGGTATGGCCGAATACTGTTTTTAAAGGGCCCAATCTCCCAGGGCCATAGTCCAAAGGCAGCAGGCGGGCAGCCAGGCTTCTCCAATGCAATGTGGCGAGATTGCTCTCGTCACAGTGTTCTCTTTGACTCCGACCTCTCCTTCACGCCAAATCCTGCTGCTTCCATCTCAAAAACATTGCGCGCATCCGATCCTACTTAGCACCAGATGCGACTAAGGTGCTGGTCCATTCCATTGTCCTTTCTCACCTTGACTACTGTAATCCACTTCTCAGTGGTCTTACATGCTCCCAACTTGCACCGTCGCAGTCCATAATTAATGCGGTGGCGAGGCTCATCTTCCTGTCCGCCCGCACCTCCCACGCCTCATCCTTCTGTCAGTCCCTGTGGCAGAACCAACCTCGCCACCGGGCACTGGAGAAGCCTGGTTGCTCGCCTACTCCCTTTGGACTATAGCCCTACAGGTTAAAGCTTTTATTTTCCCTGCAGAAAGGCTTGTTTGTGCCTTTCTGCCGGGGGTTCGGTAGATTCCAGCTACCGAACAAACTACCGTACGAGGGACCACCTGGGAGCTGGAGTGTGCCGTCAATTGACCGCCCAGAAACTGCGGTTAACCACAGCTTAATTGATGAATGCTGGGTGGCCTTTGTTCGTTTGCCGAACACATGGCAGCGGCCATTTTAACTCCCGAATGGCCAGCGGTGTTCAGCGCTCAAACTATGGAACTGAAAATGGACACTTTATTGCGCGAACACCGCTGAGCCGCCAGCCTCCTTACTTCTGCATTCGGTAATGGAACCGACTGGCTGTTCATTCGGTAGTTTGACCGTATGAACAGCCTCACCCCAGATAGCCATGCCATGGAGCCTATTCGTGTAATGAAAGACAATTTGAAAGACTTTGGCTCCATGGCGATTGAACTGTATGTATGTGATCTGAGCGCCATTCGGTAATAATGTGCGCTCAGATCTAAGCTATCTGGGGATATGTAGAATGTATATGTTTTATGTACTAAATGTATCAGTATGTAATTTTAAGTCTTTTATTGCCCTTTTGTCTGCCATGTGTGTAATGGAGTTTTGCCTCTGTCCTTGGAGATAATTGGATTACTTCTGGATTATCTCCAAGGCAGAGAGGAGGGATTGTAATGCATTGTGGGATTGTTTAAAGGTGTATGTCTGTGATTGGTCAGTGTCCTATATGTTTCCCAGTTTCCCATCTGGTCTCCTAGGGGAGTGTCCACCAGGTGGGAGACCTGCATAAAAGCCGGGCAGTTAGCCCCAGTAAAGCAGATTCTGCTTAAACCTCAAACCGAAGTGTCGTCTTGTATTTGGGGGAATTGGATTGTAAACTATTATAAAAAAAATTTCAGTGGTTGATATGCACTCACATATTCCAGAAAGGTTAAGCGTATTATGGGTGCCTCCCCTCGATGAAAATGGGTGTTTTTTTCCTTTTGATTTTCCCTCCTCAAGTGATAGCCAATAGGGGATCCAGGTCAGCCAAAGATTCCAAGGAAACAGCAACCAAACGGAATACTCCAAAGGCAATTTATTCACTTACAAAGATTTTAAGAGGGTGTACAAAATGAAATAAAATAATAAAAACAATGTAAATAAAAGATGTTGGTCCTACGCGTTTCGTCCTTATACAAACAAGACTTCCTCAGGGACCTCTTTCTATAATCATCCAATAACAGGTACATGAAGTAAAAACAGCACCCTAACAAGCTAACAAATAAAACATCTTATATAGGGCTAGTCCCTTCAAGTCATTGGTGGAATAGTGGGTGTCTTCTCATCTTCCAGCTCTGATTCGTCCACCTTTTCCTTCTCTCAGGTGTGTCCACTTCGCCGAAAATGAAATACCGGGTTTGTTGGAATGTTCTGCCACTTCCGCGTACGTCATACGTTACGCGTGCGTCACGTGGTAAAATTCTTCGTCATGTGATCACTATGCGTTCCATGCTCGAGAAAAAACATGGCCGTGAGTTCCACCATGTAATAACGGACTCGGATATCAATTTAAAGCCTGATAGTTATATACAAATAGCTGAAAGGAGAAGACTATTAGGAAACAAGTTTTCATCTTGATAAAAAAAGAATATAATAGTAATGAAATGCACCCACTATTCCACCAATGACTTGAAGGGACTAGCCCTATATAAGATGTTTTATTTGTTAGCTTGTTAGGGTGCTGTTTTTACTTCATGTACCTGTTATTGGATGATTATTGAAAGAGGTCCCTGAGGAAGTCCTGTTTGTATAAGGACGAAACGCGTAGGACCAACATCTTTTATTTACATTGTTTTCATTATTTTATTTCATTTTGTACACCCTCTTAAAATCTTTGTAAGTGAATAAATTGCCTTTGGAGTATTCCGTTTGGTTGCTGTTTCCTTGGAATCTTTGTCTGACCTGGATCCCCTGTTGGCTATCACTTGAGGAGGGAAAATCAAAAGGAAAAAAAAACCCATTTTCATCGAGGGGAGGCACCCATAATACGCTTAACCTTTCTGGAATATGTGAGTGCATATCAACCACTGAAATTTTTTTTATAATAGTTTTGTAGCAATATTTGCACTATGTTTTGTCCTCCTTTATAGGTATACTAGCAGATACCCAAAATAGCCCATCAATTACACAGTTCAGTTATACGGTTGTCAGCTGGGAGATAACCCTGGGAAGCAGTGTACCTATCAGCTAAGTTTTCTGTTAATATATATTTTTCTCACGGGTGTCCGTGTATTTGTTATCTGGAATTGGATTGTATGCTGATTGCCAGGAGTGTAAGCAGATTGTATGCTTTTCCTGTTCAGCTATTCCAGTGTTCGTGTGTTTCCAGTTCGGGAGATTGGGGAATTCAAGTGTGTGCAGTTCGGGAGTTGGAAGATTCGTGTAGTTTGCAGTTCGGGAGATTGGTGCTTGCAGTAGCTGCTTGTCTATCTGGAAGGGGAATATCGCCTAAACGGTTTTTAACCTCTGGTGAGCGAAACGGTCCGTTACAGTCCCTACATTAGCTTTCTGTAAGATATAAGCCTCAATTTAAAATTCTGGTTCTTGCTTTCAAATCTCTACATAATGCTGCTCCCACCTATCTATCCTCCCTAATACACAAGTATGTCTCATCTAGGCCCTTACACTCTGCTGAAGACTTGTGTATATCTTCTGTCCGTACTCTTGTTCCTGTGAAACTCACTTCCCTCCTCCATTAGATGTTCACCCAGTCTCCACTCCTTCAAAAAATCATTAAAAACCCACTTCTAAATAAAAGCCTACCAATTAAACTGTTAATATCTCCCGACTGATTCCTCTCTTGTAACTGCCATTAGTCTAATACTAGCCTTACCTTTTGTGCCACTTTACCCCACTCCCTCTAGCATGTAAGCTCATTGAGCAGGGCCCACAAGGCCTCAACCCATCTGTTCCTGTGTGTCCAACTTGTCTGGTTACAACTACATGTTTTGTTCGTCAACCCACTGAGAAAGCGCTGCGGAATTTGTTGGCGCTATATAAATAATAACATAATAAAAAAATAATTGTGCAGGATCTCAGATCTACCAAGTTTCCTCCATTCATGTTCAGCTACTCTGGAATGTCCCTGGAGACAGTGGGTTCATGGGTTTCATGCGCGAGCCAAGGCGGCATCGAGTGGGGGGTGTTTTGGATCTACTTTCTAGATTCAACAACAGGGTTGTCCACTGTACGAGTCCAAAGCAAGAAGTACAGAGAGAAATGTGGAGGCTGGGAGGGCTGTCAGTACGGATGCTAATATTTCTGAGAATGAAGGAATGAATGCCGGAAGGCATGAGGGATCTAGGCTGAGAAATATTCTAGAAAAGGTTGACACAACTTTAGTTGGTGGTAGATGACAATATTAAATGGGATGAAATAATCAGAACTTTGTGAAAATGTGGTTTTTCTGCCTGGAGATAATAGAGTTACTTACAGGACTTTACTCAATTATCTCCTAAGCAGAGGGGAGGGATTGTGTGCTGTACATGGGCTTGTCCCAGACTGTATGTTTGGTCTGATTGGTTTATGTCCTTTGTGTTCCTGTACCCCATCAGGTCCAGGGGGTGTTCCTCTGGCTTGGAAAATTGTATAAAAGGCCAGTGTGTCCCATTAAACTAGAGATTCCAGCTTACACTCTAAAACTGTGTGTCGTCTTGTTATTGGAGGGAAAGAAGATTTACTCCTGTGTCTGCTGTTCCAGCTTGCAGGAGATTCAACAGGGAAAGTCCTTGTAAGGACTAAAACTAATTCCCCCATTCGGTTCCAGAGTTCCCAGGACTGAGTGTTGTCCAGTGCCTGGAGGTGTCAGAGCTAATTTTCCCTTCGTATCCAGGAAGGAGGTGGCGGTTCCAGGGCCCCAGTCAAGCTACGGCGACTGAGGGCAAGAAGTGCTGCGGTTTGTCGCCTGTTCCAGCTAGGAAGTGGTCCTTTGTACCCAGTCGGGGTGCCAGGTGGTCCGTTACAAATCCCTTAGTGTTATTTACAGTTAAATGTTAGAAAACGTACTGCAGGTAATAACACTTTTTGTATTATATGGGTTTATTCATATACAGTCTTTAAAACAGTGAAAATTATAATCCAACAACTTTTTGCAGAAATTATCTGTTCAACAAATTCTGTATCTGTTCAACAAATTCTGTATCTGTTCAGCAAATTCTGTATCTGTTCAGCAAATTCTGTATCTGTTCAGCAAATTCTGTATCTGTTCAACACATCCACTATTTAGCTAATCTCCAGTTTTCCAATATCTGCTGAGGAGTTAAGGGCTGCTGGAGATTTTAATACAGAAGGCAAGGCTGCCCCCTAAGGGAGATCTCGTGTCATTGCACCCACAATGACCTGCAGGGACACTATATTCCAGAAAGCTCTCTCCTTGCTGTTACATTCTCTGCTGATGAGTCACCCAGGCAGAGGATAGGAAGCTCTCTCTATATAAATAACCACAGTGTCTCAGGCTCTCCTGCATAGTGTGTGTCTCTCTGTGCTGATTCCAGTATCCAGTCAGTCCATCAGCATCCAGGTAAGGGATCAATAGCTTACTGACGGTTGGAGATTCCAATACAATAAGAAGAAGAAGAAGAAGAAGAATTTATGATTATATTTATTATATTTTATTGATATTGATATATTTTTATTGATTATATTTTATTATTACCCAAATCAATGTTTTCAAGATAAAGTGAAAGAGCGACTTCCAGTGAGGCCCATCACGCTCTAACCCTTGTGGACCATATTTAGCAATAGTTATTTTATCTCAGAATCCTTAGTAATGGTGTATTTTAGTAAAATGTGTTTTTCAAGCCAATGATTTGAGTTTATCCACCCTAACTATGTGACCCACTGATTGGCATTAAGGAGTCTAAGCTTCCAAGGTCATATTCTGCTTTTAAAGGCGAATTTTACATTTTACGCCAACATGAATAGAACTAAAACAGAATTAAGATCAAGGACAATATCTTATGTACGCAAACTTGGATATTGCTAACAATTCACCTACTTCTTTCCTAAAATGTTACGTTTACTTTGCAGTTCAATGAATAACCCAGCCAATGGTCGTGGCACACACAGGGTTAACATCGATCGAATAAAATAATTACCAAATGATAGATAACATTTAGTTTGCATTTACATAGATATAATGATTTAGTTATTTAGGAGTTTATCTGCTAAACATTGAGCTGAGCTCATACTAACCCACTTCCAGCATTAAACTCACTGTAAAGACATGACCCCCAATGTTTATTTTGCCTTAAATGTCTTCTATTATGTATTGTCTAACTGTTTAGTCAATCAACCCCTTTGTGGTTGCTTATGTATTACTATATTATTGGCTTTTCTGGGTAATTCTTAATAATTATTTTATTATTTTTTAATTCCCCAGGTGTATATGTATGTGCGTGTATATAAATATAAATGTTGTTTTCCCATATATATATATATATATATATATATATATATATATATATATAGGAGTCTAGCCAGCTCCTTGGTTTTGCACCGCCCCCTGTCACAGGTGTCTCATCTCAGGACCCTATTTAAGCCTTGTACTGCAGAGAACTCGAGATGGAAGGATTTCCCCAAGTGAGTAGCTCATTTAGTAGACAGTTGGCAGTGAGAGTAGGACCTGCCAAAGATGGGGTACATTGACGTTTGTGTCAGGCTTATGCAATGTATGATCAGATATTGTAACTAAATCCCCATTATTTTTTGCCTAGATTAGGTGTTTTTAATAAAACTAGTCAAATCTGTCAGCATCAAAGTAGCTGTTTAGTAGATAAGGCAGTGTGCTGGATTTTCATTTTTACTATATATATATATACACCCATCCACTCACACACACACACACACACACACACACACACACACACTTACACACTTACACACTTACACACAACTCAATTTCTGTGCATTTGTAGCCCTTGTTCCAGTATTTCAGTTATATTTGTTACTTTATATCACATTTCCAGCTTCTTCTACAAAGCCTGCTGTAACAAGTAATACCTTTGCTCAGATTCGCAGTTATAGGCTAGACTTGCGCCAAACCAATAATTAGAATTAATCTGACAATGAAAGCGTTACTTTAAATCCTATCTCCATCGCATCAGTTACTTTAAAGCTTGATAATACTGCGATGTATTCACTAAACCAGAAACATGTAAGAATGTACACAGACATGGCAAACGTTCGGCCGATTTGGAGCCATTTTCCAATTCAGCTGTTGTTTTAAACATTGTGATTGTCCCACGTCAGTGCAGTGACCCCCCATGTCAGATAAGTAAAGCTTGGTGTAAAGCACAGTAAAGCATACATTAATCTTCTTGGGATGAACCAGGCTAACATTCTGCGGATACTTTGTCCCTGGTTTGTCCCATCACACGGTTTGTTTACTGGAGTTGTGATTTAACCCCCAGATTGCTTTGGGATGGAAACCCATCTGTTATTACAGCGGACATTAATATTGTTAACACAGTGCTGACTCTCCCAGGGGCAGCTGTGGGTGATGATAGCGCAGTTGTTGACGTTTCCCATGGTACATTGCTGTGTCTGCGTATAATTCACTTGAAGTTGCGTCCCCAAAGGTCAGCAATTGGCACAGTCACAAGATATCCCAAGGCCATGTTCCATTCCGTCACATGATACATTGTATATCTGAATATAACAGAAACATTTTACAATACCAATAAAGATACATGTATATTGAAATATTGCACATCAACAGAACTCCCAGCATTATATATATTCAAAGAGAGACACTTTAATGTTGGGGGGGGGGGAGGAAGTGGGGTGAGGGGAGTGAGGTGTTGCTGCTGGCGGGGCTTTACAGCGATATTTTAGGTGACTTACTAATAATAATTCATATAACTAAATGGGATTTATAACAAGAACAATGTATCTTATTGCCACAGACTGAATTCTAGAAGCCAAAGTCTCACAGCATCATGGCCACTTTGTTAGCCTGTAGTAGTTATGGTGCCCTCATGGTTTATGTGCTACAAGTCTCATCACTCTCAGCTGCCCAGATGTAACATTTATACAATGAGTGGCTGGGGATGCTAACCTAGACACGCTCTCTCCTGGGTCATTTATTTAAATACAGAATATTCACTAAATGCTGAATTGTTGGAACCGGAAAGTGGATTCATTGTGAATCTCACATTTTAGATTAACACAAACGGACTGGAAATATTCACTAAATCAGAAATATTTATCTTTTGTCTAAAATGTGAAATTCACAGTTACTAATAGTGAGAGGGTGGATGGGAGTGCCAGCAGTGAGGCCGTGAGTTGCCCATCTACAGTTCCTTGTGAAGGAGGGCATCCCGAGGAGCGTCCTGCAGTCCTGATGACTCTGTCTAGGTGAATAGGGTAGGTTCTCTGGTGTAGAATCAGGTTTGAGCTGCCAGTTCCTCAGCACCGCCACCTTGGCTCAGTTATTATCTGTTTATTTAAAAGACCACTATAGTGCCAGGAAAACATACTCGTTTTCCTGGCACTATAGGGTCTCTAGGTCCCCCCCACCCTTAGGGTACCCCTCCCGCCAGGCACTAGGGTGAGGAAGGGGTTAAACACTCACCTTTTCTCCACCGCCGGGCTCCCTCAGCGGTGGGGACTCTTCGCCTCCTTTCCCCGTCATCGGCTGAATGCGCATGTGCGGCATGAGCCGCGCACGCATTCAGCCAGTCCATAGGAAAGCATTCTCAATGCTTTCCTATGGACGCTGGCGTCTTCTCACTGTGAAAATCACAGTGAGAAGCGCAGAAGCGCCTCTAGCGGCTGTCAGTGAGACAGCCACTAGATGCTGAATTAGCCCATAAGTAAACATAGCAGTTTCTCTGAAACTGCTTTGTTTACAGCAGAAAGGGTTAATCCTAGATCATTGAGCTGAAGTGGTCTGGGTGCCTATAGTGGTCCATTAAATTATTACGGCTGTTCAGTGATAGTGGTTTATGTTGCTTGGATGCCCCCTTTCTGCTGGTGTTAACGGATGAGTCCGGAGATGGTCTTTTCCCTCCACGCTCTTGTCACGTGTTTTTTGTTGGGGAGAGAATTTATGGGAGGGTTTGCGTGGTTGGGAGGTTTGAAATGACCCCGTATGTTAGTAGTACCAGTCATTAATCGCAATGTTTTTGCCAAATTAGATGCTTTAGGAGGATTCACAATCTAGGGATTCTTCCATCTTGTCCAGAATGGATATAAATGTGAGCATGACGGGGGGCGGAGCCTAGCAGCGCAACGGAGTGGTCGCACTTGTACATCGCTCCGGCGCTTTATTGAACTAATCGGCGAATAACGGCGGCATTGTACCACCATAACAGAAACCGGGGGCAGCTCCGTTTGCAGAACGATACACTGCAGCGGCCGATGCCTTTTTTTGTCTCACCGGGCAAAAAAACCCGCAGCCGCGGCCCGAAGGCCTACCGCGTGAGAGACCAGGCCCTCGCGCACCAAAGGGGTTACCCGACGTGGAGTGACTTCAGCCTGTCCACACTCCTACCAACTACACCGACGGAGGGAGACATGGGGAGGAAATCCCAAAAGCAGCCGGTAACCGATCACAAGACGCAGAGAGACATCGGCCTCATGCTGCAGCCTCCAACGCCGGCCCCAACCCCGCGGGAACTTTCCTGCTCGAGAGACTCCTCACCCTCATGGTCGGGCGGTGGGGCCTCTCCTCGGAACCCAGCACCAGGCTCAGGGAGCGCCTCACACACACACAACGCAGCTCCTGCAACCAAACAGGAGATAAAGGACATGCTCACCAGCCTCCAGCACAACCTCCGGAGAATGTGGGAAGCAGACTTGGCGGTGCTTACCACGGAGGTGCAGGCCGTCACTGCACGCACCCAAGCCACAGAGGAGGAGGTGTGTGACCTTAAGCAAGGGCTGAAGGAGTTGGACGACCGGGTACAACAAATACAGGCCTCACAGTATGAAACAAACAGGCAAGTGAATATCTTGGACGATAGGGGGAGAAGGAAGAATATAAAGATCAGGGGGGTCCTGGAAACAATTCCACTCGACGAGCTGCCACACTTTATCCGGAGGCTGGTGGCCTCCCTACTCCCAGCAAAGCAAGCCAAATACTTTACCTTCGATGGTGTATATAGGATCACCAAATCCCCCCAGGCCCCAGCAACAGCGCCCCGGGACGTCATTCTGCGATGCCAATCAATCACGGACAAGATGGGACTCCTACAAGCACTGAAGGGACAGTCTCCCTACTAATTTGAACACTGCCAACTCTCTCTCTTCCAAGATTTAAGCAGAGCCACCTTGATGTGGAGGAAATCCATGCAACCCCTAACGAAAATTCTGCAAAACGAACAACTGCCCTACAGATGGGCGACACCGCGATCAATCTGGGTCACTAAAGACGACAAATCTTACAAGGCCACAGACCCGACCGAAATCCCGGCCCTGCTGACAGCACTGGGTATCCCACAGCAACGCACAGCTTCCCAAGGGCACACACCCGCAAGAGCGGCCACGGCCAAACCCACGCTTGAGCCGGGAAGGGATAAGAGACTTACCTGAACTTCTTCAATTACGAAGGCATTCAAGTTATAATTTGTGTTTAAGTTTTAATTCTGTTTTGAAGCCCGCATATACCTCACCATTACCACTCTCTCTGATAGGCCTAAGCCACGAGGTGGCAGCACCGCAATAAGTATATACAACCCCCCCCCTGAGTGCTCCAGGGTAAAGGAGCACAGTACATCATGGAGCGCCACATATCATCCCGGGAACCCGACACATAGCCAACACACACGACCACCTTAGACAGGCCCCAAAGACCACATAGACACCCTAGCTCTGACCTACAACGCCATTCCGTATAGAAGCTGAACTTCTAGCCAGGCAGAGAGGCACCCCAACCGACCTTGCCTAATGGGGGAGGTGAGAGACCCTACCACCATAGAACATCGAGGGTACACTAGACCACGATGGCAGGACAACATACTCTCATCATTACAAATAGCTAAACAGGACCCTGCAACACCAACACCAGGAGGGAGGACAAGTACCCTATAGGCCCCAAGCGTACAAACCAACACACCCCCACAACATTGGCAATGCCATTTCTAGCCTGGCACTCCTACAGTCATAGAGGAGACAACTCGTTATAACGCTATAGCCCACTATATATAAAAAAAAAATTTTGTGCATAGTTACTTTCACTATACCTAACGACTTGTACCACAATATGGTATCTTTATTGCAAAGTATGCAAAGTCTTTTATTGTTATGCCTATATTATGATGTGTTTTATATGCCTGCCTACACCTGCTGTTGTGGCGATGTCGGCATCTCTGTTCTCTCTAAGCACAAATAAAATAATGATTGACAAAAAAAAAAAAAAATGTGAGCATGACAAATATAGTGCATTTAGACTATCTATACTCTGGGATTCCATCAGGTGACAAATTATATTTATTTAACCATATTTGTATGTTTCTTTTTATGTCCGTTCTCCCAGTTGCCCCCATTCCACCTTTCTTTTTCTAGTCTCTCTTTTCTTTCTCTCTCCCTGTATCTCTTTCTCTCTCCGTTATATCTGTATTTGAGAGAAATATTGATTTCTGCTATAAAAGTCTTGTCAGTGTCAGCTGTTTTGTAAACCCTTCAATCTGTGTCCTTCAGTGCAGGGATGTGGTGCATGTCCTATATTAAATAGTCTCCTTGCTGTGAATTATTTTTACAGAATAAATAAATAGAAATAGTTTGGGTGCAGGGATAGCCCTTAGCAAGTATCTGCTAGACGAACATTGATTGAATGTATTGTTACGCAGGCAATACACTGCCAAGGTCACCCTCCATGGCACAATGTTTGTAGGACAAGCAGGCTGCTTCTAGATGGACTTTCTATATTAACACAGTCTTATTGCAGAGGGAGTAATGTAACCTTAAAGGGACACTCCGGGCACCAATGCAACTTTTATACATTTGATAGATTGTTGGCCTCATTAATATTCTGTATTTTTTTTGTATGCTCGACTCTTTATAGTTTTTCCATAAAAAAATAAATGTTATGCAGAACGTACCACAATAAATCTGCCTCCTTAGCCACGCCCACTCATGCCAGAAATACTTCCTTATCAAATGTATGTACACAGCTCACCCCCAACAGTACTGAGTGAGCTGTTGTTAATTCACAACCTGGCAGCAGTCAGAGGAACTAAGAACAGGTAGTTATATTCCTACTATATGTCCCGCTGCGTGTCCTCTATTTCTAATGCAGGGTGTTTTTTTTTAGTTCAGATCACTTATAGTTGTCAGTGGCTGTGTACATACCACGATCAGGAATTCTTTTTCTGGCATGAGAGGGCGTGGCTAAAAAGGCAGGCTTATTGTGCCGTATTCGGCAAAACATTTATTTTTATTTTATGCAAAAACAATAAATTTAGATTTCAGAATGCAAATTAAAAAAAAATACAGCATATCTATTAGGTCAAACCCTAATCAAATGCATTAAAGTAGCATTGGTGCCCGGAGTGTCCCTTTAAATCAATAGCAGTTTTAAATTCAGAACATTCTTGGGTCGCTGGTTTTCAGACTTCTAAATGTGCAGTATCACACGGTGCGCCTCCACTGCTGGACAAATTTTTGTAATTATTCCAATAATTCATTCTTCTCTGTTACAGCCAGGAGAGAGTTCTAAATTCCTACTTTAAATTAAGGCACACGGCATCCGTGCCATCTTCTGAGCACAGAGTGATGTACGCATCGTTTTAATTGAAAATCCCTCTGATGGAATTTGTTGTGTGCGTGTTACATGAGTTTCCCAGATGTTTTACAAACAAATAAGGACGTTGCATGAGTTTCCTAATTCTGGGAAAATATTTCTTAACAGCCTTTAAATAAAAGTTTGGTTATTTAGTAACGCATGATGGTTCAACCTGTCATTTTGTTTCCATATTAGCTTTCTAAAATGGCTTATAGGGATTTATTAATTAAAACATTACATTTGGAATTTTGGGAGGAATTAGAAGGGTATTGCACATTTGTAAGCCAATGTAGTTATTTGTGGCCTAAATATTTCACTTCACAATTCCACATTTAATGAATACAACTCACATGGCTATTCACTAGTGAGAATTCAAAGTGAATTTAAAGGAACACTCTGGACACTTTATCGAAATGAAGGAGGTCTGTGGCACTTTCTTACATGAAGGGTTAAACCATTCTTAAATGGTTTAACCCCAAAGCTTGCCTCCGGCACCTTATCTCTCTTCCTCCAGTGGCATCAGACTTCTTCAATTGTGTTACAGGATTTGTGGAGTGCTGCCGGGCAGGAGCATTGCTGAAATGTTTTTGTATGAATGGGGAGGTACTGATTGGCTTAGAACATCAACTAACCATTCTAGCCAATCAGCAGCGCCTCTGCCCGGCGGCACTCCCCGCTTCCTGAAACACAATAGAAGAAGCTGGATGCCATTGAGGAGAGAGAGATCCAGCGCTGAAGGGGAAATTTGTAGTTTGTTCGAGAGCGGTGTAACCCCTTCAGGTTAGAAAGCACCAGTGACCCCGTGGCATTTCTATGAAGTTATTATGGTGCCCTAAGTGTTCCTTTAAGTTCAAAATAGCCCAAATAAGAAAATCCCCTAAGTCACGTATACTTTCAGTTCACCTACTAATTTGAAATTCACTTAAAATTCTCACTTTAGTAAATAACCCAGGCTGTTAGTGCGAGTCCTGGACTCAGAAAAGGAAACCCGTTAAATGTCATCGTCACTGGAATAGTTATAGTTTCACCTTTTTCTTGTTCAGCATAAATTGTGACAAAAGGGGGATAATTTCTACAAATATTGTCTTTGATAGAACAGAGAAAATGATCTAGAACAATCCATTACACTCACAGTTATTAGGTGTGTTTTAGAAAGAAAAAAAAAAAGAAGAATGAAAACACATTACAATAATTAGTACAGGTTCCATCCTTGGTTCCATCATTAAAATGGACTGTGAAGATATTCACCCAAGTATATTCCATCACAAGCTATTCATTGTGATAGCAACAAATGTTATCAAACAAACAGTCAATTACACACATACTATTACACACAGACAGCTCATCGCATAGACAGACCGTTACACATAGACATGATCCAACGATAAATCTGACTGCCATTCTGGGGTCAAGAAGGAATTTTTTTCCTAGCTTGTTGCAAAATTGTGCTTCAGACTGGGTTTTTTGCCTTCTTTTGGATCAACAGCAAAAAAACAAATGTGAGGAAGGCTGAACTTGATGGACGCAAGTCTCTTTTCAGCTATGTAACTATGTAACTATGTAACTATGTGACTATGTAACTATGTAACTATGTGACTATGTGACTATGTGACTATGTAACTATGTGACTATGTGACTATGTGACTATGTAACTATGTAACTATGTGACTATGTGACTATGTGACTATGTGACTATGTAACTATGTAACTATGTGACTATGTGACTATGTAACTATGTAACTATGTGACTATGTGACCATGTAACTATGTAACTATGTAACTATGTAACTATGTGACTATGTGACTATGTAACTATGTAACTATGTAACTATGTGACTATGTGACCATGTAACTATGTGACTATGTGACTATGTAACTATGTGATTATGTGACTATGTAACTATGTAACTATGTGACTATGTAACTATGTGACTATGTAACTATGTAACTATGTGACTATGTAACCCGTGCAGGGCTGCAAGGAGACACTTACAAGCATGGGTTAAGTGACTTAACCTGTGCTTGACAAAAATAACACTGCACATGCACAAAAAGAAAACTGAGGGGGGAGCCGGCAGCGCTACCAGCTCCCTCCTTGTAAAAAATAATATTCATTCCTACCCCAACCCCCACATTAAAACCTATGGGAGTCACTATGACCCCCATATTAATAAAAGGGAAGTTAAATCGCCCCGCATGTCCCTACTTGTTAGTTTTTTGTTCCCCCTCACCCTTAAAATAGTGAGGGGGTAGGTAGAATTTGGGGTTTGGGACCCCTAGTCACTTGTGGGGGGGGGTATATTTTATTTTTACCCCCTGCCCATGCGTGGGGGCTGGAGGGACAATAGGTACACCCCTTATTGTCATTTATAAGCCCCCACCCACTGCTCATGGGTGGGGGCCATGGGGGGGGGAGGACATTAGGTCCTCCCCATAGTCTGTTAGGGTCCCCATCCACCATTCATGGGTGTGGACCTGGGGGGAGACAATAGGTCCTGCCCCATTTATACTTATGCCCCCCACCCACCACTCATGGGTGGGGGCCATGGGGAGAAGGACAATAGGCCCACCCCAATTATCTGTTATTTATCACATTATTTATTTAATCAAGGTCCCCCCATTTATATTAATAGCCCCCACCCGCGGGGTCATGAGTGAAGGTGCGGGTGGGCACCATGCCCCCCCTTTTGTTATTTTGGCGCAGTCACTCGTTGTTTTAAATGAGTAGGGGCCTGTGGGGACACTGGGTCCCCCGTTTATGTTAATAGCCCCATAGGTTACGGACCCCCATAGGTTTAAATTTGCCATAGGTTTGGCATTAATATTATTTATTACAAGGAGGGAGCTGGTAGCTCGGCTGGCTCCCTCCTTGCTTTTTTGGGGGGGGGGGGCGCATGCACAGTGGTATTTTCGTCCTAATGGACGAAAACTAATTATTTTTTACCGGATTTTGTCCAAAAACAAATGGTTTACGGTCGAAATTCAGAATGGACAAATTCAATTTTTATTTACGAATTATTTCCTACGAAACGAAAATTTCACTGGTGTTCATGTCTAATGCTAACATCTGGAAGTTTTAAAATAACATATATTATAAATCATACATTTTTTTAAATTTTTTTTTTAGGTGAGATGGTATAATTCATGACGTTTAACTACAAGACATTGTATAACCCTCTCATTGCTTGTATTGTTAATATATGAAGCTCAGTATAATTACAGTGGTTTATATCAGGAGAGCCCTATTGCATATCTAAAGTAAGAAAATCAGATGCTCATGCTATGCAAGTAGGTCTAATTCCCAGCAGTTTAGAATACTAGTCAAATTGATATACTTAGGTAAATGACCGAGTGCGGGTTGATCTCTGAGCTTTCGGCTAATTAAGTCCAGTACTGTAGACAAGTTGTTAGCCGGGGCCGGGCAGCTGTGGGCCTCAGTCTATGCCGCTAATCCGTAGTAGTGGGTAGTTCATTTTGTAGTCTAGCGTGGTGTCACCGGTCTCCCTCTTGCTGGTCTGTGTCAGGTAACGGTCCTCGGTCAGGTCCAGCATGATCAGGTGAGGCGTTGTTTGGCTGGGGTTCCTCTGTGTGCTCGGTCCGTGTGGACGGGTATCCATGCAGATGCGGTGTTCGGTAGAGTGCCCTCCTCCAGTATGCGCCCGGAGTGCTGTGCTGCTGCTGCTGCAGGTCTGGAGACCGCTGAGTGATGAGTGCAGTCTGGGCCCGTATCTTGCGCCTGGAATCTGTCTCAGCTGGGTAGAGCCCTGCCGTTCTAGAGGTGGGGGTCCTCCCTTGCCCCGGAACCCTGTGGGAGCTGGTGCTTGTAGGCCACAAGCCTGGGAGCCTGTGTGGCCCAGGGTCGCCCCTTGTTGGGTGGTTCAGAGATGTTTAGCCAGTCACTCACGTAGTCGCTTTACAACTCTCCGCCAGTGTGGCCGGCACCTCTGGGTCATGCCCATTGTTGCTCCCGGTCCGGGAGGGTCCTTGACGTGGGGGTTTAGAGTAGGGGCCATCAAGTTGCCCTGGTGAGTATCCCCTATCCTCCTGCCGCCGACGGCTCTGACCTTCGCGGATGAGTTTTGGTTTGGTGTGTCAGGCTGCAAGCGTGCCGCTAACTTGGCCCAGAAGCGGTCAAAAATTGATGCAATAGAATCTTTTGTGTGATCTACGGTTTCTGTGTTAGCATGCTGCTGCCGTCGCTTGTCCGACACTATCGTGTCAGAGTGATCCGCCATCTTGGTGGCCCCCCTTTGCGTAGGGAATCCATTGTGCCTGTCGCTTGTTACAGTGCTCGGGGTAAACCCCCATTCATCCACGGGGGGGGGGGGAGGAGAGGGGAGGTGATTGCACGCCGCTCGTTTGGTGCAGTAAGCATCTGGCGGGAAGGCGGACGTCCTATCCCCGTGCTTCTGCTAGGCCTCATGTAGCTGCTGCGGTACCCGGTCGAGTTGGGTGACATGATTACTATCGGCAGGTCTGTGGCTGCTTCCTCTGTTCAAGTATCCTATTTCCAGCAGTAATCATCAATTTTGGGCCCACACTACAGGAGCTCATGCAGTGTGCGACTGTTCAGAGTGCCAGTTCGGCTCGGCCCCCCCAAATCGTACATTTTTAAGTTTTGTTCTTGTTTTTCAGAGCTGAACAACTCAATTTGACAAAGAAAATGACAGCTTTTCCTGTCTTCCTGTTGGGGCTTTTGCTTGGCCTCAGCGAATCGCTGCTTTCTCCAGAACAGCTGAAAGGTAAGTCAAACTAATAAACAAATAAAATATATCTACTGAATGTATTGCGGTTTGTGGGTTATTTTCTTACTACCAGCTGTGAATGGCAGGACGTACTGTCACAGGAACTGGAAAACCTTTTAATGTATAACAGAATATATACAATATATAAACCCTGCACTCATTGAGCAGCAATGGCTACAGTATTCATCAGCCCAAATACAACACCAAAAATAAAGTATCCCAAATCTCGCTTTTATAAATATCAGGAAGTTTTACGTTCACTCCAATGCCAAATCAAGGCAAAATCTCTTCATTGAGTCCTAAGCTAACAAGTCACCTTTACCAAAATCTCTAATGAGACAGAGAGGGGTATTTTTCTAAACCGCTAAATAATTATTAACCCTTAATAGGAAATAATAATAATAGTCTGAGACTGTCAAGGAGGCAGATCACGGGCAGAGCCAGCACAAGTCAAACACAGCCCTGGCCAATCAGCAACTCCTCATTAAGATACATTGAATCAATGACTCTCTATGATGAAAGTTCAGTGTCTGCATGCAGAGGGCGGATACACTGAATGGCAGTCACAGTGTGCAGCACTGCCCCAGGAAGGATCTCTAACAGCCATCTGAGGGGTGGGCAGTGAAGTTATCACTAGGCTGTGATATAAGCACTTCATTTTCTCTGAAAAGACTGTGTTTACAGCAAAAAGCCTGAAGGGAATGATTCTACTCACCAGAACAAATACAATAAGCTGTAGTTGTTCTGGTGACTATAGAGTTCCTGTACCAAAAGCAATAATTTGTACTGACTCTCACTGGAATACATCGAACGCTGAGCATGAACTCTGTACTGTTATGTGCCTGTTCTAATTATCCAATATAAACCAACATACAATTTACTGCTACCCTTGTGACAACGTAGAGGTGACTTGGGTCTGAAAGCCGCAACATATTAAAACGTTAATTTGAGATGTGTGTATTTTTCATAATTTATTAAATCAAAAATGCTTTCAGTGCAAATAAACCTGATGCCATTAAACACATAAACAGTACATAGAGCTCCTATGTAAGGAAGTGTTCAAGTGAAATATTTAATTTCAAACAGCAACAATGTATGTAAATAGTAGGCGAGATCACTAGAACCCCAACAGTCACGGCACAAGGAAAGTCCAAAAAATAAAAATAAACTTCACAATCCGGTAAAGTATATCAACTGGGTCAACGCCTGAGTAGCTGTGGTACCTGGTGAATGACAACCCAAATATCCAGAATTAAGGCAGTCCGCAACAGGGTATACGGGGAGTCTTACAAGGAGAATCTGTGAACGTTATGTAGAACAAGAAGTAACGTACGACGATGATGGTGTAGGCATCAGTATTACACGTTTCTCCCCCGAAGGACTTTCTCAGAAGATAATATTCACATAATGTCTAGTGAGCAGTATATAAAGACATCAAACAAAGAGTACGAGGAGTAAAAAAACTAAAATAAAAAAAATAGACAATTTTATATATGGAGTTCCTGAAAAACGATTCAACAAACCACCAGTGTGCCAAGATACATAGTAGATTATAAGAATATCATTACATAATCACTGTATCTAATATCCATCTAAATTCTGCTGCCAGTAGTCTCTTGGGTCTATCTACAAGTAGAATACTAGATAGTATCCACTCAATACCCAAAATATTAATAGGAGCTGGAACCCCCTGATGATATCTCCCAGAATGAATAGCCACAGCCATGGTTTTAATATTTTATTACAGGGATGCACTCAGCACCAAAAGACTAAATCTAAAGTGAAGTGATTTTGGTGCAAAGATACAGCCCTTTATTTGGACAATATAAAGCTTTGCCACTTCGGAGAAACAGCTGTTCTTCCTTACGACTTTTGATTTTCCTTCGAAGAGGATAACATTTTTCCATTCATCTTTATACAATCAATAACATCATCAATCCTCTCATGGAACAGATAATCACCGTAATTATTCACATGCACTTGGCTGCTGTCTCCCAAAATGTATGTTATATATGACATTCCTGTACCTTTTAGGTTTAGTAGATATCTAAAACAAAGCCCAGCTGTAGGCCTTCATAGTGCACAATTATTTTATTCAAACTCAATATTAAAATCCAATGTGATTCTAAAATCAAGATGAATGCCTTCAGATTAGATACTAGCTGTCAACAAAAGTACACTTCAAATGCTCAACCGTGTATGATAGCGCTCTCTGTTAGCGCACCACCCCCCCCTGCACTTTTTGCAGCTGTGCACCAAGCCACTTCAGCAGGTTACGGTATGGAGTCATGTGTGGTGCAAGGACTATATAATGGAGATTACTCAACTCAATGAAGGATTACCGATCACCCTAGTATTTTAATTTCTATTGCTGCATAATAATCCCTATTTATTGCATTACTTTAAATCCATTTCAGTATGTATTTTAATTGCAGATCACATAAATATATACATTACTCAAGTCATAAGTTTTACATAATAGTTAAGTATTGCACCAAAGACAGCTTTTCAATATGTGTTAATAAGGCAGCATTAGCAGTTAGCATGTAAGGTAGGTAGTCTTACATGCTAACTCACATTAAAATTCACAAACCCAAAGTAGCATCAAAAGGTGACATTTGGATAAGTGAGCGTATTTAAAACATTGGTATTAATAACATTGTAGCTCATAAACCATTCTGAAAAAAATTATATTACATAAAAAATGAATTCCGTTCTACAAGATACTAGATACGTTTATTGACTCACTCTCGTATTGCCCCAAGTCTAATATAATACTTATTATTATTATTAATAGAAAAATAAACTACTAGCAATTCATATTTATTGATTACATCATTCTTTATTTTTATTATACATATTACATATATATAAATAGACTGAATACTGTGTGCTTCATCGTATGTAATCTAGAGTTAAATTGATTAATCTATATGTATGCAAAGGATGCTATTACATGCTAACTCTTGGAAATATATTTAGTACTGGCTAGATTAATTGTTAAAAAGCTAGAAAATATTAAATTTAAACTAATTCAAATTAATGTTATTATTATTTTCAAAATATATAGTACCCCCAAAAATATATAATTAATAAAAAAAGAAGAAATTATTAAATGTTCTCTTAGTTTTTACCTATTGTTTAATACCAATCTTTTAAACTATATGAAATATGTTGCTTCAAGGGGAAAAAAAAGAGACTAATAAAATAATAACAAATGAAAAAGACTTAAACAGACTAAAAATAAATAAATGTAAAAGTAAGGTCCTTATTTAATTCCTTCATTGTTGTAGCATACCAAAATAAAAAATTCAATAGGATTCCATTTGTCATAAAATCCTAAATATATACCCTCCTCTTTTAGGATGTGTAACCATTGCCCCTCCTTGTTTAATATGTGTAACCATTGCCCCTCCTCGTTTAGTAGGTGTAACCATTGCCCCTTCTCGTTTAGTAGGTGTAACCATTGCCCCTCCTCGTTTAGTATGTGTAACCATTGCCCCTTCTCGTTTAGTAGGTGTAACCATTGCCCCTCCTCGTTTAGTATGTGTAACCATTGCCCCTCCTCGTTTAGTAGGTGTAACCATTGCCCCTCCTCGTTTAGTATGTGTAACCATTGCCCCTCCTCGTTTAGTATGTGTAACCATTGCCCCTCCTCGTTTAGTAGGTGTAACCATTGCCCCTCCTCGTTTAGTAGGTGTAACCATTGCACCTCCTCGTTTAGTATGTGTAACCATTGCCCCTCCTCGTTTAGTAGGTATTACCATTGCCCCTCCTTGTTTAGGATGTGTAACCATTACCCCTCCTCGTTTAGTATGTGTAACCATTGCCCCTCCTCGTTTAGTATGTGTAACCATTGCCCCTCCTCGTTTAGTATGTGTAACCATTGCCCCTCCTCGTTTAGTATGTGTAACCATTGCCCCTCCTCGTTTAGTAGGTGTAACCATTGCCCCTCCTCGTTTAGTATGTGTAACCATTACCCCTCCTCCTTTAGTATGTGTAACCATTACCCCTCCTCGTTTAGGATGTGTAACCATTGCCCCTCCTCGTTTAGTATGTGTAACCATTGCACCTCCTCGTTTAGTAGGTGTAACCATTGCCCCTCCTCGTTTAGTAGGTGTAACCATTGCCCCTCCTCGTTTAGGATGTGTAACCATTGCCCCTCCTTGTTTAGGATGTGTAACCATTGCCCCTCCTTGTTTAGGATGTGTAACCATTGCCCCTCCTCGTTTAGTATGTGTAACCATTGCCCCTCCTCGTTTAGTATGTGTAACCATTGCACCTCCTCGTTTAGTATGTGTAACCATTGCACCTCCTCGTTTAGTATGTGTAACCATTGCACCTCCTCGTTTAGTATGTGTAACCATTGCCCCTCCTCGTTTAGCATGTGTAACCATTGCCCCTCCTCGTTTAGTAGGTGTAACCATTGCACCTCCTCGTTTAGGATGTGTAACCATTGCACCTCCTTGTTTAGTATGTGTAACCATTGCCCCTCCTCGTTTAGTATGTGTAACCATTGCCCCTCCTCGTTTAGTATGTGTAACCATTGCACCTCCTCGTTTAGTATGTGTAACCATTGCCCCTCCTCGTTTAGTATGTGTAACCATTGCCCCTCCTCGTTTAGTATGTGTAACCATTGCACCTCCTCGTTTAGTATGTGTAACCATTGCCCCTCCTCGTTTAGTATGTGTAACCATTGCACCTCCTCGTTTAGTAGGTGTTACCATTGCACCTCCTCGTTTAGGATGTGTAACCATTGCACCTCCTCGTTTAGTAGGTGTTACCATTGCACCTCCTCGTTTAGTATGTGTAACCATTGCACCTCCTCGTTTAGGATGTGTAACCATTGCCCCTCCTCGTTTAGGATGTGTAACCATTGCCCCTCCTCGTTTAGTAGGTGTTACCATTGCACCTCCTCGTTTAGGATGTGTAACCATTGCACCTCCTCGTTTAGTATGTGTAACCATTGCCCCTCCTCGTTTAGTATGTGTAACCATTGCACCTCCTCGTTTAGTATGTGTAACCATTGCACCTCCTCGTTTAGGATGTGTAACCATTGCCCCTCCTCGTTTAGTATGTGTAACCATTGCACCTCCTCGTTTAGTATGTGTAACCATTGCACCTCCTCGTTTAGTATGTGTAACCATTGCACCTCCTCGTTTAGTATGTGTAACCATTACCCCTCCTCGTTTAGTAGGTGTAACCATTGCCCCTCCTCGTTTAGTATGTGTAACCATTGCCCCTCTTCGTTTAGTATGTGTAACCATTGCCCCTCCTCGTTTAGTATGTGTAACCATTGCCCCTCCTCGTTTAGTATGTGTAACCATTGCCCCTCCTCGTTTAGTATGTGTAACCATTGCACCTCCTCGTTTAGTATGTGTAACCATTGCACCTCCTCGTTTAGTATGTGTAACCATTGCACCTCCTTGTTTAGTATGTGTAACCATTGCCCCTCCTCGTTTAGTATGTGTGTAGCGGAATGCAGTAAGCCTGTCCTGCAAAATGCCTGTGTGACTGTGTCCGTATAATTTTTCCCTATGTTAAAATTGCTGTTCGTCTGTTTATTATGTGAATTATATGTTATTCGGTAGTTTCCATCCGTACTACATACGTATGGAAACTACCGAACGGAGGGGCCACCCCGGAGAGAAGTGTGCCAGCAATTAAGGCTCACATTCTTTCCCAAACCACAAGTTAACCGGCATTAACCTTGTGTCTGGGTGGCCGCCATTCGGCATGCGTACACGTGGCGGCGGCCATCTTACGCATGAAAATCCCAGCGGTGTTTGGTCGTCGAGTGCCTGGAACTCAAATCGGACACTCAGACAACCAAACACCGCTGAGACCTCCAGAGCTCCGTAACTGCCGAACGGAGAGACATAACGAATCCCCATTCGGTAGTAATAAAGTACCGAATGAGGGAATCACTATCTAGGCGAATGTAAATGTGGATGGCAACTGTAAATGTCTATTTTAACTACTGAACGGAGACCGACCGCAGGGCCCATTCTCATGGAACCCTTTTCGGATACCAACTCGTGTGCGGTCGGTCAAACTTCACTTGCCGGTAACTGCCGAACCCCTGGTCCGATCTGGGTGAATTTTGGATATTATATTCACCCAGATCAGGGCTACCCAGCGGTACCCTGATATTAAAGCTATATGATATTTTAGAGGTACATCCAAGTTTGGGGTAAACTACTGTACAACTTAAGGGGATTATGACCCACTCTGAGGGGAGGAGATGTGTGGGAGGTAACAAGAATGTTATTGGTTACTATCATAATTGTTGTAGTTCCCTCCCTTGCATGGGAGCAGGCTTTATAAGAAACCCTGGAATAAACGATTGCTAGTTCTACTCCTGAAACTGTGTGTCGTCCAGTTATTGGGAGTGCTGTGGGGATATTGCTGTACCGTTTTACCTGCTGGAAACTCTGCTGTGGATTTACTAATGACTTGTTCCTGAGCCTTCCTTGGATCTAAAGTGGAGAATAGCTGCGAGAAATCAGCTCTCCGCTACATTGGTTGGCAGCGCTGGGATCCAGACTCACAGAGGAACAAGGATTAATGGAGATTGACCTTTCTACGCTAAAAAGAACCACCTTGAAAGATCTTCTGGAAGCAAAAGGTGTTTCTGCCAGCAGCAAATCCAAAGCAACGCTTATCACCGAAGTAATGGCAGAATACAGAGCAGAGGAGGTCCAGGCCACGGAACAAAGACCTGAAACAGAACAGGAGGAGTTCCAAAGGCAATTACAATACAGACTGGCCTTCTATGGGGAAAACCCACCCACAGAAATCATCTCTAAAACCATGACAGAGGTGCAGGAATTTGTAAAGAGAAACAGGAGACCACAAACACCAGAAAGAGGTACCGCAGGAGCTATAGCACAAGAGGGTAAGCCCAAAATTCCCTACCAAGCTTTTAAAACGTATGTGGAAGCAGAGGAGGATATAGATGCCTTCCTACAGGACTTTGAGAGACTATGTACACTGCATAACATACCAAGGGAAGAGTGGGTACCCATATTAGCGGGACGGCTGTCAGGAAGGGCAGCGGAAGCCTACCGCACTGTGCCAGATGTGGAAATTAGGAACTATAACCGGGTGAAAGAGATTATCTTGGCCCGGTATGCAATAACAGCAGAGGCATACCGGAGACGTTTCAGGGAACTGAAAAAGGTGGACAAAGATTCACATGCGGAGTGGGCTTGCCGACTAGAAAGGGCAGCCCTTGGGTGGATGCAGTCGAGTAAAGCGAGGTCCATGGAGGACTTATTACAAATGCTGCTGTTGGAGCAGTTTTATGAGGGGATATCCTCAGAACTGCAGGAGTGGGTGAGGGACCGTAACCCCACCACCCTCACCGAGGCTGCCAAAAAGGCAGATGACTTTATGGATGCTCGCAGACAAACCAAGACAGTGGGTAACAAACCGGCCATGCGGCCACTGGGGGTAAATTCATTTTCTCCTAACCCTCAACCCCCACCAAGATCCCTTCCTCCACCAGCACCAGCCGCAGCGCAGCTGAGATACCGCACACCTGCTTCTGTGCAATGCCACCGATGCCAGAGGTGGGGACATTACCAACGAGATTGTCCGCAGTCCAGGGAACGCAACACCTGGATCCGACCAGGGCCCCCACCACCACCACCGAGAGCAGCAGCGCATCATTACCAGGACGAGGTACCACTTCCCTACAGCTCTGCCGTTCCAGTCACGACTGTGGAACAGTGGGAAGTGCTGCATGAGGCCAACCCCTTACAGGCACAGGCGGATAACCGCCAGCACCATAGGCAAACCGTATATCTGGAAGGGAAGCCTATGCAGGGGCTCAGAGACTCAGGAGCCACCATCACCCTGGTGCAAAGCCATTTGGTTCCAGATAAGGCTAAACTGAATAAGACTGTGGCTGTCAGGGTTGCAGGGGGAGCCGTGTATCGGCTAGACACAGCCAGGGTACATTTGCATTGGGGTGCGGGGTACGGGAATGTGGAAGTGGGACTAATGCCGCAACTACCTGCTGAGGTGGTCCTGGGGAATGACCTGGGCAAACTCACCTCCGCATTTGAACCACAACCTACTGAAGAAGCACACCCAGTAGTCACCAGGCAACAGGCCCGCACCCAACAAAATAACGCACTGCCGGAGGTCCAGGTAAGAGATTCCTCCCCTTCCCTAGACTGTATCCCTTGGGCCCCCCCTGACGAGTTTGTAGCTGAGGTAGTCACTGACCCCACTTTACAGGTATACCGAGACAAGGTCACCTCTATCCAACCGGGGGCGGAGGGGGAAAGATTTGTATGGGACCGACAGTTATTATACCGGGAATCAAGTAAACAAATAGACGGGTCAGACCCCATTACCACAAGACAGCTGGTGGTACCTCAGAGGTACCGAACCGAATTACTCCGGATAGCGCACGATATTCCGCTATCCGGACATTTGGGGGTCAGCCGTACCAGATATCGATTGACCCAGAGTTTCTTTTGGCCAGGGATTAGCCAGGAGGTACGCAGGTACTGTAATACCTGCGACACGTGCCAGAGGGTGGGAAAGAGGGGGGATAAGCATAAGGCGAAGCTGCACCCCCTACCCATAATTGAGGAACCCTTTCATAGGGTTGCCGTAGATATTGTAGGTCCCTTCCGGAAACCTAGCCCCTCGGGCAAACGGTACATCCTGACTGTAGTGGACTATGCCACGCGCTACCCCGAGGCGGTAGCTTTAACTAATATACATGCAGAGACGGTGGCTGAGGCGCTGATGCAGGTTTTCTCCCGGATGGGGCTACCCAGGGAGATCATCTCGGATCAGGGCACTCAGTTCACGGCAGAGGTTACCCAACAACTCTGGAAGTTCTGTAAAATTAAGCCTATAATTAGTGCTCCGTACCACCCCCAGACTAATGGGCTCTGCGAACGGTTCAATGGCACCTTAAAGCAAATGCTCCGAACCTTCGCAGAGACTCACCGAGACTGGGAAAAATTCCTGCCGCACTTACTGTTTGCTTACAGGGAAGTGCCGCAGGAATCTACGGGATTTTCCCCTTTTGAGCTGCTATTCGGGAGGAGAGTAAGGGGACCCCTAGACTTGATTAGAGAGCACTGGGAGGGAGACCGTAGCGTGGACGGTACCCCTATTGTACCATATGTGTTGGCCCTCCGAGATCGCCTGGAAGCACTCACCAAGACGGTAAAGGAAAACCTACAGGCAGCTCAGACGCGGCAGCGCACCTGGTACGATAGAGGCGCCAGGGACCGCAGCTTTCAGGTCGGACAGAAAGTTTTAATTTTAAAACCTGTTCGACACGATAAGCTACAGGCCGCCTGGCAAGGTCCTTATAGAGTGGTAGAACAACGATGTGACACCACGTATATAATTGGCCACTGCGCAGGGAATGGGGGGCGACGCATGATCCATGTGAACATGCTGAAACCTTACCAGGAACGTTCAGAGGAGGTGACAGCGATCTGCGCCCCCACCTCTGAAGAGAGCGACAGCCTACCCCTCCCCGATCTGTTAGAAGACGGACAGCTGGCTGGGGATTTAGGAGCAGTTGTATTGGGGGATCGGTTGAGCCCACAGGAGCGTATCGAGGTACAACAGCTACTGCAGGAAAAGCAGGAAACCTTTTCTAATGTACCTGGATACACCCCTCTGGCTACCCACCGAGTAGACACCCCAGGTCAACTCCCCATGCGCCAGACCCCGTACCGCATCCCTGAAGCGGTCCGGGAGAATATGCGCAAAGAAATTGAGGAGATGATACAGTTAGGAGTGATTGAGCCCTCAGATAGTCCCTGGGCATCTCCAGTGGTCCTCGTACCAAAGCGGGACGGCACGACCCGCTTTTGCGTGGACTACAGGAGACTGAATGAGAAGACCGTATCCGACGCATACCCGATGCCTAGGATCGATGAGTTACTAGACCGGATGGCCAGGGGGCAATACCTTACCACGATTGATCTGTGCAAAGGGTATTGGCAGATTCCCCTGGCCCCGGACGCCATCCCCAAGTCCGCCTTTGTCACCCCATTCGGCCTGTACCAATTTAAGGTCATGCCGTTTGGGATGAAAAACGCGCCAGCTACCTTCCAGCGGATGGTGGACCGTCTCCTAGATGGGTTCCAAGACTATACCTGCGCATATCTCGATGATATTGCCATATTTAGCGATACCTGGCAGGAACACTTGGCCCATATAGGAGCGGTCCTAGACAGGATCAGGGAGGCTGGTTTGACCCTAAAGCCAGCTAAGTGTAGTATCGGGATGGCCGAGGTACAGTACCTGGGCCACCGAGTGGGCTGTGGTAAGCAGAAGCCGGAACCCGCCAAAGTAGAGGCGGTATCCCAGTGGCCTACCCCGACGACTAAAACCCAGGTGTTAGCCTTCTTAGGGACAGCAGGGTATTATCGGAAGTTTGTCCCCAATTATAGTGCCCTGGCCAAACCCCTCACTGACCTGACCCGTAAAAACCTTCCCCGCCAAGTAACCTGGACCCCGGAGTGTGAGCAGGCATTCCAAAACTTGAAAGATGCACTTGTTAATGCCCCTGTCTTGGCCGCTCCCAATCCAACTAAACGTTTTCTTGTCCACACAGACGCTTCTATGTTTGGATTGGGGGCAGTATTAAGCCAAGTCGGGGCCGATGGCGGAGAACATCCCGTGGCTTACATCAGTCGCAAACTTTTACCCCGGGAAGTAAGCTACGCCGCCATCGAGAAGGAATGCCTGGCTGTGGTGTGGGCCTTGAAGAAATTGCAACCCTATTTGTATGGACAGGCTTTTTCGCTGCTCACGGATCACAACCCGTTAGTCTGGCTGAACCGGGTGGCGGGGGACAATGCCAGGCTGCTGCGCTGGAGTTTGGCGCTACAGCCTTTTGACTTTAACATTCAATACCGCCCGGGTAAGCAAAATGGAAACGCCGACGGGTTGTCGCGACAAACTGATCTGGAGAAATGATCCGTGAGCACCCCGGTCATCCCCAAGCCGATCCGTGGTGGATCAGACTGTGTATGCCGGCTTGTGGGCAAGGGGGAGCAGTGTAGCGGAATGCAGTAAGCCTGTCCTGCAAAATGCCTGTGTGACTGTGTCCGTATAATTTTTCCCTATGTTAAAATTGCTGTTCGTCTGTTTATTATGTGAATTATATGTTATTCGGTAGTTTCCATCCGTACTACATACGTATGGAAACTACCGAACGGAGGGGCCACCCCGGAGAGAAGTGTGCCAGCAATTAAGGCTCACATTCTTTCCCAAACCACAAGTTAACCGGCATTAACCTTGTGTCTGGGTGGCCGCCATTCGGCATGCGTACACGTGGCGGCGGCCATCTTACGCATGAAAATCCCAGCGGTGTTTGGTCGTCGAGTGCCTGGAACTCAAATCGGACACTCAGACAACCAAACACCGCTGAGACCTCCAGAGCTCCGTAACTGCCGAACGGAGAGACATAACGAATCCCCATTCGGTAGTAATAAAGTACCGAATGAGGGAATCACTATCTAGGCGAATGTAAATGTGGATGGCAACTGTAAATGTCTATTTTAACTACTGAACGGAGACCGACCGCAGGGCCCATTCTCATGGAACCCTTTTCGGATACCAACTCGTGTGCGGTCGGTCAAACTTCACTTGCCGGTAACTGCCGAACCCCTGGTCCGATCTGGGTGAATTTTGGATATTATATTCACCCAGATCAGGGCTACCCAGCGGTACCCTGATATTAAAGCTATATGATATTTTAGAGGTACATCCAAGTTTGGGGTAAACTACTGTACAACTTAAGGGGATTATGACCCACTCTGAGGGGAGGAGATGTGTGGGAGGTAACAAGAATGTTATTGGTTACTATCATAATTGTTGTAGTTCCCTCCCTTGCATGGGAGCAGGCTTTATAAGAAACCCTGGAATAAACGATTGCTAGTTCTACTCCTGAAACTGTGTGTCGTCCAGTTATTGGGAGTGCTGTGGGGATATTGCTGTACCGTTTTACCTGCTGGAAACTCTGCTGTGGATTTACTAATGACTTGTTCCTGAGCCTTCCTTGGATCTAAAGTGGAGAATAGCTGCGAGAAATCAGCTCTCCGCTACAATGTGTAACCATTGCCCCTCCTCGTTTAGTATGTGTAACCATTGCACCTCCTCGTTTAGTATGTGTAACCATTGCCCCTCCTCGTTTAGTATGTGTAACCATTGCCCCTCCTCGTTTAGTAGGTGTTACCATTGCACCTCCTCGTTTAGGATGTGTAACCATTGCACCTCCTCGTTTAGTATGTGTAACCATTGCCCCTCCTCGTTTAGTATGTGTAACCATTGCACCTCCTCGTTTAGTATGTGTAACCATTGCACCTCCTCGTTTAGGATGTGTAACCATTGCCCCTCCTCGTTTAGTATGTGTAACCATTGCCCCTCCTCGTTTAGTATGTGTAACCATTGCACCTCCTCGTTTAGTATGTGTAACCATTGCACCTCCTCGTTTAGTATGTGTAACCATTACCCCTCCTCGTTTAGTAGGTGTAACCATTGCCCCTCCTCGTTTAGTATGTGTAACCATTGCCCCTCCTCGTTTAGTATGTGTAACCATTACCCCTCCTCGTTTAGTATGTGTAAACATTGCCCCTCCTCGTTTAGTATGTGTAACCATTGCCCCTCCTCGTTTAGTATGTGTAACCATTGCCCCTCCTCGTTTAGTAGGTGTAACCATTGCCCCTCCTCGTTTAGTATGTGTAACCATTGCCCCTCCTCGTTTAGTATGTGTAACCATTGCCCCTCCTCGTTTAGTAGGTGTAACCATTGCCCCTCCTCGTTTAGTAGGTGTAACCATTGCACCTCCTCGTTTAGTATGTGTAACCATTGCACCTCCTCGTTTAGTAGGTGTAACCATTACACCTCCTCGTTTAGTATGTGTAACCATTGCCCCTCCTCGTTTAGTAGGTGTAACCATTACCCCTCCTCGTTTAGTATGTGTAACCATTGCCCCTCCTCGTTTAGTAGGTGTAACCATTGCACCTCCTCGTTTAGTAGGTGTAACCATTGCCCCTCCTCGTTTAGTAGGTGTAACCATTGCCCCTCCTCGTTTAGTATGTGTAACCATTACCCCTCCTCGTTTAGTATGTGTAACCATTGCACCTCCTCGTTTAGTATGTGTAACCATTGCCCCTCCTCGTTTAGAAGGTGTAACCATTGCACCTCCTCGTTTAGTATGTGTAACCATTGCCCCTCCTCTTTTAGTAGGTGTAACCATTACCCCTCCTCGTTTAGTATGTGTAACCATTGCCCCTCCTCGTTTAGTATGTGTAACCATTGCCCCTCCTCGTTTAGTATGTGTAACCATTACCCCTCCTCGTTTAGTAGGTGTAACCATTGCCCCTCCTCGTTTAGTATGTGTAACCATTGCCCCTCCTTGTTTAGTATGTGTAACCATTGCCCCTCCTCGTTTAGTATGTGTAACCATTGCCCCTCCTCGTTTAGTATGTGTAACCATTGCCCCTCCTTGTTTAGTATGTGTAACCATTGCCCCTCCTCGTTTAGTATGTGTAACCATTGCCCCTCCTCGTTTAGTATGTGTAACCATTGCCCCTCCTCGTTTAATATGTGTAACCATTGCCCCTCCTCGTTTAGTATGTGTAACCATTGCCCCTCCTCGTTTAGTATGTGTAACCATTACCCCTCCTCGTTTAGGATGTGTAACCATTGCCCCTCCTCGTTTAGTATGTGTAACCATTGCCCCTCCTCGTTTAGTATGTGTAACCATTGCCCCTCCTCGTTTAGTAGGTATAACCATTGCCCCTCCTTGTTTAGTATGTGTAACCATTGCCCCTCCTTGTTTAGTATGTGTAACCATTGCCCCTCCTCGTTTAGTATGTGTAACCATTGCCCCTCCTCGTTTAGTATGTGTAACCATTGCCCCTCCTCGTTTAGTATGTGTAACCATTGCCCCTCCTCGTTTAGTATGTGTAACCATTACCCCTCCTCGTTTAGTATGTGTAACCATTACCCCTCCTCGTTTAGGATGTGTAACCATTGCCCCTCCTCGTTTAGTATGTGTAACCATTGCCCCTCCTTGTTTAGGATGTGTAACCATTGCCCCTCCTTGTTTAGGATGTGTAACCATTGCACCTCCTCGTTTAGTATGTGTAACCATTGCACCTCCTCGTTTAGTATGTGTAACCATTGCACCTCCTCGTTTAGTATGTGTAACCATTGCCCCTCCTCGTTTAGTATGTGTAACCATTGCCTCTCCTTGTTTAGTATGTGTAACCATTGCCCCTCCTCGTTTAGTATGTGTAACCATTGCACCTCCTCGTTTAGTATGTGTAACCATTGCACCTCCTCGTTTAGTATGTGTAACCATTGCACCTCCTCGTTTAGTATGTGTAACCATTGCCCCTCCTCGTTTAGCATGTGTAACCATTGCCCCTCCTCGTTTAGTAGGTGTAACCATTGCACCTCCTCGTTTAGGATGTGTAACCATTGCACCTCCTTGTTTAGTATGTGTAACCATTGCCCCTCCTCGTTTAGTATGTGTAACCATTGCCCCTCCTCATTTAGTATGTGTAACCATTGCCCCTCCTCGTTTAGTATGTGTAACCATTGCACCTCCTCGTTTAGTATGTGTAACCATTGCCCCTCCTCGTTTAGTATGTGTAACCATTGCCCCTCCTCGTTTAGTATGTGTAACCATTGCACCTCCTCGTTTAGTATGTGTAACCATTGCCCCTCCTCGTTTAGTATGTGTAACCATTGCACCTCCTCGTTTAGTAGGTGTTACCATTGCACCTCCTCGTTTAGGATGTGTAACCATTGCACCTCCTCGTTTAGTAGGTGTTACCATTGCACCTCCTCGTTTAGTATGTGTAACCATTGCACCTCCTCGTTTAGTATGTGTAACCATTGCCCCTCCTCGTTTAGGATGTGTAACCATTGCCCCTCCTCGTTTAGTAGGTGTTACCATTGCACCTCCTCGTTTAGGATGTGTAAGCATTGCACCTCCTCGTTTAGTATGTGTAACCATTGCCCCTCCTCGTTTAGTATGTGTAACCATTGCACCTCCTCGTTTAGTATGTGTAACCATTGCACCTCCTCGTTTAGTATGTGTAACCATTGCACCTCCTCGTTTAGTATGTGTAACCATTGCACCTCCTCGTTTAGTATGTGTAACCATTGCACCTCCTCGTTTAGTATGTGTAACCATTACCCCTCCTCGTTTAGTAGGTGTAACCATTGCCCCTCCTCGTTTAGTATGTGTAACCATTGCCCCTCCTCGTTTAGTATGTGTAACCATTACCCCTCTTCGTTTAGTATGTGTAACCATTGCCCCTCCTCGTTTAGTATGTGTAACCATTGCCCCTCCTCGTTTAGTATGTGTAACCATTGCCCCTCCTCGTTTAGTATGTGTAACCATTGCACCTCCTCGTTTAGTATGTGTAACCATTGCACCTCCTTGTTTAGTATGTGTAACCATTGCCCCTCCTCGTTTAGTATGTGTAACCATTGCCCCTCCTCGTTTAGTATGTGTAACCATTGCACCTCCTCGTTTAGTATGTGTAACCATTGCCCCTCCTCGTTTAGTATGTGTAACCATTGCCCCTCCTCGTTTAGTATGTGTAACCATTGCACCTCCTCGTTTAGTATGTGTAACCATTGCCCCTCCTCGTTTAGTAGGTGTTACCATTGCACCTCCTCGTTTAGGATGTGTAACCATTGCACCTCCTCGTTTAGTATGTGTAACCATTGCCCCTCCTCGTTTAGTATGTGTAACCATTGCACCTCCTCGTTTAGTATGTGTAACCATTGCACCTCCTCGTTTAGGATGTGTAACCATTGCCCCTCCTCGTTTAGGATGTGTAACCATTGCCCCTCCTCGTTTAGTAGGTGTTACCATTGCACCTCCTCGTTTAGGATGTGTAACCATTGCACCTCCTCGTTTAGTATGTGTAACCATTGCCCCTCCTCGTTTAGTATGTGTAACCATTGCACCTCCTCGTTTAGTATGTGTAACCATTGCACCTCCTCGTTTAGGATGTGTAACCATTGCCCCTCCTCGTTTAGTATGTGTAACCATTGCCCCTCCTCGTTTAGTATGTGTAACCATTGCACCTCCTCGTTTAGTATGTGTAACCATTGCACCTCCTCGTTTAGTATGTGTAACCATTACCCCTCCTCGTTTAGTAGGTGTAACCATTGCCCCTCCTCGTTTAGTATGTGTAACCATTGCCCCTCCTCGTTTAGTATGTGTAACCATTACCCCTCCTCGTTTAGTATGTGTAAACATTGCCCCTCCTCGTTTAGTATGTGTAACCATTGCCCCTCCTCGTTTAGTATGTGTAACCATTGCCCCTCCTCGTTTAGTAGGTGTAACCATTGCCCCTCCTCGTTTAGTATGTGTAACCATTGCCCCTCCTCGTTTAGTATGTGTAACCATTGCCCCTCCTCGTTTAGTAGGTGTAACCATTGCCCCTCCTCGTTTAGTAGGTGTAACCATTGCACCTCCTCGTTTAGTATGTGTAACCATTGCACCTCCTCGTTTAGTAGGTGTAACCATTACACCTCCTCGTTTAGTATGTGTAACCATTGCCCCTCCTCGTTTAGTAGGTGTAACCATTACCCCTCCTCGTTTAGTATGTGTAACCATTGCCCCTCCTCGTTTAGTAGGTGTAACCATTGCACCTCCTCGTTTAGTAGGTGTAACCATTGCCCCTCCTCGTTTAGTAGGTGTAACCATTGCCCCTCCTCGTTTAGTATGTGTAACCATTACCCCTCCTCGTTTAGTATGTGTAACCATTGCACCTCCTCGTTTAGTATGTGTAACCATTGCCCCTCCTCGTTTAGAAGGTGTAACCATTGCACCTCCTCGTTTAGTATGTGTAACCATTGCCCCTCCTCTTTTAGTAGGTGTAACCATTACCCCTCCTCGTTTAGTATGTGTAACCATTGCCCCTCCTCGTTTAGTATGTGTAACCATTGCCCCTCCTCGTTTAGTATGTGTAACCATTACCCCTCCTCGTTTAGTATGTGTAACCATTACCCCTCCTCGTTTAGTAGGTGTAACCATTGCCCCTCCTCGTTTAGTATGTGTAACCATTGCCCCTCCTTGTTTAGTATGTGTAACCATTGCCCCTCCTCGTTTAGTATGTGTAACCATTGCCCCTCCTCGTTTAGTATGTGTAACCATTGCCCCTCCTTGTTTAGTATGTGTAACCATTGCCCCTCCTCGTTTAGTATGTGTAACCATTGCCCCTCCTCGTTTAGTATGTGTAACCATTGCCCCTCCTCGTTTAGTATGTGTAACCATTGCCCCTCCTCGTTTAGTATGTGTAACCATTGCCCCTCCTCGTTTAGTATGTGTAACCATTACCCCTCCTCGTTTAGGATGTGTAACCATTGCCCCTCCTCGTTTAGTATGTGTAACCATTGCCCCTCCTCGTTTAGTATGTGTAACCATTGCCCCTCCTCGTTTAGTAGGTATAACCATTGCCCCTCCTTGTTTAGTATGTGTAACCATTGCCCCTCCTCGTTTAGTATGTGTAACCATTGCCCCTCCTCGTTTAGTATGTGTAACCATTGCCCCTCCTCGTTTAGTATGTGTAACCATTGCCCCTCCTCGTTTAGTAGGTGTAACCATTGCCCCTCCTCGTTTAGTATGTGTAACCATTACCCCTCCTCGTTTAGTATGTGTAACCATTACCCCTCCTCGTTTAGGATGTGTAACCATTGCCCCTCCTCGTTTAGTATGTGTAACCATTGCACCTCCTCGTTTAGTAGGTGTAACCATTGCCCCTCCTCGTTTAGTAGGTGTAACCATTGCCCCTCCTCGTTTAGGATGTGTAACCATTGCCCCTCCTTGTTTAGGATGTGTAACCATTGCCCCTCCTTGTTTAGGATGTGTAACCATTGCCCCTCCTCGTTTAGTATGTGTAACCATTGCACCTCCTCGTTTAGTATGTGTAACCATTGCACCTCCTCGTTTAGTATGTGTAACCATTGCCCCTCCTCGTTTAGTATGTGTAACCATTGCCTCTCCTTGTTTAGTATGTGTAACCATTGCCCCTCCTCGTTTAGTATGTGTAACCATTGCACCTCCTCGTTTAGTATGTGTAACCATTGCACCTCCTCGTTTAGTATGTGTAACCATTGCACCTCCTCGTTTAGTATGTGTAACCATTGCCCCTCCTCGTTTAGCATGTGTAACCATTGCCCCTCCTCGTTTAGTAGGTGTAACCATTGCACCTCCTCGTTTAGGATGTGTAACCATTGCACCTCCTTGTTTAGTATGTGTAACCATTGCCCCTCCTCGTTTAGTATGTGTAACCATTGCCCCTCCTCGTTTAGTATGTGTAACCATTGCACCTCCTCGTTTAGTATGTGTAACCATTGCCCCTCCTCGTTTAGTATGTGTAACCATTGCCCCTACTCGTTTAGTATGTGTAACCATTGCACCTCCTCGTTTAGTATGTGTAACCATTGCCCCTCCTCGTTTAGTATGTGTAACCATTGCACCTCCTCGTTTAGTAGGTGTTACCATTGCACCTCCTCGTTTAGGATGTGTAACCATTGCACCTCCTCGTTTAGTAGGTGTTACCATTGCACCTCCTCGTTTAGTATGTGTAACCATTGCACCTCCTCGTTTAGTATGTGTAACCATTGCCCCTCCTCGTTTAGGATGTGTAACCATTGCCCCTCCTCGTTTAGTAGGTGTTACCATTGCACCTCCTCGTTTAGGATGTGTAACCATTGCACCTCCTCGTTTAGTATGTGTAACCATTGCCCCTCCTCGTTTAGTATGTGTAACCATTGCACCTCCTCGTTTAGTATGTGTAACCATTGCACCTCCTCGTTTAGGATGTGTAACCATTGCCCCTCCTCGTTTAGTATGTGTAACCATTGCACCTCCTCGTTTAGTATGTGTAACCATTGCACCTCCTCGTTTAGTATGTGTAACCATTGCACCTCCTCGTTTAGTATGTGTAACCATTACCCCTCCTCGTTTAGTAGGTGTAACCATTGCCCCTCCTCGTTTAGTATGTGTAACCATTACCCCTCCTCGTTTAGTAGGTGTAACCATTGCCCCTCCTCGTTTAGTATGTGTAACCATTACCCCTCCTCGTTTAGTATGTGTAACCATTACCCCTCCTCGTTTAGGATGTGTAACCATTGCCCCTCCTCGTTTAGTATGTGTAACCATTGCACCTCCTCGTTTAGTAGGTGTAACCATTGCCCCTCCTCGTTTAGTAGGTGTAACCATTGCCCCTCCTCGTTTAGGATGTGTAACCATTGCCCCTCCTTGTTTAGGATGTGTAACCATTGCCCCTCCTTGTTTAGGATGTGTAACCATTGCCCCTCCTCGTTTAGTATGTGTAACCATTGCACCTCCTCGTTTAGTATGTGTAACCATTGCACCTCCTCGTTTAGTATGTGTAACCATTGCCCCTCCTCGTTTAGTATGTGTAACCATTGCCTCTCCTTGTTTAGTATGTGTAACCATTGCCCCTCCTCGTTTAGTATGTGTAACCATTGCACCTCCTCGTTTAGTATGTGTAACCATTGCACCTCCTCGTTTAGTATGTGTAACCATTGCACCTCCTCGTTTAGTATGTGTAACCATTGCCCCTCCTCGTTTAGCATGTGTAACCATTGCCCCTCCTCGTTTAGTAGGTGTAACCATTGCACCTCCTCGTTTAGGATGTGTAACCATTGCACCTCCTTGTTTAGTATGTGTAACCATTGCCCCTCCTCGTTTAGTATGTGTAACCATTGCCCCTCCTCGTTTAGTATGTGTAACCATTGCACCTCCTCGTTTAGTATGTGTAACCATTGCCCCTCCTCGTTTAGTATGTGTAACCATTGCCCCTACTCGTTTAGTATGTGTAACCATTGCACCTCCTCGTTTAGTATGTGTAACCATTGCCCCTCCTCGTTTAGTATGTGTAACCATTGCACCTCCTCGTTTAGTAGGTGTTACCATTGCACCTCCTCGTTTAGGATGTGTAACCATTGCACCTCCTCGTTTAGTAGGTGTTACCATTGCACCTCCTCGTTTAGTATGTGTAACCATTGCACCTCCTCGTTTAGTATGTGTAACCATTGCCCCTCCTCGTTTAGGATGTGTAACCATTGCCCCTCCTCGTTTAGTAGGTGTTACCATTGCACCTCCTCGTTTAGGATGTGTAACCATTGCACCTCCTCGTTTAGTATGTGTAACCATTGCCCCTCCTCGTTTAGTATGTGTAACCATTGCACCTCCTCGTTTAGTATGTGTAACCATTGCACCTCCTCGTTTAGGATGTGTAACCATTGCCCCTCCTCGTTTAGTATGTGTAACCATTGCACCTCCTCGTTTAGTATGTGTAACCATTGCACCTCCTCGTTTAGTATGTGTAACCATTGCACCTCCTCGTTTAGTATGTGTAACCATTACCCCTCCTCGTTTAGTAGGTGTAACCATTGCCCCTCCTCGTTTAGTATGTGTAACCATTGCCCCTCCTCGTTTAGTATGTGTAACCATTACCCCTCTTCGTTTAGTATGTGTAACCATTGCCCCTCCTCGTTTAGTATGTGTAACCATTGCCCCTCCTCGTTTAGTATGTGTAACCATTGCCCCTCCTCGTTTAGTATGTGTAACCATTGCACCTCCTCGTTTAGTATGTGTAACCATTGCACCTCCTCGTTTAGTATGTGTAACCATTGCACCTCCTTGTTTAGTATGTGTAACCATTGCACCTCCTTGTTTAGTATGTGTAACCATTGCCCCTCCTCGTTTAGTATGTGTAACCATTGCCCCTCCTCGTTTAGTATGTGTAACCATTGCACCTCCTCGTTTAGTATGTGTAACCATTGCCCCTCCTCGTTTAGTATGTGTAATCATTGCCCCTCCTCGTTTAGTATGTGTAACCATTGCACCTCCTCGTTTAGTATGTGTAACCATTGCCCCTCCTCGTTTAGTAGGTGTTACCATTGCACCTCCTCGTTTAGGATGTGTAACCATTGCACCTCCTCGTTTAGTATGTGTAACCATTGCCCCTCCTCGTTTAGTATGTGTAACCATTGCACCTCCTCGTTTAGTATGTGTAACCATTGCACCTCCTCGTTTAGGATGTGTAACCATTGCCCCTCCTCGTTTAGTATGTGTAACCATTGCCCCTCCTCGTTTAGTAGGTGTTACCATTGCACCTCCTCGTTTAGGATGTGTAACCATTGCACCTCCTCGTTTAGTATGTGTAACCATTGCACCTCCTCGTTTAGTATGTGTAACCATTGCACCTCCTCGTTTAGTATGTGTAACCATTGCACCTCCTCGTTTAGGATGTGTAACCATTGCCCCTCCTCGTTTAGTATGTGTAACCATTGCCCCTCCTCGTTTAGTATGTGTAACCATTGCACCTCCTCGTTTAGTATGTGTAACCATTGCACCTCCTCGTTTAGTATGTGTAACCATTACCCCTCCTCGTTTAGTAGGTGTAACCATTGCCCCTCCTCGTTTAGTATGTGTAACCATTGCCCCTCCTCGTTTAGTATGTGTAACCATTACCCCTCTTCATTTAGTATGTGTAACCATTGCCCCTCCTCGTTTAGTATGTGTAACCATTGCCCCTCCTCGTTTAGTATGTGTAACCATTGCCCCTCCTCGTTTAGTATGTGTAACCATTGCACCTCCTTTTTTAGTATGTGTAACCATTGCACCTCCTCGTTTAGTATGTGTAACCATTACCCCTCCTTGTTTAGTATGTGTAACCATTGCCCCTCCTCGTTTAGTATGTGTAACCATTGCCCCTCCTCGTTTAGTATGTGTAACCAATACCCCTCCTCGTTTAGTATGTGTAACCATTACCCCTCCTCGTTTAGGATGTGTAACCATTGCCCCTCCTCGTTTAGGATGTGTAACCATTGCCCCTCCTTGTTTAGGATGTGTAACCATTGCCCCTCCTCGTTTAGTATGTGTAACCATTGCCCCTCCTCGTTTAGTATGTGTAACTGTAGCGGCACCCCGGTGTAGTAGGGGTTTACGCCGCTGAGAAGGTGTCCTTTCCCCCAAGCACGAAGTTAGCTAAGGCATAACAGGTTCCCCATAATTACGACATCCAAGTAATAGCCATCCCCTCCAAGCACGAGACGAGACTCTGTGTTGAGGGTCAAAGTAGGAATACTGTTTATTCTGTAACTCTGGCTTTTATGCCGTACAACAACTCCTCCCCGTATCCGGAGGAGATAATACATTTACAGTGGGAGTCACTCCCACTGTACCAGACAGAATATTTTACAATTATTACCACACACAATATGCAACGAAAATACATTGTGCTACGTGTATTAGGGAACGGAGATCTAAGGGAACAACATACGTGAAAATCCCCTAGATCGGTTGGGCCGTTCGCCAGATACACGTTTGCACCAATTACGCAGGAACTATACAATATAAACGAAAACTCTCTTTTGGATCCGGTGTCTTTATTTCGGTACTTTGGATCCGTCGACTAGCATGGGCGTACGTTGTCGGTAAGGTCGGAATTCGTCGTATGGAAAGTTCGGTCATTAGTCCATGCGGTCAAAATGGCCGCGACCCATTGTTCTCTCCACGTGGCGGTGTATACCGTACGGATCCACAAGTACCCGAAATCCACAATAATCCACATACAACGGCAATTCTCCGAGATGGTATCTGTTACTCCAAAAAGGGGTCTGTCACACGGCTCCCTCCTAGTGGTACACTCCGGCAGACCTGGATTGATCCTTTCGGATTAACTTAGGGATGACCGGATTTCACTTGTCCGGAGAATTGTCCAGTTGTCGAGACAACCCATCGGCGTTGCCATTTAGCTTACCGGGTCGATAGCTGATGGTGAAATTGTACGTTTGCAGGGCCAAGCTCCATCTTAGCAATCGGCCATTGTCTCCTGCGACCCGGTTAAGCCATACCAATGGATTGTGGTCGGTTACCAAAGAGAATTCTTGTCCATACAAATAAGGTGTTAGTTTTTTCAATGCCCATACCAGGGCCAGGCACTCTTTCTCTACGGCCGCATAACTCACTTCCCTTGGTAGCAATTTTCGGCTGAGGTATGCGACCGGATGCTCTTTTCCATCTTCCCCGATTTGGCTCAGCACAGCCCCCAGTCCATACATGGAAGCGTCTGTATGTACAAGGAAACGTTTGTTAGGTACTGGGGCAGCCAAGACAGGAGCATTAACAAGGGCATGTTTGAGTGATTGGAATGCGGCTTCGCAAGCGGGAGACCACAGGACCTGTCTGGGTAAATTCTTTTTGGTCAGGTCAGTCAAGGGCTTGGCTATCGTACTATAATCAGGGACAAAGCGCCTATAATATCCGGCGGTCCCTAAGAAGGCCAATACCTGGGTCTTGGTATTCGGTGTGGGCCAGTTCGCTACTGCTTCAACCTTGGCAGGCTCTGGTCTCTGGTTTCCACACCCTACCCGGTGTCCCAGGTATTGGACCTCGGCCATTCCTAAATGGCACTTCTCGGGTTTTAGCGTCAGGCCCGTGGCCCGAATCTTATCTAGTACTACCCCTACGTGGACTAAATGTTCTTCCCAAGACTCACTGTAGATCGCAATGTCATCCAGGTATGCACACGCAAACTCCTGGAAGCCATCGAGGAGCCGATTGTCAGGATCGGGTCAGGGATCCAACACGCAGAGTACAAAGAGTAGCAGATACGTATACCGGTCCTTAGAATGGCCGGACTTAACGTATAACTACGATAGAATGGTCAGAGACAAGCCGAGGTCGAGGGAACGAGAAGACAGGTAAGCGAGAGACAAGCCGGGTCAAGGATAACAGAAAGACAGGAGAGTAAATACCAAAGCCGGATCAGAACCAAAAGGCAAGAGAATAACAAAGCACTGTGTGACTAGGCGGACTAGAACCACGACAGGGCAATGAGTAAATGAGTCCTGATTCGTCTCCCGAGATTTGAGTGACAGGATGTTCCGGGTTGGCGTCATGACGTCGACCTCCGGTCCTCCTGCTATAAAAGGAAGTGACTCCCTCGCGGCCGGCGTTAGCAAGACCGAGTGAACCGCGAGAGGCCGAGGAGACATGCCGTCCGGACGGATAAACTTCTAAGTCTCTACCTCTCTCAGAGGTAGAGGCTTCAGGTACCCTGACAGTACCCCCCCTCTCAGATACGCCCACCGGGCGGAAGGAGCCGGGGCGAGATGGAAAGCGGGAGTGAAATGCCCTGCGAAGGCGAGAAGCGTGAACATCCTCTTGTGGTACCCAACTCCTCTCCTCAGGACCATAACCCTTCCAGTCAACCAAATATTGTACTCTCCCCCGGGAGACACGAGAGTCAATAATGGAGTTAACCTCATACTCCTCCTGACCCTCCACCTGAACAGGGCGCGGAGGGGCGATTGTGGAGGAGAATCTGTTACAGATTAGAGGTTTCAGCAGTGACACGTGAAAGGAGTTCGGGATGCGTAAAGTAGCTGGGAGAGCTAGACGATACGCCACTGGGTTAATTCGAGTCAAGATCCTGTAGGGACCAATATAACGAGGAGCGAATTTCATGGAAGGAACTTTAAGGCGAATATTCCTAGTACTCAACCAAACTCTATCGCCTGGAACAAAATTCGGAGCCGCCCTTCTACGTTTGTCAGCATGTTTCTTAACCAGTATAGAATTGTGTAGAAGAATCTGTCGAGTCTGATCCCACAACTTCCTCAAATTGGCCACATGGACATCAACCGACGGCACTCCTTGGGAAGGAGAAACCGAGGGAAGAATAGATGGATGAAAGCCATAGTTCATGAAGAAGGGGCTTGAATGCGTAGAGTCACAAACGAGATTGTTGTGCGCAAACTCCGCCCAAGGAATCAAACCGACCCAATCGTCCTGGTGTTCGGAAACAAAACAACGTAAGTATTGCTCAATCTTCTGGTTGGTTCGTTCGGCAGCTCCGTTAGACTGAGGATGATAGGAGGACGAAAAATTCAATTTGATGCCTAATTGAGAACAGAAGGATCTCCAAAAACGTGAAACAAATTGGGAACCTCTATCAGAAGTGATCTCCGAAGGGATCCCATGCAAGCGAAAAATCTCTTTAGCAAAGATCTCCGCCAATTCAGGAGAAGTCGGGAGTTTAGGCAAAGGTACGAAATGTGCCATCTTGGTAAACCTATCGACTACGGTGAGGATAACAGTGTGCTTTTTAGAAACAGGCAAATCCACAATAAAGTCCATTGCCACACAGGACCAAGGTTTGTCAGGAATTTCCAGAGGTTGTAGTGTTATGGTACTTTTTGAAAGTAAACCAAAATGTTCAAATGTCTATCTGTTCCTGTCCAAATCAATAAAATTAAATTGCGTATATACGCTGAAGTAATTAAGTCTGACACACAAGGTTCAGGTTAAAATAACTTCGGGAAAGTTTATTGGCAAGTGAAGAAAAAGCGGGCGCGCAGGCCCTTTTAAGAGGCATTTTGCGTCATCATTGATTATTAGAATATCAGCAAATAAACACCATCAATTGGATTAATTGTTAAGTGTCGGTGTTAGTGTCTTACCTATTGGTTCAAAAATAAAAAAAGGTTAGTCCCGTGCCCACCCATCAGAGGTGGGATTATTCTGGACACGGGTGGGGATAAGGGGGTCCTAAGCGTCATTTTACACGGTCAATGATATCAGGCTTCATGTCCAGGTGCAAGGTCTCTTATGAATAGAACATTTCATTACTACTGTGTTCTGTGGCCTTCAAACTATACTATCTCACAAGTTCTAAGGAGTAGCCAGCAAGTCTTAAGGAGTAACCAGCACCTCCTGGTATTTGTCCTTGTAGGAAAACACAGTCTTTGTCTACTGTACTAATTGGGTTGAGAAGTTCAGTCACGTAACGTAGTTTTAAAATGAACAAGTCAAGTCATGAGGACAAAATGGAGGATTGAAAGAGTCAGGTTAGGGGGACAAAATGGAGGAGGAAGTCACAGTATAAAGTTAAAATGGAGTTAGTACAATAATTCAATACAAGTACAATAGTAATTTTTAATAATTCCACATCAGTCCCCCCTATGAAATGTTAGATTCTAAGAGATAAAACTTTATTATGTTAGTATCAGAAGACGTGTTAACCCAAAGGCACAGAAACCCCGTGGCCGCTAGTTAGGTGTTAATGCAAAGTGCAAGTCTGTCCCTAGAGCTGACCCTAATAATAGGCTAACTCATCCATCAGTATGGCTCTCGAACACTTCACACCCATGGGTGTCCCATGGCAGCTAACCCACCACTTCTCCGCACGGGGCCTTTACCATTCACTGACAGATGCTGTCCCTAAGCTAGTCCCTTCCTAGAATTCCTGCACTTTATCAACAAAAGGGAATGTTTGCAGCGGCAGACAGGGTGAATTGATGTCTTGGGATTCTTGGTCATCAACTTCGAGATGGGTGAAAGTGGGTGCCGCTTGGTCAACAGTCTTCATGAGGGATTTTCTCAGACATGGGAGGATACAACAAAAGAGAAGAGCAAAGATAAAAAGAAAAATTAGTATAGCCATACCAATCTGCATTAAAGCCTTTTGCCATCCTGTCATCCAACCAAACCATCTTTCCCAGGGATCTTTTATCCCAGAATTCCTTTTTAATTCTTCAGACAGGTCGTTTAACTTTTCTATGGCTAATGTAACTTTACCATTAGGGCCTGTGTTTTCTGGGATATAGGTACAACATGTCATGGTGTCGGGCAAAATTTTACAAACCCCTCCTTTCTCGGCTAAGATCATATCTAGGGCCATTCTATTCTGAAAAGTCATTTGGGATGTGGCCTGCAGCTGTTCGGCCAACCCCTGGAGGGCGTCTCTGGTGTAATTAACAAAACGCTGTTGGTTGTAATAAATATAATTTATCCAGTTTAAATTCTTGTTTGCGGTAACTATGGTAAAAATTGATTCAAATCCTGCAGCAACCTCATCTCTTGCTTTAAACTCATTGGGTACCCCCCTAGGCACCCCAATGGCATCAATGTAAATGTGAGGGTCAAAACTTCCTTTTACTGGGGCTTCACGTTTAACCTTAGTGTGGCTGGGCTCATGGGTGTTGAGGTGTGTGTCAGAGATGATGTGTATAGGCATAATGGCCTTAGTCAAAGTACACTCCCCCCACCACTCTGTGTCCATTCTGGATCTTAACTGTAAATCCCCACACAACCAGTAAATATCTCCTAATGACCTAGTGTGATGCTGCAGTAAACGTACAGGAACAGTTCGATATGTAGCACAATATCCTTCGGGAAAGTTACCCACAAATTTACCAATCCCATCGTCCATGGCATAGCAAGTGTAATTACCTTTATATATTGTAATACCATCTGGGGGTTTGACATCCTGGGTTAGGAGAGGATACTCCTTTGTCCATGCAATACATATGGACCTGTTAAAATTATAGTGATAGGCAAAAAGGCTTAAAACACATTCTTCTATATCTACTGGTAGGATTAAAGGCACGGTACCCAGGTGAGGCCGGGCACCGCCACACACATAACATGCAGTTCTATTATGCTTATTAGCATTGTATTTCATCCATTCTAACCATAGATTTACATCATTAAAACCTGTTTCAGCGGCCATGGTATCTTCAAAAGTGGGGTTAGCAATGGCCATCATGTCTTGAAAGGTCTGGATATGAGGTTTTAATGGGTTAGGGACCATATGGGTGGCCCCTTGCCACTCAGAAGAGTTGCACATATCTTTGAGGTAGAAATGCCCTAATTTTTGGTAGGAACCCTTTTTCCAATACATTCCCATCACATACTGGTCCGCATCTGTTGGGCTTGGATGCTCAATGTTAAGAATTAATTTCATTGGTGTACTCCCCCCAGGCTTTCTCAAAGTCATCCTCTGGAGGAGGGATCTACCATGATCATCTACTTTAGATACGGCACTTTTTGGTTTGTAACCCCAGGCAGGCCCGGCATTCCATCCCGCCGCCCCCCAATGGTCACAATTGTGCCCCCATTGCTTGTCAACTACACAAACATATGGGTCTTTCGAATGAGGGATATCTCTATAGATGCTCTGGATTTGTGGTGTGGGAAATGGGCATTCTACAATATCACAGTAGTCAAAGGTATAAGTAGCCACCTGGGTGCACGATGAATTATACCAGAAGGTGTACCCACTAATGTCTTTGGTAATGGCTACTTGCTGGGCCTTCATAAGGTTAATTAAGGAGAAGATGTACCAGAGATACATGTTTGTGCGATATTCGCTTCCTCTGGGGCAGGAGATTTCTTGCAGTGGGAAGCGTGGATCCAATTTGGCCTACCGGCCAATTTGACGGAGGTTGCGGTAATCAGGAGAACTTGGAATGGACCGTCAAATCTTGGTTCTAGGGTATTTTTCCGCACAAACTTCTTGACCAGGACCCAATCTCCGGGAAGTAGGTTATGGGAACCTGTATCCAATTCGGGATCTGGAATTGAAGAGAAAACTTGGGCATGTATTTTGTTTAGGACATTTGCAAGTTCAGTTACATAGTCTACTAAAACATCTGATTGGAGTTGCAACTGCTGCGGATAATAACAACCTAGCCTGGGTGCTGTCCCAAATAGAACCTCATATGGGGACAGTGAATGCTTCCCTCTAGGTGTGTGTCTAACACTAAATAAAGCTATTGGTAGGCTTTCTGGCCAGGGCATCTTTGTTTCTTGTGACATTTTTAACATTCTGGTTTTTAGAGTGCCATTCATGCGCTCCACTTTACCACTACTTTGTGGGTGGTAAGGGGTATGGAAGGCTAGAGTCACCCCTAGGGCAGTCCAAATTTCTTTAGTCACAGTTGCTGTAAAGGCTGGGCCTTGATCACTCTCAATGACTTCTGGGAGTCCGAATCTACATACAATATCTGTAAGTAGGCGTCTTGCGGTTGTTTTTGCAGTGATATTGGCCACTGGGTAGGCTTCTGGCCAGCCTGAGAACATGTCCACTATTACTAGTGCATATTCATGGGGCCCACTCTTGGGCATTTGGATGTGGTCAATTTGAATCCGCTGGAAGGGGTACATGGGCTTTGCCAGGTGTTTCGCAGGTACTTTAACTGGTCTTCCTGGATTGCATTTTGCACAAATGACACAGGCCTTGCAGAAGCTATTGATCAATGTTGTGATTCCAGGTGCTTCATAATACTTCTGTATGAGGGCGGCCATCAATTCTTTTGACAGGTGTGCAGGCCCATGTGCCCATTGGACAACTGCTGGATACAAATTTCTGGGAAGACAAAATTTGAAGTTGTTGTAATATATTCCGTCCTTTTGGACAGCTCCTTTCTTTTTCCATTTCTGGATTTCTTCAGGAGTGACTGCAGCTTGTTGTTCTTGTAAAATTCGCAAATCAGTAGGAAGAGTTTGCAGAGCAAAAATAGGGACTTCTTCTTCTTCTTGTCCGGACACTTCTTCATCCACTTCCTGCAGATCCCTGGCCGCTAGCTTAGAAACATAGAAACATAGAAACATAGAATGTGACGGCAGATAAGAACCATTTGGCCCATCTAGTCTGCCCAGTTTTCTAAATACTTTCATTAGTCCCTGGCCTTATCTTATAGTTAGGATAGCCTTATGCCTATCCCACGCATGCTTAAACTCCTTTACTGTGTTAACCTCTACCACTTCAGCTGGAAGGCTATTCCATGCATCCACTACCCTCTCAGTAAAGTAATACTTCCTGGTATTATTTTTAAACCTTTGTCCCTCTAATTTAAGACTATGTCCTCTTGTTGTGGTAGTTTTTCTTCTTTTAAATATAGTCTCCTCCTTTACTGTGTTGATTCCCTTTATGTATTTAAATGTTTCTATCATATCCCCCCTGTCTCGTCTTTCCTCTAAGCTATACATGTTAAGATCCTTCAACCTTTCCTGGTAAGTTTTATCCTGCAATCCATGAACCAGTTTAGTAGCCCTTCTTTGAACTCTCTCTAAGGTATCAATATCCTTCTGAAGATAGGGTCTCCAGTACTGTGTACAGTACTCCAAGTGAGGTCTCACCAGTGTTCTGTACAATGGCATGAGCACTTCCCTCTTTCTACTGCTAATACCTCTCCCTATACAACCAAGCATTCTGCTAGCATTTCCTGCTGCTCTATTACATTGTCTGCCTACCTTTAAGTCATCAGAAATAATCACCCCTAAATCCCTTTCCTCAGATGTTGAGGTTAGGACTCTATCAAATATTTTGTACTCTACCCTTGGGTTTTTACGTCCAAGATGCATTATCTTGCACTTATCCACATTAAATGTCAGTTGCCACAACTCTGACCATTTTTCTAGTTTACCTAAATCATTTTCCATTTGGCTTATCCCTCCTGGAACATCAACCCTGTTACATATCTTAGTATCATCCGCAAAAAGACACACCTTACCATCAAGACCTTCTGCAATATCACTAATAAAAATATTAAAGAGAATGGGTCCAAGTACAGATCCCTGAGGTACCCCACTGGTGACAAGCCCAAGCTTCGAATATACTCCATTGACTACAACCCTCTGTTGCCTGTCACTCAGCCACTGCCTTACCCATTCAACAATATTCGAATCCAAACTCAAAGATTGTAGTTTATTGATAAGCCTTCTATGTGCAACAGTGTCAAAAGCCTTACTGAAATCTAGGTAAGCAATGTCTACTGCACCACCCTGATCTATAATTTTAGTTACCCAATCAAAAAAATCAATAAGATTAGTTTGGCATGATCTCCCTGAAGTAAACCCATGTTGTCTCTGGTCTTGAAATCCATGTGTTTTTAGATGTTCAACAATCCTATCCTTTAACATGGTTTCCATCACTTTCCCCACTACTGAAGTAAGGCTTACTGGCCTATAGTTGCCCGACTCCTCCCTATTACCTTTCTTGTGAATGGGCACAACATTCGCTAACTTCCAATCTTCTGGGACTACTCCTGTTATCAATGATTGGTTAAATAAATCTGTTAATGGTTTTGCTAGTACACCACTAAGCTCTTTTAATAGCTTTGGGTGTATTCCATCAGGTCCCATTGACTTATTTGTCTTTACTTTTGACAGTTGAAATAGAACCTCTTCCTCTGTAAACTCACGTGTAATAAATGACTCATTTATCCTTTTTGTTAACAGAGGTCCCTTTCCTTCATTTTCATCTGTAAATACCGAACAAAAATATTCATTGAGGCAGTCAGCTAGACCTTTATCCTCATCTACATACCTTCCTTCTTTTGTTTTTAATCTAACTAATCCTTGTTTTACTTTTCTTTTCTCATTTATGTATCTAAAAAAAGTTTTGTCCCCCTTTTTTACTGACTGTGCTATTTTCTCTTCTGTGTGGGATTTGGAAGCTCTTATAACTTGCTTAGCCTCTTTCTGCCTAATCTTATAGGTCATTCTGTCTTCCTCACTCTGGTTTTTTTTATAATTACTAAATGCTAACTTTTTGTTTTTTACTATTTTGGCCACATCTGCGGAGTACCACAGTGGTTTCTTGAATTTTTTGCTTTTACTGACAAGCCTAATGCAATTTTCTGTTGCCTTCAGTAGTGCAACTTTTAAATAATCCCATTTATTTTGGACTCCATATAAATTGCTCCAGTCTGATAATGACTCCTTTACACATATTCTAATTTTAGAAAAGTCTGTTTTTCTAAAGTCTAAAACTTTTGTTTTTGTGTGGTGTGACTCAGTCACTGTTCTTATATTAAACCACACTGACTGATGATCACTGGATCCTAAACTTTCACCTACAGTAATATCTGATACCAAATCTCCATTTGTTAACACTAAATCTAGTATGGCCTCTTTACGAGTTGGCTCCTCAACAACTTGTTTTAGAGACAATCCCAGTAGGGAGTTTAGAATATGTGTGCTCCTGGCACAAGTAGCTATTTTTGTTTTCCAATTCACATCAGGAAGATTAAAGTCACCCATGATGATAACTTCCCCCTTCATTATCATTTTAGCTATTTCTTCAACTAGTAGATTATCTAACTCTTCAATTTGTCCTGGGGGCCTATAAATCACACCTACACGAGTTACTGTGTGATTACCAAATTCTAACGTAACCCAAACGGACTCTATGTTCGCCTCACTAACCTTTATTAGGCTAGATTTTATGCTATCCTTTACATACAGGGCCACCCCTCCCCCTTTCTTGCCTTCCCTGTCTTTTCTATATAAAGAGTACCCTGGTATTGCTATGTCCCAGTCATTTTTCTCATTATACCATGTCTCGGTAACAGCGACTAAATCTACACTATCAGTTGCCATTATTGCCACAAGTTCATGGATCTTATTCCCTAAACTGCGAGCATTTGTAGACATGACTCTAAGCTTATCATTTTTAACAAACTTGCTACAGGCACCTTCTGTCCTTGTTTTGGGGGACAATTGGATTGATGTTTTATCACCCTTTTGCCCCCCCCTCCTAGTTTAAAAACATCCTAGCAAAACCTCTGAACTGCTCACTGAGAACATTTGTTCCCTTTTGAGAAAGATGCAAACCATCTTTTTTGTACAGTTTATTTCCATTCCAAACAGAGCTACCATGAGCAATAAAGCCAAATCCTTGCTCCCGACACCATTCACCAAGCCACAAGTTAAAGTCCCTAATACGCATCCGCCTGTCGTTCTGAGTGTTATGCACAGGCAGAACTTCAGAGAATGACAGTGTGGAAGCAACCTGCCGTATATCATTGGCAAAAACACTAAAAACTTCCTTAACCTCTGAAACCTCATTGCAAGCCAAGTCATTTGTCCCTAAATGGACAAGTACATCCAATTCCCCTTCCTGCTTTGCTTGCTTAACAATATTACAGATACGTCTCCTGTCTCTGTGAGCAGTAGCTCCGGGAAGACACCTCACAAGACCACCATTGTCCATCTCCACACCTCTTATGATGGAATCCCCCAACAACAACTGCTTTCTATGAGGCCTCACCATAGTCTTCAAGCCTCTCTGCACAACACCACTAGCCTCAGTGCCTCTCTGCACAACACCACTAGCCTCAGTGCCTCTCTGCACAACACCACTAGCCTCAGTGCCTCTCTGCACAACACCACTAGCCTCAGTGCCTCTCTGCACAACACCACTAGCCTCAGTGCCTCTCTGCACAACACCACTAGCCTCAGTGCCTCTCTGCACAACACCACTAGCCTCAGTGCCTCTCTGCACAACACCACTAGCCTCAGCAGCCTGATCAGCTAAATGGTTGCCCTTTGCTACATCTGTATCCAATTTCCCATGGGCCTTGACTTTCAAAACGGCCACTTCTTCGGGAAGTAGGAGGGCATCCATTAGCTCCTTCATTGCAGTGCTGTGTTTGACTGGTGTACCGGCGGTGGTAAGAAATCCTCGTGTCTTCCAAATTAGGCCGAAGTCATGTGCCACACCCAGAGCATATCTTGAATCTGTATAGATGTTGGCACGTTTTCCTTCGGAAATTTTGCATGCTGAAGTCAGAGCCTGTAATTCAGCTTCTTGCGCAGACATTGCTGGCGGTAAGGATGATGATTTGATGACTTCGTCTGTTGTGGTTACGGCATATCCTGTGTGATATGTTCCTCCTTCATCGGCATATCTTGATCCGTCCACAAACAGGGTAAAATCCGGATCTGGTAATGGATTCTCATGCACAGTTGGTAAGTGTACTGTTTCCATTTTCATCTGTTCAAAACAGTCATGAGGTGTTTCTGGGTCATAATCATTCTTTATGACCAGGTCTTGAAATTCCTTTTCCAGGAAATGGCGTGGCCATGCTTCCAGAAGGTCAGTTGTTGGGTATTTGGCAATACCATTTTCCTGTAGCTGTTCTTCATTCATGGTGGCCCATAGTTTTGCCATGGGCCCAAGATCATTCCATGACCTTGTCTTCAACTTGGTAACAGGAATATGTGGGATAGCGGTATCCCAATGGCGGTAGAGGTAGTTAAGTTGTTGAGGTAGCTGGACCAAGACCATGCTATTACCTTCAGAGTCACAATAGAAGTCTTGTGCAGTGAGCTTTACATCGGTCCAGTGGTAAAGCTCATCTTCATAGCAAGGTTCGGGAGTAATGTTTGGCTTGTACCACATGGTACAGAAGGCGTAATCCGGGCCTTCACAAAGAGGTGTCTCATCTTCATAAAATGACAAATGTGGATGCATGACTTTCTTGATACATCCACAGAGCAGGTAGATGTAGGTTTCATCTGTGATAAATCCATAATAGATACCCCCCTCAGGGAGTGGAAGAAGAGTGGACGGATTAAGCACTTGACATCTTTGGATGGAAATGTTGTCAGGCAAAAGAAGATGACACTGTAGGCGCAGGTGTCTGGCTGGAGACACGTGCTTGAGCTGGACTTGGTTGATAATAGCAGAAATGTCATGAGGGGCCAAAACAACCAGAGGGTGGCCAAGGACCAGGTCCGAGGTTCTTTCAATGAGCTCTCTTGCGGCAAAAACAGCCCTGAGACAGGAAGGAGTCCCTCTGGCCACAATGTCTAGTTGACATGAGAAATATCCAATAGGCCTCTGGCGGCCTCTTAAGTCATTCGTTTGGGTGAGAACTCCTGTTGCGTGGCCTTGTCTTTCAGAGACAAATAATTTGAAGGGTTTGGAGTAGTCAGGTAGGCCCAAGGCAGGAGCAGAAGCAATGGCACATTTTAAAGCACCGAAATTGTCCAGAGCTTCATTGGTCAGACAGAACGGGTCAGACTTAAGAGCATCATAGAGAGGTTGCATAAGCAGAGAGGCTTCTGGGATCCATGCTCTGCAGTAGGAAATGAGGCCTAGGAAGGCATGAAGAGACTTTGAAGTCCTTGGAGGTGGAATGTCCAGAACAGCTCTTACCCGGTCCCGAGTAAGATGTCTGGTACCTTGAGATAGGCAATGTCCAAGGAAGATCACTGAAGATTGACAGAACTGTAGCTTGATGAGCGAAGCTTTGCATCCTTGTTCTGCCAAATAGCAAAGGAGACTAATTGAGCAATTTTCAGTAGTGGGTATATCAGCTCCACAGAGTAACAAATCATCCACATACTGGAGCAGAACAACTTCTGGGTGCTCGGCTTGCCATGGATCAAGGATGGTACCCATGGCCTTTGCAAATTGACTTGGAGAATTTTGTGCCCCTTGGGGCATGACAGTCCAGGTATACTGTTGCATCTCATGAGTGAAAGCAAATAGGTATTGACAGGAAGGGTCCAGGGGGACACTGAAAAAGGCATTGGCCAGGTCAATGACTGTGAAGAATTTTGCAGATGGTGGGACTCCAGAGAGCAGAGTATGGGGATTTGGTACAAGAGGGGTATCCAGGACGGTAGCTTCATTGACAGCACGGAGATCCTGGACCATCCTGTACTTCTCCGGCTCACCCTTTGGAGTTTTCTTTTTCACAGGAAATAGTGGGGTGTTGCATTCAGATTTACATTTTACCAGGGCACCCTTCTCTAAGAGTGCCTTGATGTGGATAGAAATGGCAGCAGACTGTGCTGGTTTTAAGGGATATTGTGGTTTTCTTGGTAGCTTAGCTCCTGGAATGAGCTTCACCACCACAGGGGGAACATTTAGGTGACCTATGTCCTCTGGGCCTGAGGACCATAACTTGGCGGGCACCTGTGTTTTTAATTCCTCTGGGAAATTAGACCTTAATTCTGCTGCTTCCTCATGGGGCTTTTCTAAATGCAGCATCAGAGGCAAGGAGCACAGGGCTGAAGTGTCTGATACAGATAGAGGTGTAAACATTTCTACCTGCCCATCCGGGGTAAAGGTGATGGATGCTTGCAGGCGTGAGAGAACATCAGCATCTAACAGGTTAATTGGGCATGTGGAGGATACTACAAAGCGAGCGAGCAGGCTAGAACCAACTCGTAGTGGAGTTGTTAAAGGGCTATGTCTCAGCTGGCCATCCACTCCAACACAAGAGACATCAATATTTGACAGAAAAGATGGGTCTGGCAGGTCTTGTTCTCGCAGAACACTACGGGCTGCACCTGTGTCAACAAGAAATGTGGTGGGGTGGCCTTCAATGGGCAAAGTCACTGTGGCAAGTGGCCCCCCTTTATCCCCTGTAGACACTGCCATTACAGGGGTTACAGACACAGGCTTGCCAGCTTCCTAATCATCTGGTTCTTCAACAATTGGAACCTTTTTCTCGGTCTTGGGGCCTGGGGCAGGCTTGGAGAACTTTTTGGGTGCCCCTGGTTCCCTTTTAGGTTCCGGACAGTCACTTCTGTAGTGTCCCTGAGCTCCACAATTAAAACAAATTACATCCTCTAACTTGACTCCCTTGGTGCCAGAGGTGATGGGGGTAGCGCGGGCCACCATGAGGGGAGCTGGATTGGATCTCCTTGGGGTCTGAACAGATTCCAAACCTCTAGCAACTAGAAGCAGGGTATCCAGGGGAACAACCTTATATTCAGGGCGTGCAGCAATGATTCCCTTACGTATAGAGTCTTTAACACCTTGGACAAACGCACCTGACAGCATTTGTGAATGAATTTTGTCAGTGAGATCAAATCCTAAATCTGTGAACATTTGATACAGTCTTGCATGGAACCTTTCTACTGATTCTCCTTTGTCTTGAATAACATCAGTGAGGCCAGCAGCCTGATCCGCAAGTTTGTCTTTAGCCCATTCTCTTAATTGGGTGCAAAAGGTTACCCCGGAGGGGTAATCAACATCACTGGAAAGTAGATCTGTACTGAGGTGACGGGCCATGCTCGGCCAGTATGCATCCCCTGCTTTAATAGCACAAATGCTCAGCAAATCACGCCATGCGGCGGAATAGGTCTTTTGAATTTGAACTATCCCTCGGTAAAAAGGCATAGGCTGTTTTTCTGGGTCGGGGAGCGATTTCATTAATGCGCTAGCTTGAGTGGGGTTAAAGGCAACATATTTAGGAGGGGTCCGTTCACCCCGGCCCTTGTGTCCAAAGGGATCATCGATGGAACGATGAGTTGAGGCTCCTGCAGCGGCTCCTGCAGCCTCCGACGAGTCCTGGGATGAACTATCCTCATCTCCCTCATCTAATTCTATGATCTGAGCTTTCTTTCGTGCAGGGCCCGGGTAAGGTGACAGGACCGGAGGATGAGCGGGGGTCCCAGATGCGGGGGTGGCTAGCGAGTCATAACCGGGGGATAGGTAGTCACCGGGAATTACCGGCATCAGGGCTGTACTGGGGGCCGCCATATTAGTGGCCGGAAAGGGTATTGTATTAGGGTTAAGGGAAGAAGTGGCGGCCATGTTGGATGTGGGCACATCCGGAGCAGACTGTGTCGGACTGGGCATGACCGGGACCTGGGGAGTGGCTTGGGGAAGGGGTAGTGGATATCCGGGATAGGGCAGAGTCATGGGATACGGGAAGGGGTAGGGCCAGGCTGGGGAGGGGAAGGAGGTGGGGTATTGGACTGGGGTGGAAATGGGAGGGGACGGAGAGGGATTGGTAGGGGTGGGTGGAGGGGGAGGAGTCGGGGCGAGGGTGGAAGAGGTGGTTAGTTGGGCGGATGAGGAGGGGAAGGGATCATGAACGGAGAGGGAGCGTAGGGAAGGAATGGCAGATGAAATGTTAGGGAGAGGTACAGCAGGTAGCGTAGGGATGGATGAGGATGATGGGAATGTTAGGGACGGGGAGGGGGAAAAGAAAGATCCATCAGAATTCAGGACCGGGCAAACAGGGGAGGTGGCGGGATGGGTGTTAGGAGGATTGGGAGTGGGGAACATAGTCAGCTGGCTATCACCTACTGCTGACTGAACCTTGGGGATAGACGTCCCCTGGGCGCCACTTTGGGGCGCTGGCTGAGGGTAGACCCCAGCAACACAATTCTGATGATACACAAACAATTTCACACCTTTGTGATTTATTTCTTCCTCAACCCAACCTTCTAGCTGAATAGCCTTCGCTACTCTGTACCATGCTTCAGCAGTCTTTAATAAACCATTATCTGTAAGCTTGCCTTTCATTTCTGCCAGTAACTTACGCCAACTTTCTGGTTGCAATCTTCCACCCGTTGGTACAGTAATTTTACATACTTTTGCAATCTTTACAACACCTTTAACCATCTCCTCACCCTCTCTGTTTTCTACCAAATCACATGCTAACCAGCCCTTACTGGGCTTACCCAAATCCTGCCCCATAATCCCCCTACCCCTATACCAGCGTCCTAGATATAGAGAGAGAGAGAAAAAACTGAACAAGAACGTCTACAATGCTCGACTGCCACCCGAGAACCGTGGGACTTTCTCAGGTGCGTCTTCCCAAAACGTAGACTAGTCACTGAATCCGCCTACCCGGGGTGGTAGACACGGATTGGAGCGAGGTGAGAAGTGTGTGACCAATCACTTCTCTTTTAAGAGGAATGGGAGTGGATAGTATAATAATATAGGAAGTATAGAAAAGATGAAAGGCAAGGAAAATCCTTAGAGACAGACACAGGAGTTCATGAGACTCCTAATTAGACAAACAAGACAACAATACAATTGAAATACAGTGCATGCATCACAGTACAAATGAAATCAACAATAATCCCTTTCCTTTTACATGTGCTTACTCCAAAGTCACCTCCCTCAACCTCGTAGTGTCCCCGCTCGGAGAATGACTTCCTCAAGTCTCACTATCACAATTAAATAATCAGTGGACCTTCAACTCAACTAGAGCCGAAGGGTCCGGGTCAGGACGTCCCCAACTCAACTAGAGCTGGATGGTCCGGGTCAGGACATCCCCAACTCAACTAGAGCTGGGTGGTCCGGGTCAGGACGTCCCCAACTCAACTAGAGCTGGATGGTCCGGGTCAGGACGTCCCCAACTCAACTAGAGCTGGATGGTCCGAAAGCGCACAGTGAAGCTAGCTAGGCTATCAAAGTGACACAAAATTGGATCACAGGAAACTATGATTCTACACAGATCCCACAGTTCCACAAACTTCTTTTTCCATACAGCCACAGCCACGAGGCTCCTAAAAGAAGTAAACAGGCAACGGAAGACCCCCAGGAACACATCCACAGGTCAACCCCCCTTTATCCCAAAAGGGGTAAAATACAAACAGATAGACAGATATACTGAAAATCCAGGCAAGTCCCCTCAGGTCCGCCCCCCTTTATCCCAAAATGGGGAAACAGACAAACAATTCAGACACACCCAGGCAACAGATAGACTAAAATGCAGGTAAACAAGTGAGTAACGAGGCACCGGGCAAGATATTACCTGTCTTTGATGTCCTCCCGGGAAGCAGTCACAGACACGTGGACGGGTCAATCAAAGGGGCCGGAACATACCGGTGGCTCTGCAGAAGTCTCTACCGTGTACCTGGAGGTGATCAATCTCCTTTCCTTCCCCCCGGATTCCTCCGTCCACCCTTGTCTTCCTTAGGACGGCTCACCGGCCGGACATAGCCCGATGCCCCACGTTGGGCGCCAAGTTGTTATGGTACTTTTTGAAAGTAAACCAAAATGTTCAAATGTCTATCTGTTCCTGTCCAAATCAATAAAATTAAATTGCGTATATACGCTGAAGTAATTAAGTCTGACACACAAGGTTCAGGTTAAAATAACTTCGGGAAAGTTTATTGGCAAGTGAAGAAAAAGCGGGCGCGCAGGCCCTTTTAAGAGGCATTTTGCGTCATCATTGATTATTAGAATATCAGCAAATAAACACCATCAATTGGATTAATTGTTAAGTGTCGGTGTTAGTGTCTTACCTATTGGTTCAAAAATAAAAAAAGGTTAGTCCCGTGCCCACCCATCAGAGGTGGGATTATTCTGGACACGGGTGGGGATAAGGGGGTCCTAAGCGTCATTTTACACGGTCAATGATATCAGGCTTCATGTCCAGGTGCTAGGTCTCTTATGAATAGAACATTTCATTACTACTGTGTTCTGTGGCCTTCAAACTATACTATCTCACAAGTTCTAAGGAGTAGCCAGCAAGTCTTAAGGAGTAACCAGCACCTCCTGGTATTTGTCCTTGTAGGAAAACACAGTCTTTGTCTACTGTACTAATTGGGTTGAGAAGTTCAGTCACGTAACGTAGTTTTAAAATGAACAAGTCAAGTCATGAGGACAAAATGGAGGATTGAAAGAGTCAGGTTAGGGGGACAAAATGGAGGAGGAAGTCACAGTATAAAGTTAAAATGGAGTTAGTACAATAATTCAATACAAGTACAATAGTAATTTTTAATAATTCCACATCAGTAGAAGGCCACAAGGAAGCGAATGCGGAAGTTTAGTTTTAGTACAGACTTCACAAACTCCGATAAAATCCTTAATATCCTTCCGTAACGAAGGCCACCAGAAATCCTTGGAGATCAGAGAATACGTCTTGCGAACACCCGGATGACCAGCCACCTTACTCTCGTGAAGACACTGTAAGAGCTCCAATTGGAGTTCAGGAGGAACGAAATGTCTGGAAGCCGGAGTCAGTCTAGGTGCCAGATGCTGCAAGCTCCTTATCCGATCAAGTAGCGGAGAATGAACTTTGAGAGTAGTGTTAGCGATAATGTTACACTTGGGTACTATAGAGGACAAAACCGGCTCAGATACGGCAGCAGGTTCATATTGGCGAGATAAGGCATCGGCTTTAGAATTCTTAGAACCTGGCCTATATGTGAGTACGTAGTTGAAGTGAGTGAGAAATATGGACCAACGAGCCTGTCTAGATGATAGTCGTTTAGCCTCTCCAATATAGGATAAGTTTTTATGATCTGTCAAAATAGTAACAGGATGCAAAGTACCCTCCAATAAATGTCTCCACTCCTTCAAGGCCATTATAACCGCTAGTAGTTCCCTGTCACCAATGTCATATCTGCTTTCAGTACCTGACAATTTTTTGGAAAAGTATCCACAAGGATGTAATGGTTTATCTACCCCCAACCTTTGGGACAGAACCGCACCTATACCTGTCTCAGAAGCGTCAACTTCGAGTAGGAAAGGTAGTGTAGTATCAGGGTGAACTAAAATTGGTGCGGAAGCAAACAGCTCCTTGAGTGTCTTAAAAGCCAGAAGTGCTTCAGTAGACCAATTCTTAGTATCAGCCCCTTGTTTGGTCATATTGGTGATGGGAGCAATGATAGAGGAGTATCCTTTAATGAAACGTCTGTAGTAATTGGAGAAACCAATAAATCTCTGGATAGCCTTGAGACCCTTAGGTAAAGGCCAATCTAATATGGATTGGAGCTTCTCCGGATCCATTTCAAACCCCTCCCCAGAAATCACATAACCAAGAAAGGTAGTTTGGGATTGGTCAAAGCTGAATTTCTCTAGTTTGCAGTATAAGCCATGCTGAAGAAGTTTGTGTAAAACCCTTCTGACTTGTCCGTGGTGAGTTTCAATATCCCTGGAATGTATAAGTATATCATCAAGGTATACAATCACACAGTCATCTTGAAACTCCCTAAGAACCTCATTAATAAGGTCCTGAAATACCGCCGGGGCATTGCAGAGGCCAAAAGGCATTACAGTATACTCATAGTGCCCATAACGAGTATTGAATGCAGTTTTCCACTCGTCTCCGTCGTGAATTCTCACCAAATTATAAGCACCTCTAAGGTCTAACTTAGTGAAAATCTTAGAACTTTTTAATCGATCAAAAAGCTCGGTGATCAAGGGAATCGGATATACATTTCTAATGGTTATCTTGTTAAGACCTCGGTAGTCAATGCAGGGTCTTAACCCCTTAAGGACCAAACTTCTGGAATAAAATGGAATCATGACATGTCACACACGTCATGTGTCCTTAAGGGGTTAAAGAACCATCCTTCTTTTTAACAAAAAAAAATCCAGCCCCAGCAGGAGAGGAGGATCTTCTAATGAACCCCTTGTCTAGGTTTTCACGAATATACTCCTCTAGAACTAAGTTTTCATTCGTAGACAAAGGGTATACATGACCCCTGGGGGGCATAGTACCAGAAAGTAAATTAATTTTGCAATCAAAAGGTCTATGTGGAGGTAAGGTATCAGCCTTTCCTTTGTCAAATACTGCCTTTAAATCTTGATACAAGGACGGTATCTGTACTTTGGTAGAGTCGGTAGCGTTATTAAGTGAGTTGACACTACAAAGGGGTGACACTTTCTTTAAACAATTCTCTTGACAATCCTGACCCCATGAAACTATTTCCCCTGATCTCCAATCTATAACGGGGTTATGTCTCTTAAGCCAGGAGTATCCCAGGACTATGGGAACAGAAGGAGATGAAATGAGTAGTAGGGATATTTCCTCCTTGTGTAGAATACCAGTAGTTAAGTAAAGAGGTGTGGTCTCCCGGAAAATCACAGGCTCAACTAAAGGTCTACCATCAATGGCCTCAACAGCCAAGGGTGTCTTCCTTAACTGGGATGGGATAGTGTGTTTGGTGAGAAACTTTTGGTCGATAAAACTCTCAGCAGCGCCGGAGTCTATCAATGCCATAGTCTCTAAAGTTCCCTTTTCCCAAGTTAAAGAGACCGGTAATAGGAGTCTATGTTCTTTGTAGTTATGAGTAGAGGACAAAATCGAAACACCCAAGGTCTGTCCTCTAGAGAAACTTAGGTGCGAGCGTTTCCCGGACGACTGGGACAGCTCAAACGTACATGACCTCTGGACCCACAATACATACACAGTCCCTCCCTTCTCCTGTACTGTCTCTCCTCCTCTGAGAGACGAGTAAGGCCTAACTGCATAGGTTCTGAAACCTGTGGAGTTTTGGTTTCAGAAATTTGAAATGATGGTGCTAGTCTAAAGGAAGATTTACCGGTTCTATCTCGAGTATTCTGCCTCTCCCTTAGACGTTCGTCAATACGAGAGATAAAGGAAATTAAGTCCTCCAGGTTCTCGGGAAGCTCTCTTGTCGCTACCTCATCAAGTATTACATCGGATAATCCATTTAAAAATACGTCTATATAGGCCTGTTCATTCCATTTTACCTCTGCCGCCAAAGACCTGAACTCTAGTGCGTAATCCACAAGTGTTTGGTTGTCTTGTCTAAGGCGCAACAGTAACCTGGCTGCATTGACCCTCCTGCCAGGGGGATCAAAAGTTCTTTTAAAAGCAGCTACAAAGGCATTATAGTTATAGACTAATGGATTATCATTCTCCCACAACGGATTAGCCCATCTCAGAGCTTTCTCAATGAGTAAGGTAATAATAAATCCCACTTTTGCCCTATCAGTAGGGTATGAACGGGGCTGTAGCTCGAAATGGATACTGATCTGGTTCAAAAAGCCACGACACCTCTCCGGGGAACCAGCATAACGTACAGGTGGGGTAACTCGGGAAGAAGCACCTACAGTAGCTACCTCTAGCCCTGAACCCACAGAAGAAGCAGATATATTACGCATCTCCTCAGGTGGATTAATAGGACGAGATAGCAGCGCCTGTAGTGCTAGAGCCATCTGATCCATCCTATGATCCATGGCGTCAAACCTAGGATCAGGAGAACCAAGCTGACAATTTGTACCTGCAGGATCCATGGCCCTGTCGTAATGTCAGGATCGGGTCAGGGATCCAACACGCAGAGTACAAAGAGTAGCAGATACGTATACCGGTCCTTAGAATGGCCGGACTTAACGTATAACTACGATAGAATGGTCAGAGACAAGCCGAGGTCGAGGGAACGAGAAGACAGGTAAGCGAGAGACAAGCCGGGTCAAGGATAACAGAAAGACAGGAGAGTAAATACCAAAGCCGGATCAGAACCAAAAGGCAAGAGAATAACAAAGCACTGTGTGACTAGGCGGACTAGAACCACGACAGGGCAATGAGTAAATGAGAGGGCCACTGTTAAGTATCCTGGCTAGAGGGAGAAGACACGCCTCCGGCGAGTCCTGATTCGTCTCCCGAGATTTGAGTGACAGGATGTTCCGGGTTGGCGTCATGACGTCGACCTCCGGTCCTCCTGCTATAAAAGGAAGTGACTCCCTCGCGGCCGGCGTTAGCAAGAACGAGTGAACCGCGAGAGGCCGAGGAGACATGCCGTCCGGACGGATAAACTTCTAAGTCTCTACCTCTCTCAGAGGTAGAGGCTTCAGGTACCCTGACACCGATCCACCATTCGCTGGAACGTAGCCGGGGCATTTTTCATCCCGAATGGCATGACCTTAAATTGGTATAAGCCAAACGGGGTGACAAAGGCCGACTTGGGGACGGCATCCTCGGCCAGGGGAATCTGCCAATAACCCTTGCAGAGGTCTATGGTAGAGAGATAGTTACCCCTGGCTATGCGATCTAATAATTCGTCTACCCGGGGCATGGGGTAAGCGTCAGTGGTAGTCTTTTAATTTAGTCGCCTGTAGTCGACGCAGAACCGAGTGGTTCCGTCTTTCTTGGGAACTAGGACTACGGGAGAGGCCCAGGGACTGTCTGATGGCTCAATGACCCCCAGCTGGGTCATTTCCCGTATTTCCTTCAGCATCCCGTCCCGGACGGCTTCCGGAATACGGTAAGGGGGTTGTCGGAGGGGGGCCTGCCCTGGGGTTTCTACCTTGTGTATGGCCAGGGTGGTGTATCCTGGCTCCTGGGAGAAGGTACTCAGTTTCTCCCATAGGAGCTGTCTAGCTTGTTCTAGCTCCGTAGGGTTCAGTCGTTCTCCCAGCTTCACTAGGCTAACTGGGTCGGGGTGAGTCTCCCTTTCTAGCAGGTCAGGTAGGGGTAAATTTTCGGGGTCATCAGTAGCTGGGGCACAAACCGCGTTAACATCTTCCTGTCGCTCTTGGTATTCCTTCAACATGTTCACATGAAAGGATCGTTGGATCCTTTCATCTGCACAGCTGGCAATAAGGTAGGTGGTATCACAGAGCTGGGCTAAAACCTTGTAAGGACCCTGCCACGCAGCTTGCAGTTTGTTGTCCTTTACCGGTTTTAGCACCAATACCTTCTGCCCTATGTGGAATAGTCGTTGCCGGGCGCCCCTATCGTACCATCGTTTCTGTCGCCCCTGGGCCGCCTGGAGATTCTCCCTTACCAATAGGGAGAGCTGCTCCATGCGGTCCCGGAGCTCTAGGACATATGGCACAATAGGTGTCCCTGCCTGTTCGGTTTCCCCTTCCCAGTGGTCCCGAATGAGATCGAGGGGTCCTCGCACCCTCCTCCCATACAATAACTCAAAGGGGGAAAAACCCGTAGATTCTTGGGGGACCTCCCTATAGGCAAATAGCAGGTGGGGTAAGAATCTTTCCCAGTCTCTGCAACCGTCCGTAAAGGTCCTCAACATCTGTTTGAGAGTCCCATTAAAGCGCTCACAGAGACCGTTAGTTTGGGGGTGGTACGGGGAACTGAGCAGGGGTTTAATGTGGCACACTTTCCATAGCTGTTGTGTGAGTACGGCCGTGAACTGGGTTCCCTGGTCGGATAGGATTTCTTTAGGGAACCCTACCCGAGTGAATATCTTAACCAAGGCCTCTGCCACGGTCTCAGCTTCAATATTTGCCAAAGGTACGGCCTCGGGGTATCGGGTCCCATAGTCTACCACAGTAAGAATGTACTTCTTACCGGACGGGCTATGTCGCGCTAGGGGGCCTACAATGTCGACGGCGACCCTATAGAAAGGTTCCCCAATGATCGGCATCGACATTAATTTGGCCTTTGGGCGATCCCCCCTCTTACCCACCCGTTGGCAAGTGTCACAGGTTCTGCAATATTGTCGCACGTCCCGGTTAAACCCTGGCCAGAAGAAATTCTGGGTAATCCTATGGCCTGTGTGACGTACTCCTAAATGGCCGGCTAAGGGTATATCGTGAGCGATCCTCATGATCTCTTGTCGGTACTTTTTAGGTAGCACTAGTTGCTTCTGTGGGACGGGGTTTTTACCGGTTGCGGGCTCCTGGGGGATCCTATACAGCCTATCCCCCACCCACTCGTAGCTTTCCCCATCCGTCCCTAGTTCCTTTTTGTCAGCCTTTTCCCTATACGTCCGTAGAGTGACGTCTTCCCGTGTCTCCCTCCCGAAAGTCTCAGGGGTATCCCAGTCTAAGGGGGTCTGTCCTAAGGTCACAGTCGGAGGGTTAGATCTTACCTGGGTCTCCACGACCGGCGGGCCGATTCCAATAGCACGAGCCTGAGCTCGGGTGGTGACAGGGCAGGCTCCAGCAGGGCCTTGAGGAGCAAAAGCGGACAACAGCGGGGCTAAGTCATTTCCCAAGAGTACTTCCGCGGGTAGCCCTTTCATCAGGCCCACATTCACTTGGCCAGCTCCCACCCCCCAATCCAAATGCACTCGGGCCGTGGGAAGGCGATGCACCGCACCCCCGGCCACTCTAACGGCCACCGTTTGGCCAGTATGCTCTTTTTCTGGGACCAGATCGTGTTGGATCAATGTCAGGGTGGCCCCAGTGTCTCGTAATCCACTGACAACTTGTCCATTTACTCGGACTGTTTGTCGGTGATGCTGCCGGTTGTCTACGGCAGCCGCATATAGGGGATTGGCCTCGTGTAAAATCTCCCATTGCTCTTCCCCCAGGGGTTGGGCTTCAATGCAATGGGCCCCTGAGGTAAAAGGTCGGGGGTTCCCTTCAGCGGGCTTCCTCCAGGAAGTTTGTCGAGCGGGATCAAGTGGGCATTTGTCTCTCAGGTGACCCACCTGTTGGCACCTATGGCACTGCCGGCGGTCCGGGACACTGGACTGGGTGAAACGGGAGGAAGTGTTGTAGCTAGGTTGAATAGCGGGGGTGGTTGGAGTAGGGCCGATGGGGCGGCTTTCTACTCGGGCAGCTGTCTTTTGGACCGAGAGATCGGGTTTGCGGGCGTCTGCGTACTCGTCGGCCAACCGGGCGGCTTCGGGTAGGGTAAGGGGTCTCCTATCCCGAATCCACTCTCTGAGCTCCTTGTCCACCTTTTCAAAAAAATGCTCCAACAAAAACAACTGTAAAACCTCCTCCGCGGTGGTAGCTTGGCACCCATCCATCCAGTGGCCAGCCGTGCGTTGTAATCGGCAGGCCCATTCGGTGTAGGAGTCACCGGTTTGCTTTCGGGATTCTCGGAAGCGTCTCCGATATGCTTCGGGGGTTACCGCATATCGGGACAATAGAGCCTCTTTTACCAATCGGTAGTTTCCCACCTCATGGTCCGGGATCGCCCGGAAAGCATCACTGGCTCGTCCGGATAATTTGCCAGACAAAATTTTGACCCACTCTTCGGAGGGTACTTTATGCAGGGCACATTGACGTTCAAAGTCCGCTAGGTATTGGTCAATCTCCCCCTCTGCTTCCACAAAATTTTTAAAAGCGGCAAAGTGTACTTTCCTCTTTTCCTCGGGAGTTTGGAAAGTCCCAGCAATTGGACTGGTGCCGGTGGAAGTCTGGCGCCGGTTGGCATCGACTGCCGCAATTACTTGGGTTACAATCCTAGGTGAGGGGTTTGGTCCGTAGTGAGCCAGCCTTACCCTCACCTCATGGTCGAATCGTTCGTCTTCCGGAGTTCGGACCAATGCGATCTCCGGTTCCGGGTTTGGTTCGACACCCAGTTCGCCATTATGCTCAGCTAAGTCCAATGCGACCAACTCTGCCAAAATGTCTCGTTTCTTTTTGTTGCTAGCCGAACGACCACGGCTCTCCAACAAGTCTTTTAGGGTAGATCGTTTCAACCTTCCGTAGTAGGCCTCCATCCTGTTTGCTCTCGGTAGCTGTCCTTCTGGGGTGAAAGAACGATCCCGCCGCTGCCACCAATTGTAGCGGGACCCCGGTGTAGTAGGGGTTTACGCCGCTGAGAAGGTGTCCTTTCCCCCAAGCACGAAGTTAGCTAAGGCATAACAGGTTCCCCATAATTACGACATCCAAGTAATAGCCATCCCCTCCAAGCACGAGACGAGACTCTGTGTTGAGGGTCAAAGTAGGAATACTGTTTATTCTGTAACTCGGGCTTTTATGCCGTACAACAACTCCTCCCCGTATCCGGAGGGGATAATACATTTACAGGGGGAGTCACTCCCACTGTACCAGACAGAATATTTTACAATTATTACAAGTTTTAATACCACACACAATATGCAACGAAAATACATTGTGCTACGTGTATTAGGGAACGGAGATCTAAGGGAACAACATACGTGAAAATCCCCTAGATCGGTTGGGCCGTTCGCCAGATACACGTTTGCACCAATTACGCAGGAACTATACAATATAAACGAAAACTCTCTTTTGGATCCGGTGTCTTTATTTCGGTACTTTGGATCCGTCGACTAGCATGGGCGTACGTTGTCGGTAAGGTCGGAATTCGTTGTGTGGAAAGTTCGGTCATTAGTCCATGCGGTCAAAATGGCCGCGACCCATTGTTCTCTCCACGTGGCGGTGTATACCGTACGGATCCACAAGTACCCGAAATCCACAATAATCCACATACAACGGCAATTCTCCGAGATGGTATCTGTTACTCCAAAAAGGGGTCTGTCACAGTAACCATTGCCCCTCCTCGTTTAGTATGTGTAACCATTGCACCTCCTCGTTTAGTATGTGTAACCATTGCACCTCCTCGTTTAGTATATGTAACCATTGCCCCTCCTCGTTTAGTATGTGTAACCATTGCCCCTCCTCGTTTAGTATGTGTAACCATTGCCCCTCCTCGTTTAGTAGGTGTAACCATTGCACCTCCTCGTTTAGTATGTGTAACCATTGCACCTCCTCGTTTAGTATGTGTAACCATTGCACCTCCTCGTTTAGTATGTGTAACCATTGCACCTCCTCGTTTAGTATGTGTAACCATTACCCCTCCTCGTTTAGTATGTGTAACCATTGCCCCTCCTCGTTTAGTATGTGTAACCATTGCCCCTCCTCGTTTAGTATGTGTAACCATTACCCCTCCTCGTTTAGGATGTGTAACCATTGCCCCTCCTCGTTTAGTATGTGTAACCATTGCCCCTCCTCGTTTAGTATGTGTAACCATTGCACCTCCTCGTTTAGTATGTGTAACCATTGCACCTCCTCGTTTAGTATGTGTAACCATTGCCCCTCCTCGTTTAGTATGTGTAACCATTGCCCCTCCTCGTTTAGTATGTGTAACCATTGCCCCTCCTCGTTTAGTATGTGTAACCATTGCACCTCCTCGTTTAGTATGTGTAACCATTGCACCTCCTCGTTTAGTATGTGTAACCATTGCCCCTCCTCGTTTAGTATGTGTAACCATTGCCCCTCCTCGTTTAGTATGTGTAACCATTGCACCTCCTCGTTTAGTATGTGTAACCATTGCCCCTCCTCGTTTAGGATGTGTAACCATTGCACCTCCTCGTTTAGTATGTGTAACCATTGCCCCTCCTCGTTTAGTATGTGTAACCATTGCCCCTCCTCGTTTAGTATGTGTAACCATTGCCCCTCCTTGTTTAGGATGTGTAACCATTGCACCTCCTCGTTTAGGATGTGTAACCATTGCCCCTCCTCGTTTAGTATGTGTAACCATTGCCCCTCCTCGTTTAGTAGGTGTAACCATTGCCCCTCCTCGTTTAGTATGTGTAACCATTGCCCCTCCTCGTTTAGTATGTGTAACCATTGCACCTCCTCGTTTAGTATGTGTAACCATTGCCACATACCTTTCAAGAACTTGAATGCCTAGGAAGACACACAAGTCCCCTTAAAGACAACACAAGGCTGGTTGTAGGAATTATTCATTGTAACAACTAAAACAAACAAAATATGGGACGGAAATCCCCTTTTTAAGAACTATAACCATAACTGAAATATTGTTATTAATCAATATTACCATATTGATGGTTAGTTTGGACAACAACGCATTTTGAATGGTGCCACAGATCATTTGGTCCAGTTACATAACATTTCTATAATAGAGCCCATCCCTCGCTCAGTCGGTGCTAATGTGTAACATGCGTGTTTTTCATAAGAATGTTGAAGAAAACTGTGCTGATATAACAATCCCAAATTTAACTTCCTGAAGTCAAAGCACTTAAAGATGGAGCAGTGGAATGGACCTTGTTAAGTCAATGGCAGCAAAGACCACCTTCAGTTGATGTACTACATATTCCATCATTTCTTTGAAATATTAAAATTCTCTTGTGTTAAAATTTTTGGATAAATATAAATTTACGAATCTCTTAAAATGTAAATTATGACTTTGCATTATGAGAAACATTAACCAGTTTCTTGTCTCGACCTGTAGACATGTCAGTGCAGGGCAGCAAATACATCACCGAACAGTTTGAAAATGCCATAAATGGGGTGAAAAATATGAAAGTTCTCATGGACAACACAGGGAAAGAACACCAGGAGATTCTGCGCAGTCTGGAGGAAACCAAAAAGAATAAAGAGGTAATAGCATTATTAGTAACTGATTATTTGTGTCTTTTCATTTAAGATATGTTGCAATCTAGTAATTTTTTATATAAATCAGGTTCTGTGTAAACTGATGCAACTAATTAATGTCCTTTTTAACTGTGAAATTAAACTACTTTGGGGTATTTTTATATTTTTGGATATGCTTTTTAAATGTTTTAATATGTTTGGATATTTTGTCAGAACAATTTTTTTTAACAATATTAAAATATCAAAAATATATCATATAAAAATATATAAAAATATTTTTTAAAATATAAAATCAATTTAAAGTTCTTCCACAAATATTAAATAATTTGAAAAGCGTATCCAAAAATATTAACTTGAGGCCTATATTGGATATTGGGTAGCACTAAGCAAACTGTCCTGCACCCTCTCTATATTACACTTAGTAGCCTGCCTTTATGTACCCAGGGAGTCAAATGGAGGGACAATGCCAAGGGACACCAGGCTCTATAGCCAATTCAATGAGAAGAAATGGTTAGAGTGCTTACAGTGACACTTCGGGAATGAAAACATCTGAGATTTAATATCTCATAAAGTTACTTATCTTTTGTCTTGATATTATCTTTATTTATTCTGTGCAATACTATACACGTGCATTATCTGTATGCACACGTCAGAGGTTATAGACAGTATGTATATGGTTTGATGTTGTATAGTGCATGTGTTGTATTTTGTTACCCTGTATATCCAATATATATATATATACCATATGTGCATGTTCTGTTGGAACACTGTATATGTATGTAGTAAGTACACGGTAAACACACATTGATGGTGCATGCATGGTCTGTTTGAACACTGTATATGTGTGTAGTAAGTACACGGTAAATGCACATTGATGGTGCATGCATGGTCTGTTTGAACACTGTATATGTGTGTAGTAAGTACACGGTAAATATACATTGATGGTGCATGCATGGTCTGTTTGAACACTGTATATGTGTGTAGTAAGTACACGGTAAATATACATTGATGGTGCATTCATGGTCTGTTTGAACATTGTATATGTATGTAGTAAGTACACGGTAAATATACATTGATGGTGCATGCATGGTCTGTTTGAACATTGTATATGTATGTAGTAAGTACACGGTAAATACACATTGATGGTGCATTCATGGTCTGTTTGAACACTGTATATGTGTGTAGTAAGTACACGGTAAATGCACATTGATGGTGCATGCATGGTCTGTTTGAACACTGTATATGTGTGTAGTAAGTACACGGTAAATATACATTGATGGTGCATGCATGGTCTGTTTGAACACTGTATATGTGTGTAGTAAGTACACGGTAAATATACATTGATGGTGCATTCATGGTCTGTTTGAACATTGTATATGTATGTAGTAAGTACACGGTAAATATACATTGATGGTGCATGCATGGTCTGTTTGAACATTGTATATGTATGTAGTAAGTACACGGTAAATACACATTGATGGTGCATGCATGGTCTGTTTGAACATTGTATATGTATGTAGTAAGTACACGGTAAATACACATTGATGGTGCATGCATGGTCTGTTTGAACACTGTATATGTATGTAGTAAGTACACGGTAAATACACATTGATGGTGCATGCATGGTCTGTTTGAACACTGTATATGTGTGTAGTACACGGTAAATACACATTGATGGTGCATGCATGGTCTGTTGGAACACTGTATATGTGTGTAGTAAGTACACGGTAAATACACATTGATGGTGCATGCATGGTCTGTTTGAACACTGTATATGTGTGTAGTAAGTACACGGTAAATACACATTGATGGTGCATGCATGGTCTGTTTGAACACTGTATATGTGTGTAGTAAGTACATGGTAAATATACATTGATGGTGCATGCATGGTCTGTTGGAACATTGTATATGTATGTAGTAAGTACACGGTAAATATACATTGATGGTGCATGCATGGTCTGTTTGAACATTGTATATGTGTGTAGTAAGTACATGGTAAATATACATTGATGGTGCATGCATGGTCTGTTTGAACACTGTATATGTGTGTAGTAAGTACACGGTAAATACACATTGATGGTGCATGCATGGTCTGTTTGAACACTATATATCTGCTTCATCTATTGTTCCAATCTCTTTCTATCATTGTCTGTGGTCATTCCCAGGAAGCTCTCAGAAAAGCTTTAGATTCAGAGCAGCAACTTACGGAGAAGCAGGAGGTTTGCAATGAGACCATGCTCGCCTTATGGGAGGAATGCAAACCATGCCTCAAACAGACATGTGTACGATTTTACTCTAAAACATGTAGAAGCGGTTCGGGTCTTGTAGGACGCCAGGTGAGTTCTAAGAAGGAGATTTACATGAAATTGGTTTAATTTTTTTTTTGCTGTCGCAAAATAGTAGAATAATATTACTCTCTGAGTTGGCAGAAAAAAAATGGCTGGAAAATAAGACTGTGATTAGATCAATCCCCCCCCCCCCCCCCCCCCATAGGAAACCATAGAGAGTGCAACGCCACTAAGGATTTACTAGATGGCGCTAGGGGTAAGAGCCAGCCTTGTGGTGTTAATCCTGCAGGCAATAATACCATATGTGTGTTCCCAGTAGACACACAGTGTCAGTCAGGTTACCAAGCAGAGTAACTGGGCAAGTGTGTGGAACTTCAAATTAACCTTTTCAAGAAGAGCTAAAAAGGGGATTTACACGTAGAGATTTATATTCCAAATTTAAACTGCTTAGTAAATAAACTGGAAATAGCATTACAGAATCCGAGTGGATAATAATGATCTAGGACTAAGAAGAAATATAGATAGATAGTATGGACGGTGGAATGTTAAGTTGTATATGAATATTCTACCACCCAGAAAGAAGCCTTCTCACTTGTGTAGTCCCATATTATTTGCTGTGATCTCCCCCAGGGGACATGTTGGCAGTATGGAGATGCCCTGGGAGAAGGATATATACGTTCCAGAAATTCTTCCATCTAGTCACCAGTCAGATTCCTTTATTGGTAAACCAATGGGATTAATGGAAAATCCTGTGAGATCATTGGATCCTCCACAGATCTTCTTGCACATGGGCAATGAGATAAAGTAATCATCTATTGAGCACCACCCAAGAACCTGACTCTTCCATAAAAAAAGATGTGACACTCTGTCCTGATATATGTCACATTAGACGTGGAAACGTTTCCGTCTATCAGGAAGTTCTGGTGGTTTTATTACTGTTGATGCTTTGGTCCAAGAGCATGGTCCCTCGTGGCTCCATATACTACTATATTCTTGGAGAAGTGTTAAAACAACATATTCCTATATTGGATGTTATTAGCTATTATAAGTGCATAATGTGTGATCATGTATTTTTTTTTTATTTACTCATGTATATGATTTCATTGCAGTTTGAAGAATTCTTAAACAGATCTTCTCCGTTTACAATACTGATTAATGGAGAGAAGATAGACGCACTCACTAAGGAGGATGAGGAACAGCACATGACCCTTGAAGATCTGGAGGATGGCTATAGCGTTGTGGAAGACAGCGTGGATAAGATCTTTCAGGATAGCATCAAAGCTTTTGGACAAATGAGACAGATGTTTAATAGTCCCTTCCATAGAAGTTTCTTGGAACCTCAATGGAACCCGTTCCCTATCCAGCGTTTAGGTTTCCCATTTTCAGGCTCAGAAAGACGCAGGGAAAGGTCTCTGCAATTTAACCCATATTTTACTGGAAATTTTGAGTCACTGTTTGAAGCAGCACAGAAAATGATGGAGAGAAATCATCACTTAGCACATCATGGGATGACGTGGAATGGAAGCGAAGGTAATGGAATGGTTACTTTGTGACCACAGTGCTAAAAGATTTCATGATCTGTAGATATAAAAATATTTCGATAGACAGAGACAGCCAGACCACTGATACCATGTGAAGGTGCAACCCCTTCCTTGGTGTTTTGGTTCCTTGGGTTTCTTACCCATGTTCTATTTGAGGGTGCAGGCAGGACGGAAACTAATCACAGCCAAAAGGTTCAGGCCAACTTAGCACCATAACAAACTAAGTTCTACAGCCACAATTTTTTTTTTAAATAAGTAATGACTAGATTTTTATATAACACAATCAAATCATTTATATTTTTATATACTACTCATGCACACAATTTATTTTCTGGTTGGTTGGTAGCACTGTTTATTCTTGGGTTATAACTCAATTTGTTTTGTTTGTTTTTTGGTCATTTTATGTAGAAATTACTCTCACTTTGTTACAGTATCTTATCATGGTTGAACAGTTTCCTTTGACACCTTAAATTTGTAAATCTTGTCTGTCATACGTGCCAAGTAAATCTATGATTATTATAGAAATACTTCCAAGTAGTTTAAATGCCAATTGTAGCGGAGAGGTGGTATAATCCACAGTATCTCCGCTGGGTAACAGGAACAGCATAAAATAATCCAGGCAAATAAATACAGCATACAGCAATCCCGGTAGCGTTGTAAGAATCCTTCCTTCCCAAGAACTAGACGACACATAGGCTGGGAGTCAACTGAGCTTTTAATCACAGGTCACAGTATTTATGGGATTCCCCATGCAAGGGGTTTCCCTACTGACATTACAGGGGTTGTACAGTTGGGGACTACATGGGGAACTTAACAACCTGGACATTTCTCCCATCATGCACTGATGTACGAGAGGGATACTCCCACTAGAATATACAGTTAAGTGGAGTATCCCTCCGTGCAGCAGAACGGACATTTTACACAGAAATACATAACTTTTATAATATTAATCACATTTAAACGAATGGACGTTCGGTAGATAGCTGGGGTCTGAGCGCACATTTCGTGAAAGTACCGCTCAGATCCCAGCATAAATAACCGAACGCCGCACGAAACCAACAATATGTTTAAGTTACTTTCAAACTACCGATTGACTTTAGGGAACCACATTATCGAAGGACCGGGGCTCCAGAACGGCTTGGAAGTCCAGCGGTATTTGTGCCGTCGAGTAGCCGATTTTAGTTCCAGGCACTCGACGACCAAATACCGCTGGGCTAACAAAGGATCCAAGATGGCCGACCGCCGCGTGTTTTTTATTTTTTTTAAACTTGATGTTTTTTAACCTTTTTTTTGGCACATTCTGCGGTGTACTGACCTGTTCACTGCCTTAATGGGATTAACCCAGTCCACGGGACACCCATCATGCAAGGGCTCTCAAGGGTCTACTACATTACCTACAAACAATATAGAGGACAGGAAGTATATTTTATAAGGGTTCTCTGGATCTGCAAACCTTTCTGCCACAAAACTACAAGTTTATAGCGATATCCAAATTAAACTTTACAGTTAGAACTTGGCATTATTTTTATGATATATTTAATGAATAGAGCATCATTTCCCAGGGTTCTGCTGTGATTTCGCCATATCCAAGATGGTCACCACCTCCCACTGTTCCCGGAAGTCGGTAACAGGAGAGATCGCAAGACCCCAATCTTATTCCCACCAGCTGTCGGCCATTTCAGACTCACTCAGTTGGTTGTGAGTACTGATACAGGACGATCACATGTAGGAAACCTCTCCTTCTTTCAGGCTTGGCCATTTTTGCTGCTTCAATCAGTATGGTACCCAATCGGGCTTCATATAGGAGGGGAATTATTAGTTTTATTGTTCTGCCCTTTAGATCAGTGCTCACTATGGCATCTGAGAATAGCTTGGTTGTTATTATTTTGAGTGAGTCTCTGCTAGTTAAAAATGTGCTGCTGAAAATATTTGTATATCACACTTTACACTTTTGCTAATTTACTTGGGTTTTTTTTTTTCTTTTTGTCAAACTTAATTCAAAATTATTTTTTTAATTGTTTTAATTACAACAGTGCATTTTGCTCCAATACTGACCCAAAAATCACTGGCGCTTTTCTTGCTTAGCAAGAGCTGAGAGCAAAACAGAATCCTTTGTACTCAAGTAGTGAACCACTTATTTTTCTAAGATAGAGAAGTGTTATTAAGCGGTTTGTGCTACTGTGCACAATCATTTTTGTGTTTCCAGGATGCTGGTGCACCAATGGTTCCATGGGAATAATGAATTGGGAACCACTGACAAATAAACATTGGTGTCATTGTATTTTGACTGCATGATTAACACACTTCAAATCTTTTATCAGAAAACCCAAGGGATGTCACCATGCATAGACAGTGACTAAAGGCTTCATCTGTCACTTTCTGAGAATTTCCAGATACCCCTTCAGTTCCTTCATCTTTGTTCCTCAACGTGTAATAAAGCTGCATTGTTTGCCTACAGATTTAGAACAAAATCTGGACATTGGAATGAATCAATGAATGAGAAGGGGACAATGGGTTATGCAGAAGTTATTTGTTATCACTTTTACTCGAATTGTCAGCAATGCCATTTTTTTCAACATGAAGATATTATGAGGAGGACATGTGTGGTCATTTCATGGTATCTCAATCAACAACTCATAGTTTGTTTTAATATAGAAACAACCAATACTGGATATTGCAGAACTAGAAAAAGAGCTACAAATTTACTAAAGGGGATAGAAAACATTAGTTATACAGAACTGCTATAAAAAACGCATGTGTTTTCTTTAAAAAAGGCACCTCAGGGAGGATATGGCAGCACTATACAAATATATACAGGGCCAGTACAAACCGCTATGTGCTAACCTGTTCATTAGCAGAAATATACAACAGACAAGAGGTCACCCATTGAGACTGGAAGACAGCAGAGAAAATAGATCTTTACAGTAAGAACAATAAAGACGTGGAATTATCTGCCTATAGAGGTTGTGTTATCAGATTCTACAGATATATATTTTTAAGATGCTTTGATGCTTTTTTGCATAAACAGGATATTCAGGGATATAATCGATATGCATTTGAACAGGTTGTTGATACAAGGAGAAATCTGATTGGCATGTGTCTAAAAACACACCTTAGACTAGAGGCACTTCCTCAATGTTTTTTTGAGGGTCCTAAGTGTTGGTGTCTTCACATAAAGCATTATGATGGTGAATGCCACAGAGAAGCATTGGATTAACTGTTTCTCTGTGAGAAGTATTGGATTGGTGGAAAGTAATATTGTGCCATAGACCACAGTGCTTCTATGAGAGGCATCTGATTGGACCAGAGATCATTAAGTATGATGATCTCACTGAGGGCAAATTGAGGATCTAGCTGGTGGTAGAGTACAGTAGAGTACTAATGTTTTTTTTGTTTTTGTTTTTTTAACCTTTTTAATTTTTTTTTTTTTTTTTTGAGAAAGAAGAGGCCCTAAACCTAAAACTAGTAAGAGACACATGTAACTAAAAAAAATAAATATATAATATTTAGAGTGTTCCTTTTGCCAGCCCAGATAATTTCATTACAAAATGTCCATTAACTCACCGAGTTGTTTTTTACTTCTCAGGAAATGCTACTGATGGCAAGATGGTTTGTCGTGAACTAAGACGCAACTCAGCAGGCTGTCTTAAGCTGCAAGAGAAATGTGAAAAATGCAAGGAGATTCTGGCAATCGGTAAAAACGAGGAACGGTTCAGCGGGGTGCACTAAGTGGTTATAAATATTGATAGAAGTCTGAATGCTAACATCAGCATAATTCACAGCATTGAGAGATAAGACGGTAGAAGGAGGGGAGGCTGAAGCTGTGTTGTGCTGTTGGTATAGGTATAAATTCCATCACGGGTATACTCTTGGCATGGATGCCATGTTGGAGTTCATGCCTAGAGTATCACCGTGATGGGATTTATGAAGCTCCAATTCTATCTTTCTGACATTATTGTGTATCGGAATATACACTCTGCATTAGCCTCACTCAATTAGTTAAATGCTGGATCTGTTTCTAAATATATCTACATATGTAATATGCAATAAATAATTCTAAATACATTTTCTGCTTTAGTATCAAGTATTTGCGTTACTGCATGGGGTGTCTTTCATCACACACAATGCCATTGTGTGATATTTTAAATTCTGTCCGCCTTTCTTTCTTTATTTATTGATTAGTTCTTTCTGTAATGAGCATGATTTACAATAGACTTGTGGTTTTTCAGTGTAGAATTGTTGTTTTTGATTATCTACGGTCCCAATATAGGACAACATGTCATGTACCCCATACCTGCTATTACATCACACTCATTGTTGTTGTTGTTGTTGATGTTGTGTTCAGACTGCTCCGGAATAGATCCAGTACAACAACATTTAAAGGACACATTCATGGACTCTGTGCGCCTAGCAGAAAAATTCACCAAACAATACGATGATCAGCTTCAGGAATTCCGGGACAAGATGCTCAATACAACTGGTCTGCTGGAACGTCTTAATCAGCAGTTTGGGTGGGTGTCGAAGCTTGCCAACATGACCCAAAATGAGAAGAACGGAATATTCCAAATTGCTACTGTAAGTAATGCCCTCACCCAAACAAATCAAAATAAAATGGAACTTGTGTGCAAAAATTTATTCATTTGATATGCAACTGCTTTATTTCAAAGCATCCTGGGTCTTTAGAAAGTCTAAGTGTGTAGATTTGAATTTTATGGCAAGACAGGAGGCTTCATATTTGCTTATCTTTCTTTACTGAAACTCCCAGCAGCAAAGAAACAGTTAACAGCAGTGTAAAAAAGTTTAACCAATCAGAGTGCATCACAGCAATATAAACTGTCATCAGGCTCCTCCCAATTCCTCTTTCTTTGCTGCTTAGCCTCCCAGGTGAGTCTATTCTAATTATACTCCTATTTATGCTCGATTTTTATATATATATATATATATGAGTATATTGCTTTAATATTATATATATTTATTCATTTACCTATTCTAGTATTTTCTCAGCCTTTCTGTGCTTTTACACACTGCTTAGGTGACATGGGCTGACTCCCCAGTCAACCTATAAACACTATTGCCTCTCTTATTTTTTCTACCATACTTGTATTCTTATACTCTCTGTTTAACTGACACACTTTCCCCGCAGCGCCCGGCATTTTGCCGGTCCGCTCCGCTCAGTTTTTTTCCCTCACACACTTCGTGTGTTGCCTTGCGTCTCCATAGAGACGTTTCCCGCCCTTTTCTTTCCGCGGCCATTTCTATTTACCTTTTCCCGGGCTTCCTCTCAGCGCCATCTTGCGGAAATTTTATGCGCGGCGGTTCACTCGCATTTCAGCTCCCACTGCAGAACAACGACCCAGCTATTCGGTAAGTACTTTTTATCCCTTAAAGCCCCAGACCTTTTTATTTTAAATCATTAAGGATACATACTCAAAATTTCTTGACAGGTTTTTTCAACTTAAAAAAATCCTTGCTTGATACTGAGGGTGAACCCCTCAAGCCTTTATTCAGAGGGTGACCCCCTCTAGCCTTCCTTCAAGGGTGACCCCCTTTTTTCTGCCTCTATACAGGGTAATCCCTATTTGATGACACAGGCACATACCTGTTATTTGATTTTGGACATTTCATTGTCCTTCCTCTCTGGGTGAACCCCATTGATGTATTGTGGATGAACCCCACTGTTACAAAAATTACTTTTCTGTATAAGTCCACCGCCTCATTGTAATTAGTTTGTCTGCATACCAAAATTAAAAATAATTAAAAATAATAAAAATTAAAAAAAAAAAAATAATAATTTTAAACTATATATATATATTGTATATTATATTATTCTCTTTGTGGTGACCCCACTGTTATTGACATTATGTCTGATGTGCCAGAACCAGCAGTTTCTGCCGAACTTAAGGCTTGGCTATTCAATGCCATCACTGAATCCATTCCTAAAGCTTTAGCGGCTTTCAGCGAGCAGACAATACCAGCCCCTACGGCGGCCATTACCCAACTCTCAGATTCCGAAGATTCTCACACTTCGGAACATGAAGGAGCCCCTCGCAAACGCCCTTGGAAGGGCGATAGCGCCACCGCCGGTAAGGGCAAAGCGCCCGCTAAACACCCTAGAGTGCCCTATTCAAAACCCAAACATGATAAATTTGACGCATTTGAGGGTTCTACCTCTGATTTTAACCTCCAAGTATTAGACGAATACTACGCAGAACACTCTGATACTGAGGCTCCGCCTCATAAGACATTCCGAGACCTTTATCCATCCGATTCTGCAATTAATGAACCCCTCATACCTCTAGAGGAACTCCAATCGGAGTCTGACCCCATAGATACCTTATTTGACACCTCTGGACGCCCTCTATTTGACCCCAGGTGCATTAAGCACCCTAGATCGGCCGAATGGACACCCCCAGACCACATTGCCAAATACTGTAGAATGTGGCTCCGTCGGCCTTTAGAAAAAGAGGTAAGAGCCAAATTAAGGGCTGAATGCCCACGCCCCACCATCCCAGACAAGGTGGCCAATACACCAGAATTCGACCCCTTCCTTGTGACCTTTCTAACCAAGTCAGGGAAAGACCCCCGTAAAGGTCTAGAACAGGGTCTTAAAACTGCTCAAGACAAGTTGATGGATGTGGCGGGCCCGCTCACACAAATCTTCATTATTGCAGACGAGGCTTTATCAGGTGGCACATTTGACGCACATATGGTGCGAGAGTGGGCACAAAGGGCCTTATGCCTTTTAGGCAACGCCAATGTGGCAATATCAACAGAGCGGCGGATAGCCGTCCTTTATAAAATTGATGCTAAACTTGCCGAACTAGGCACCAAAGAACTTGGTCCAGAAGCTCAAGGCATGTTATTTGGAGACAAGTTCATAAAAGAACTAAGTAAACACGTCTCTGTTTTTACAACACTGACAAAGGCACAATCCTCTATTCGCAAGGTATTTCGCTCTCAGCGTTTTTCTGGAAGAGCTGGTCGCTATAGAGGCCGAGCGACTGGCAGAGCCGCCTTCACAGGCTACAGGCCTCGACCTTCAGACACCTGGAATTCGGGCAATACCCGATTCCAACACAGACAATTTTTTCCCTCTCGCGGAACAATCCGAGGACGTGGATACGCTTCCCTACGCGGTCGCTCTGCTACAGGTAATGGACCTTCCTTATTCTCTTATTCCTATTGCAGGCCGGTTAACCCTTTTTTCCCAACAGTGGTCTCAACTAACTCAGGATCCTTGGATCCTTCAAACGGTGTCCGGGTTCCACCTGGATTTTTCAGTCGAACCAATTCAAAATTCCCTTCCTACCCCAATAAAAATGTCTTTGCTAGACGAGTCGACTCTACGGAGCGAACTCAACGATCTATGCACCAAAGGTGCGATCGAACGAGTTGTGGGCCCACAGGTCTTCGTAAGCAACATGTTTCTGGTAAAGAAAAAATCAGGGGGTCTACGACCAGTCATCAACCTGAAAGATCTGAACAATTTCATCGTATACCGTCACTTCAAAATGGAAGGGATCCATTTATTGAGAGACCTACTCTCCGAGGGAGATTGGTTCTCTCGCTTCGACCTAAAGGATGCATACCTCACGGTGCCGGTAACACCAGCACACCGCTGCCTCCTTCAGTTTCGTTGGGAACAGACACTATGGCAGTTCACCTGCCTCCCCTTCGGCCTATCTTCCGCACCCTGGTGCTTTACCAAACTAATGAAACCAGTGATGGCCTTACTGCGGTCCCAAGGAATCCGCTCCATAATCTATCTGGACGATATCCTTCTCATGGCACAGGACCAGGAAACCCTCCTCCATCATACAAACATGACCTCCGCCCTATTGCAGAATCTTGGCTTCGTGATCAATCACCAGAAATCATCTCTAACACCGTCCCAGACGATACAATTCCTGGGATTCCAGATAGACTCCGTTCAAGCAGTCCTTCAACTTCCGGCACCCAGAATAAAATCCATAAAAAGAGACATTCGGAAGTTACTGATATCACCACACCTTCGCCTACGGGATCTAGCCCGCACCATCGGCTTGCTCTCCGCCTCAATACAGGCTATATTCCCTGCCCCACTGCACTACCGGGCACTGCAACGATTAAAGACCCAATACCTACACCAGTCGACATCTTACGACCAACAGATCACACTCACGGACGAGGCCCGGCTCGAGCTCCATTGGTGGCTACAACATATGGATGCCTGGAATGGAAGAGCCATTTTCGGATCCCAACCAGACTTCATCCTGGAATCAGATGCAAGTTTGCTCGGATGGGGCGCAACCTGCTCGGAAACCTCTACAGGAGGACTCTGGTCCCACTCAGAACGCGCACTTCACATCAACTGCCTCGAACTGATTGCAGGCTCATTTGCAATCCGCAGCTTACACAGGTTACCGGACCCAGCGTGCCTTGCAGTCGATGCCTTCCTACAGAAGTGGCCGATGTCAGGGGCATATGCGTTCCCTCCATTCTCCATGACTCCACGCACGCTACAACTTCTCAGAACTCAAGGTGTCAAGATAACTCTAGTGACCCCGCTATGGCGGGCCCAACCATGGTACCCTTACCTACTGGAAATGTCAGTGGACTTTCCCCTGCTACTACCCTGCACCCACGACCTCCTCAGAGACTCGATAGGCAACTTTCACCCATTGGCGATCCAAGACCATCTCCAACTAGTGGCTTGGACCATTTCAGGGGATCGTGGAATGTCTCAGGCCTTTCGACAACTGCTCAGGGACTCCTTTGGGACTCATGGGCCCCAGGAACCAGACGCTCTTACATCTCTGCATGGCGCCTATGGAGTTGCTGGTACTTGGAAAGGAACCTTGATCCCTTTTCAACACCTATAATTAATATTATTAACTTCCTGTCGTCTTTATTCGACCAGGGTAAATCCTACCGGACCATTAACGTGTTTCGGTCTGCTATTTCTGCAGCGCACGTTCCTATAGAAGGCTCTTCGGTGGGCAAACACCCGTCTGTCTGCAGACTTTTGCGGGGCATCCGCATCGCTAGACCCCCGAATCCCAAATATAATCAATTCTGGGACGTTGCCGTCATGCTCACGTTCTTGGAAGCTTGGCCGGACAACGAAGCGCTTTCCCTACGCCAATTATCAGCCAAATTAGCTCTCCTCCTCTGCTTGGTCTCCTTCCGAAGAGTTTCCGACATCAGGGCTTTCGACTTTCACGCCCTCGATTTCACACCAGAGGGGGTACACTTTCACATCACTAGACGCACTAAGACCAACTCATCTACCGTGAGCTACCCTTACTTCTCGGAGAGACCACTCCTATGCGTAGCCCGGTGCATAAGACACTATATCGCTCGCACTACCCTTCTCAGAGCACCTACCGGGCCCCTCCTGGTATCCTATGTACGGCCTCACAAACCAGTTTCGTGCCCTACCATTGCACGCTGGATCAAATGGCTCCTAGCCCTGGCTGGCATTGATGCATCTTTCGGGGCTCACTCGGTTAGAGGCGCAGCCGCCTCTTCAGCACTCTTAGCTGGAGGTTCCTTAGCGGAAATTCTATCCTTCGCTGATTGGTCTAGAGAATCCACCTTCCGTACCTTTTATTTCAGACACTCTCCTCACGTTTCTCTGTCCTTACTATCTGTGCGTTAAAATAGCAAATATGAAGCCTCCTGTCTTGCCATAAAATTCGGGATTATTCTAGCTCCTAGTGACCGAATAATCTAAATTTTATTAAAGACAGGAGGCGAATATTTTCCCACCCTAGTTTTCTCTTCCCACCCTTCTAGGTAAGTATCCTGTACTACCTCCAATTTCTAACTATGACTTACATCCTCTCTTTCGCTAACCTAGACTCATTAGGTCGTTATTATTATAACCCGTTTCTTATATTATATTTAGCTCATTAAATTCTAGATGGTCATTTACTGTTATACCACTCTGTTATTACCATAGTTAGAGCTTGCACTAAATTGGAAGTCAGTTCACTGCATTTATTTGGTTTTCTTTTGCCAAAGAGACCATACTTTCACGATATTTCTCCTTCCTCCTAGTGTGAAGATCGCTTGCCTTCTGCCTTGACTCTACCTGCGGGTTGATCACTACCTTCATCCTTAAAGATACCTTCACCGTTACCTGTTCATCGTTTTTATGACTACTTTTACATGGTTGACTCTACAGCTGATCGGCTACATCAAGAAAGAGGAATTGGGAGGAGCCTGATGACAGTTTATATTGCTGTGATGCACTCTGATTGGTTAAACTTTTTTACACTGCTGTTAACTGTTTCTTTGCTGCTGGATGTTTCAGTAAAGAAAGATAAGCAAATATTCGCCTCCTGTCTTTAATAAAATTTAGATTATTCGGTCACTAGGAGCTAGAATAATCCCGAATTAAACACAATTCGTGTTTTCCCTTAAACACCTTATTGTTGTCTCAGTTAAGCTTTACAATAAGTGAGTCCTGCATTTCTTATTGAGTACTGAGGGGTCTTTGAAAACTGCAGGGTGTGACTGTTGTAAAGTCTACATTTTCAGCTGTCCGTGCTGGACCACATATAGGATGTGATTCATTGGAACACTGCTTCTGGTTATCAGTTAATTTCCGTCCAAGACTTTATACTCTGTCATGCTGTATTTTAAGCAGTGTTACAGCTTGCTTGAAACCTTGTTGTATTGCACAGCACAACAGGATTATACGGTGCATTTTGGAAATAACAAGAATCTCGCTGAGTTCTGCAGCCTTGTGAATAAAAAAAAAAGTATATTTTAGTATTTTGTTTTTAGTGGAAGTAATCCAATGATAATAACTGGATAAAATACAACATGCTCAAAGCTCCGATTATGTGTAGTGATAAAGTGAATTAATGTTGTGATCTTATCTTCAGGTTTATTCCAAGACTAAAAGTGGAGAAGATCCCTCTGACACGAAGGTGACAGTTAAGCTGTTTGACCATGACCCGTTTACTTTCATGGTGCCTGGAGATATCCCAATGGAAGATCCCAAGTTTGGGGAGTTGGTGGCGGCAGAGGCTTTGAAGAGATATAAAACAGAAGTGATGTAAGTTGCGTTAATGTCCCCCATGTTTAGCTTCTGAAACCCAGAATATAACATGGATTTTAATAATTCTTATCAATGGTTTTACATAAAACCATTGGTGGTGCTAGCGACTCGAGACTTTGTTGTTGCGGTAATGCTGCTCGGATCATGCAGTTAAATAATATATCTTTGTTTTTGTTTAGATCTGTCTGTATAAGCACCATATGCGCTGCGTCGTATGTTATGGCTTTGATTATGTGGAATTATTTCACAGAGGGCACTATAAGGAAGGCAAATAACTCAGAAAATGTATTATCAAATATGTACCTGCTCATTACAACTAAAAGATTTAAACACAAGCTACCTGTATTCAAGAAGTAATAGTGCTGTAAAATCTGTTAACATTTATAGTAAAGTTATCATATATTAAAAATTCAGTTACACTAAACGTAATAGATGTTTCTTGATCTACTGAATTCGACTCACACATTTATATAGCTACGGTGCTTATTAACATTATTATTAATAGATTGTGATTCATTTGGGGAAAACAAACGTGCCCACATTAGACGGAAGCTAGAAGTAGACCCACATTCATAATATGATAAAAATAAATATTTAAAGATTAGAGCACAGGCTTGGAAGTACTAGGCCAGTGTTATATAGCTAGGCCTTGCTGGGAATTATGGGTAATGTCATTTCCCTATCTCCAACTTGCTGTCTAGTGTAGTCCCCTGTATAGTTCTAGGACAGGGGTAGGCAACCTATGGCATTAGTGCCACGCACGGCACTCAAGGTGTCTTTGCACGGCACTCAAGGCTGCTAGAGCCAAGCAGGCTCTGGCCTATCAGGAGTCCCAGTGAAACTTCAGATATCTGCTAATACGAAAAGGTGGTTAAGGACAATCCTCAATTTATGCATTGCAGCACATAGAGTAAGTGATTTCAGATCACTTCCTCCCAGCACTTGTGAATGGGAATGCACACTGTAGTAGAGCAGCCTGCTGCTCCTGTTGCAGCTCCTGTCCTGTACCTGGCCAGCCTGGTCCTCACTGGAACCCAGGGAAGCCACCCACACTGCTAGATATACACAGAAATGCAGAATAACCCTCCCCTCATACAAATAACACAAACAGCCCACACACAAACACAAAACACAATCTGCTCAAACACAAAACACAATCCACACAAACGTAACCCGCTAACAATCCACATACATGCACACAACCCCACATGCAGTCTCTCACATGCAATACCCCAAACAGCCCCCACACACTACTAAACACACAATGTGACATATCCATCCACACACAATTCCACAAGCAGCCCCCATACACAGCCCACATTCATATGTATCATACATGATACCATAAACTACTAATGAACATATACAATATATTAGCTTATATACGCACAAATACAACGATACCAAGCAACTGCAGTATAAATAACACAAGCAGAATACGGCAGCATACACACCTCAATTTAAAAAAATAGGACCGGCACGCAACGGGACATCACAATCCTATATCGGCACAGTGCTGCTAAAAGGTTGCCTACCGCTGTTCTAGGAGCTGGTTTGGTAGTTGGATACAATGTGTTTTGATCGGATATCTTTCAATGATGATTTGATATAAAATAACCTATTGTTTCTCTTCTCAGTGAGGCCGCCTGACGAGATATAATGGAATCGCTGTAGCTTTTTAAAGATCCCCAATCGATTTCTGATTGACCTCCTGGAATCAAGCGCTGATCGATCCCAAGCCTACTACTGTATCTTACTACTGCCACTACCCGGGCTGTCTGCTGCTTTTATTAGGGACCAAATGAGCCTCCGACTATTAAAGTTGATGATGCATTGTGCTTTTGTTTTTTACGTATTTTTGTTCTTCTCAATAGAGTTATAATTACCTACAGAAAGTCAATTTGATTACGTACATTTTATAGTTTGCCTTTAATAAAACAGAAATCCATCAATACGTCACAGAAACACAGTCCTGGGAGCACAGCTCAGTCTTTGTGTATGTACAAGGGGTACATTGATGGGTAAGTGAGTCAGAGATGCCGTGGCCCGGCAAATATCAGCTGGGGTATGGCACACATAATACTTTATACAGAGTCTTAATGCAGAGGCTGTGCGAACACTTACAGTAGTGGGAACCTGTCACTTCCTCCTAGCTTCAAATAGAGAGTGCTGTGCAGGACGCAGAGGAAGGAGGAGGTGGCGGCACAGGTAATATAGTGGGAGAAAAAGAAGGAGAGAGAGCTGCTCCACACATCACACCGCCATCAGCCAGCAGCCCAAGCCAGCAGCAAATCATCCTCCTGCACACGAAAGGTAAGCTAACAGGAGGGTCGCTGCAAATATAACTTATTACATGTATGTATGTATCTATCTGTCAGTTTGTGTGTGTGTACCTGTGTGTCAGTGTGTGCATCTGTTTGTCAGTGTGTGTGAGTCAGTGTGCATATCTGTTTGCCAAGGTGCATGTATGTGTCAGTGTGTATGTGAATGTGTATGTGTGTTTATATGTGTCTGTGCGTGCTAATGTGTATGTATATGTGTGTAAGTATGTATGTATGTGGCAGAACACCAGCAACACATTCAAACACACCCCTGCAATCAAACATTACATACAAACACATCCCTTCATTCAAACATCAGTGCTACAAACACATTTCCACCCACATTTAAAAAGCCAACACTACATACAAACATACTCTGCAATCAAATGCAAACATTGTATACAAGCACTTCCCTTCAATCAAACCAACACTACACATACAATTACACCTGCATGCATATGCAAACACTACACACAAGTACACCACTGCACTGGCAACAGTACAAACAAACACAACCCTACATGCACACACATACTCTATACAAAACATGCTCATATTCAAACACAGAAACACAGTTTACAAATACAAGGCTGCAAGGATGGGCAAATGGTAGATCCCCAGCAGGCATACAATTATGGGAGTTTTATGACAGATGGGAATCTACCTGTTGGCCACTCTTGTGCTGGAGAGGGGCTCACAAATGTCTTACACCAGAGCCCTCTCTGCCATTACACAGTACAGAAAGCATGGCTCCAAGCCAGTATCTCCAAACACACAGTTCAGGAGTTACACCAATTCTCTGAGAGTTACACCAACAGTCCAGGAGTTACACCAACAGTCCAGGAGTAACATCAACAGGCCAGGTGCTACACCAGCAGTCCAGGAGTTACACCAGCAATCCATGAGTTACACCAACAGTCCAGGAGTTACACTAACAGTTCAAGAGTTACACCAACATTTTAGGAATTAGGCCAACAATCCATGAGTTACATCAACAGGTCACAATTTAGGCAGTTCCTAGTCCTGTTTTGGTGGAATACTGACATACCCTGGACTGTGGGTATGCCTTGATTGGGTTGGACACCACTGCTCTAAAAATATAAACCACAGAGAAAAACACATCACCTATATCATAACACAATAATCCACTCACATTCTAGGTAATAACAGTAAGGTAGTGTTCAGTCAGTTCCTTCTACATTGGCATTGAGTCCTCTGCGCATAGTGAACCGGTGGTTGCAATGGCTTCAGTAGTATCTGATAATGGCAGCTGCACTCTTCTCTGAGTGAATGACCCAGACTCGTCTATTTGGAATACATACTACAATGTGTTGATACTTTAGAGAGAGTTCAGAGAAGGGCTACTAAACTGGTTCATGAATTTCAGGATAAAACGTACCAGGAAAGGTTAAAGGATCTTAACATGTATAGCTTGGAGGAAAGACGAGACAGGGGGGATATAATAGAAACATTTAAATACATAAAGGGAATCAACACAGTAAAGGAGGAGACTATATTTAAAAGAAGAAAAACTACCACAACAAGAGGACCTAGTCTTAAGTCAGGGGGGCAAAGGTTTAAAAATAACATCAGGAAGTATTACTTTACTGAGAGGGTAGTGGATGCATGGAATAGCCTTCCAGCTGAAGTGGTAGAGGTTAACACAGTAAAGGAGTTTAAGCATACGTGGGATAGGCATAAGGCTATCCTAACTATAAGATAATGCCAGGGACTAATGAAAGTATTTAGAAAACTGGGCAGACTAGATGGGCCGAATGGTTCTTATCTGCCGTCACATTCTAGGTTTCTATGTTTATAACTTATATATAGATGTACCTGGTATAATGTGTTTATACTGGCAAGGTAAGTGCACACAGGCAGCCCCAGGCCAAAGAAAGCAGGCCAGCGATTATCTGAATAATGCTATACCGCCGGGTGCATCACTCTATATATTTAAGGTTATTCTAGGCTTATGATTGGTAGAAAACCTTTATAGGTTTTGGGGAAAGTTAAGAATGAGAAAAGTTAAGGATAGGTAATAATGGTACCTTTTACACAGGCACGATCATTGGTACCTGGAGCAGCCATCTAGCAGAAGCAGTAATAGTATATTCCATTCTGAAAATGATACATTTCAAAAATGCCAATCTGACGATTGAATGAGGAGATTGTGAACAAAAAAGGCAGAGTTTTTGTTAAAAATAAATCTATATATTGGATGGAACGTGTGCTGATATGATTCTATTTGTCAATGTGTTTTAACGAAAGTTAGTCAATGGTTTAAAAGAAGCGGAGTTACTGGGGATTATTGTAACCATTGCAGTGAGGTTAAATAGTTGGTTCCCTCAGAAGAGATAAACCGTGACAAGAATCAAGTAGGATCCTGAGAGAGAGAGCTTTGACTTTTGTGAAACCGAGAGGCTGAGTGCAATCTGAGGCCTTTGATTTGATAAAGGGCAAATGAAAACATCCAGTCTCTGCTTTCATGGAAGGAGCCAAGTTCGGTGAAAACAAATACTTTGTTTGCACCATTTATTTCACACTGTATAGGATAACACAAAGGCTTTGTAAACTTGAGTAGGTATTTAGCAAGACGACTGATAAATATTGAACAGGACCTTCTGAAAGGTCATGGCCTCTTCAGCTCTCCAGCAGGTAACGAGAGACAGAAAGGGGGAGATGGAAAAGTTGAAATTGTGCCACAATAAGATGGCGGAACCTGATCAGCAAATACCTAATAAACACACAGATTGCGATGTGCAGCAACGCCAAGGGCTTAATAACTTCCTACACAGACACAAACTCAATACATCATGCATTATATAACATTAACGAAGCATCGCCATGTTCTACAATGATTAGTTACTAATGAACATTTTGATTCTTTTAAAAATGTTATATACAAAAAGATGCAGACCTTAATTAAACGTAGTTAGACTTAGTAAATACATCAAATCTCTTTATTATATACACAAAATAAGCAAAATAAAAATAGATCCAAAATGAAAGGAACACTATAGAGTCAGGAACACAACCATGTATTCCTGACCCTATAGTGCAAAACCCACCATTTAGGTGGCTTGCCCCCCCCCCCTCCCCCCTCAGCTCCCTTAAAAGGAATTAAAACGTAGTTTATTTCCAGCACTGCACGGTCCCCCGCTCACTTTGTTCCCCGTTCTATCAGGAAGGACATTTTGGATGACAAGGACGTAAAACCAGTGTCTTTGTTAACTGTTTCACAAGATCTGATTGAAAATAAGTCATACAGCTATGGTGACCTGTCTGTGGTGCGCAAAGTTGGGATCCAAGATTGAACAAAAACGTTTCATTCCTGAATTTGCCCTGGCTTTTGGGTTATATAGGGATGTCATTTGTTCCATATATTCCATATACCCTCTACGGCAGGAAGAGTTAGACTTATACCTGCACAAGTATGGAGGTTTCATTTTTTATGACTATCACAAGTCTGTTTTGGTCAAAGTAGCTGCGACTCAAGCTCAGTTTAACATTCGCGCTGACTGGAGCCAGCTAGATATGGAGCTATCCTGCAGGCATTTTGTGGGCTTGAAAGTCTTTTGCTATCTGTTCATCTACATCCCATCCCACTAATCTGCGACCCTGTGAAGCAGAACTACCCGCTGGCAGTTTGAACGCCATCTTCTCTAACAAACCTGAACAGTGTGGTTAGAATGATCAACTGGGACTACCCCTTGTGTTCCTGGGAAAAGTTTTGTAATAACGCAGGTACGTACAGTTCCAGTGCCTGCAGGTTGTTACACATTTAATCACAGTGTTTTAAGGTACATGTTAGGTCCATGTGCCCAACCAAATTGTTAGATAAGCAATGACTAACCAAGGTCAACTTGTCTTTCTACCTTCAATCTCACCCCTCTTCTCACTCATTCCGTGTTAATGGTTTTATTGGCACAATTTTCTTAGTGATTACAGACAACTGACGACTAGAGAGATGGTTGACGGCTAGGGGACAGCTACTAAATGTTGATTTTACTCACAGACCAAGTGAAAAGAGACCAACAAAGGGGAAAAAAGTTGGAGCACTAAAAAAACAATAATCTATATTTAAATATCATATATTTCATAAATAAATAAAGATGTCTGTGAACCAAAATCTGTAAAATATATCAGATGTATAAATATATACATATAAGTTTGGACTAACCCAATTACTGTCCTACGGGATATCACAATCACAAGTTGCCCTATCCACCTAACTACTTTACTTATCTTACTAATCTTACTATGTCCATATTTCTAAGGTTCACCACTGAATTCCATATCACCAATGATTATACTATTGAGACCATGGTTGCGTTTGCAGCCTTTTGCCACCTTCACCTTTAAATTATCACATAATATCATCAAGCTTTATCTGACTGGTGTTTAACACCTTCCCAAATTACAAAACATTCTTAAAGGCATAGAAAAATCTCCCTGCTACTTCTAATTGACTACCTATTGATGGACCTAAATTTTGGGACTTGCCAGATGTGCTGGATACAAAATCATTTGACATACACACCAATGATGTAATCAAAGTAGCCATTTACATAGTTTTTAAAGTTCTACCATAGTATCATTGACAGATACATGTCATTGTCTAAAGATCAACGACATCTTAAAAATGACAGACTATCACGTAATTATACTAAAACATTCTAAGACGAACCAATCCGGACAACCATTAGGAATTCTCTTAAATACCACCGAGAAGAACTGGTGCCCAGTCAAAGTCCTTGATTACTACTGAAAAACTATTATAAATAAGCCACCTAATACACCTCTTCTCACACTAGGGTAATCCGCTCACCTCATCAAAATCTATATTTTAGATACGTTAGGACACTTTGAAACTTGGTTTTAACCCCGCATCTTTCTCAGATCATCCCGTATGAATTGGGGCAGTATCAGCAACCTCTAGTGTTGATACCCTCTGTTAGTCACTTCTAACATGATCTGTGAATAAAAGTAACATTTAGTGGCTGTCCTAAACTTTGTTTTAGGTATTGTACCGGAGGATTGGAGAAAGGCAGATGTTGTTCCTATATTTAAAAAGGGTTCAAAATCCTTGCCTGGGAATTATAGACCTGTGCACTTAACTTCTGTAACTGGGAAAATATTTGACGTGCTATTAAGGCATAATATTCAGGAACTCATTGGGAAGAACTGTGTTATTAGCAATAATCAGCATGGTTTTATGAAACATCATGTGTCATGTCAAACTAACCTAATTGCATTCTACGAAGAAGTAAGTAGAAGTATAGATCAGGGTGTTGCAGTGGATGTGATCTACTTGGATTTTGCCAAGGCATTTGATACGGTTCCTCACAATAGGTTAGTCTTCAAACTAAAGGAAATTGGTCTAGATGAATATTCTTGTTCTTGGGTAGAACATTGGCTTAAAAATAGAGTACAACGAGTTGTCATTAATGGTAAATTTTCAGGCTGGACAAAAGTGGTAAGTGGTGTCCCTCAGGGTTCTGTTTTGGGACCACTTCTATTTAACATATTTATAAATGATCTTGAAATAGGCATTGAAAGCCATGTTTTAGTGTTTGAAGATGACACAAAACTTTGTAAAGTAATAAAATGTGAGCAGGATAAATAAAATGCAGGGAAAATTGCAAAGGAGAAAAAAAATGTGGGAAAATTGCAAAGGAGAAAAAAATGCAGGGAAAATTGCAAAGGAGAAAAAATGCAGGGAAAGTTGCAAAGGAGAAAAAAAATGATATTGCTTTGCTGCAGAGGGATTTGGATTGATTGGGGGACTGGGCACTAAAATGGCAGATGAAATTTAACGTAGAGAAATGCAAAGTTATGCACTTCTGGATTAAGAATGCACAAGCAATTTACACCCTAAATGGTAGTGAATTAGAGATAACCACACACGAGAAGGATTTGGGAATTGTTATAGACAACAAATTAGGCACAATATGCAATGTCAATCTGCAGTTGCTAAGGCCAGTTTTGTCATGTATAAATATGGGCATAAATTCTCGGGATGAAAATATAGTTTTGCCTCTTTATAAATCGCTGGTAAGACCACACCTTGAATATGCTGTGCAATTTTGGGCGCCTGCTCTAAAGAAAGATATTAGACATGTGCAATTCGTTTCGGTCCGGGTACTTCCGAATGTCCGAAGTGCCGAAGTGCCGAATTGTCGATGTCCCAAAGTTCCGAAATTACCGAAGTGCCGAAGTGTCGAAGTGCCGAAGTGTCGAAGTGCCGAAGTTCCGAAGTGCTGAAGTGCCGAAGTTCCGAAGTGTCAAAGTGCCGAAGTTCCGAAGCACAGTATTGCCTAAGTACTAATATACTTACCCAGTGAAAGAAGAAGAATGTTACATTGTATACAATTTTAAATAAAAAGTATACAAACATAGCCAGGATTTACCTGTAAGCATTTGCAACACTTACAACAATCAAGTAACATACATTCATATAAAATGTAAGTTACTTGGCCAGTTAGTTTAATGACAGGAATGAATAAGTAGATAACTCCCTAATTCCCACGGTATTAGGGAGCTATCTACTAAAAGGCTGAAAGACCTAAATTGGTCTTTCAGCCAAATTTACTAATACTAAGTAAAGATTACTTAGTATTAGTAAATTATGCCCCTACTCGCTATAGCGCGAGTAGGGGCATGTCTATTAAACAGTGAGCAACCTGTGGCGGGTGGGGGCCCTAATGTAAAATAATGGGGGGGGGACCTATTGTCCTCCCCCTGAGCCCCCACCCCTGAGCGGTGGGTGGGGGCCCTAAATAAGAATAAGGAGGGGGATCTAATGTCCTCCCCCCTGGCCCCCACCCCTGAGCGGTGGGTGGGGGCCCTAAATCAGAATAAGGGGGGGGACCTATTGTCCTCCCCTGGCCCCCACCCCTGAGCGGTGGGTGGGGGCCCTAAATCAGAATAAGAGGGGGGACCTAATGTCCTCCCCCCTGGCCCCCACCCCTGAGCGGGTGGGGGCCCTACAGTAAAATAAGGGGGGGACCTAGTGTCCTCCCCCCTGGCCCCCACCCCTGAACGGCGGGTGGGGGCCCTAAATTGGAATAAGTGGGGGAACTAATGTCCTCCCCCCTGGCCCCCACCCCTGAGCGGTGGGTGGGGGCCCTACAGTAAAATAAGGGGGGGACCTAGTGTCCTCCCCCCTGGCCCCCACCCCTCAGCGGTGGGTGGGGGCCCTAAATACTAATAAGGAGGGGGACCTAAGTCCTCCCCTCTGGCCCCCACCCTTGAGCGGTGGGTGGGGGTCCTAAAAAATGTCCCCTCCCTCCCCAGGTTACTAGGGGTCCCCAAGCCCCTAGTCACCCCCTCCCCCCCCAATAAAAATTATCCCCCTACCTACCCCCCTCACCCTAAAAATAATGATGGGGGGACCTTTAAATATGAACCTGTAAAAAAAACAAAAAACTTACCATTCAATGTTTTCTTTCTTCTAAAATCTTCTTTTTTCAGCCCCAAAAAAGGCCAAATAAAAATCCATAATAACCGACGCAATTATAAAAAAAAAAAAAAAAAAAAAAAGCGCAAAAAAAAAAAATCCATCTTCACCCATGGAGGGCTCCGCGCAGACTGAGCTCTGCAGGGCAGGGGAAGGCTTGCCCCGCCCTGCAATTAGGCTCAGAGCACTCTGATTGGTGGATTTAAGCCATCCAATCAGAGTGCTCTGACAGGTAAATGAAGAGACTGACAGGTAAGTCTCTACATTTACCTGTCACAGCACTCTGATTGGTTGGTTTGAAATCCACTAATCAGAGTGCTCTGTGTCATTTTACACAGCGTGGGAAAGTTCTTTGAAATTTTCCCACGCTGTGTAATTTGACTCATAACTCTCTGATTGGTGGATTAAGTAAGCAATCAGAGAGTTATGAGTCAAATTACACAGCGTGGGAAAATTCTAAAGAACTTTCCCACGCTGTGTAAAATGACACAGATCACTCTGATTGGTTGGATCTGACTCTTGAGGGGTTTCCATGGATTTTGGGGGTACTTTTGGGGTGTTGTGAAATTGTGTTTTATTCTGTACCTGGAGGTAATTGAGTTTGTATAGTTCCTGACTCAATTATCCCTCAGGCACAGTGGAGGAGTTTACAGTATGTATACATTTATTAAACAGATCTACTCCCAGCATTAAGTCTCGGCTAATGTGTGGGGGGAATGCTATACTGGCTATAATTACTGATATACAGCTATTCTCTCTGTGGGAGAGCTTTGACCACTGGGAGCTGGATCCAGGACCCTGCTCCAGGGTAGGAAGGGCCGGTGAGACCCCAGCAAAGCTGCGGCAGCTAACGGGCTGAAGTGCTTATGGTGTCCCGGCGATAGCTAGGAAGCGTGTTTGGCGGAGGTACCCAGGCGGGGTACCAGGCGGTCCGCCACAATTTTAATGATCAGGTTGTTCAGTAGACTCCTTCATGCAAAACACATGAAGAATTTGTATCAGCTAGTAGGAGTTATTAACAGACATTGTTGGGAGTTGACCAAAGAAATGCAAATATTAGGAAAAAACAGGCATATTTGAAAATGTGTAAATCCAATCTAGTTTTACAGCTTAGATACAAATGTACCATTCTCAGGTACAAATTCAAGGTAATTCACAATTTAATGAATTATTTTGTAAGAGGAGTCCCTGGATTATACAATTACTTTAGTTTGCAATGCTTCACTTCTGAATTCCTTTACAGAGCAGACTACGGTGAACGTAATAGGAGGTTAAAACATAAATACTGAATTTCTAAGTGTCCACTAGGTGGCAGCATAGCACAAGAATTTGCTTTCATTTTGATATCATTACTTTAATGTATAGTTTGATGACGTGATGCTTAGAATCTTTGTAGCATATTCTTAGCTATGCTTTTTATGGATTGTGCAGTATGTACTGGAGTCAGAGTTTAATATGGCATGCTGGAACTATTCTTATAGTAACAATAATTAGTTTGTAATAGACTAAGGAATGGAAAAAACTGTTGGTTCTGCTGAATCAATTCATCCCCAAAAATTCTGCGATGGTCGATTCAGGATTTGTCCATGTAGCGTTTTGGTTAAGCGAACTTTCGCCCATGCAATTGATTTGGGAAAACTATTTGGACAAACCAAAAGGGTGTAATTTAACATTTAAATAAATATTATCTATATATCTATATATATATATATGTTGCAGTTCACTAATAGGTACATTCTCCCACCATTAGGTTCACAGATATATTTACTTATTTACAAAATATATGATATTTAAACTTTGTTTCCTTCAATATTTAGTGTCTCACCCTCAGCCGTCAATCATCTTTTGTCCCATCAATCATTTCTATTCGTCGATTGTCTGTATTTTTTTTTATTTTTTTCGCGGTTTGTCCATTTAGTGTTTTAGGGTTAGGGAAACTGCACCCAGATGTCTAGTCTGTAATGACGGCCAGCAAAGTGGTCCATACTATAAAGCTGTACCTATTTGGAATTAGGAATATAGTTTCAAATAATAATAAACAAATGTAACCAGATTTTGATAAAGGCATTTATTGTATTAATAACAGAAACATGCTCTTTTATTGTATCACTTACAATTTATTCTGATAGTTTAATGTTCTACTTCGTATTTCTATGGCTTTTCCTGACGCTCTCATCTAATTTTAGAAGATGTTTTTTATTGTTTCTAAATGTTTTGTGTTTGTATTTGTTCTGTACTGAGATCCAAATGCTTTTACATATAAGGCATCACTTAACCTAGTTAGATAATTATAGTATTACTTATAGTAATTGTAATAAAACAATGCAGATAATGAACTGGCCCAGCCAGCTATAATTATGCCGTTACAAACCGCGCTTCCCTTAATCAGTACACTCAATGTATTGAACACAACACAAAATGATGCACACATTCTAACATTCTTTATACTGTTTACATGTAAGGGTCTCTATAATTCGGATTATAGGGGGCTGGCCTGCTTGTATAGTGTTTAGATTAGTAAAGGACCATTATAGTGCCGGGAAAACATACTAATTTTCCTGGCTCTATAGGGTCCTTGGGCCCCCCTCACCCTCGGGGCCCCCCTCCCACCGGGCTCTAGGGTGAGGAAGGGGTTAATCCCTTACCTTTATTCCAGCGCAGGGCTCCCTCGGCGCTGGGGACTCTCATCCTCCTCTCCCCATCATCAGCTGAATGCGCATGCGCGGCATGAGCTGCGCGCGCTTTCAGCCAGTCCATGTGAAAATCACAGTGAGAAGCGCGAAAGCCACTAAAGGCTGGATTAACCCATACGTAAACTCTGAAACTGCTATGTTTACAGCAGAAAGGGTTAATCATAGATGGACCTGGCACCTAGACCACTTCCTTAAGCTGAAGTGGTCAGGGTGCCTATAGTGGTCCTTTAAGACAACACTGTTTTGAAAACAGGTGATAAGAGGACTGAAAATATATGCTATTTTTTTTTTTTTTTACTAAACAGGAAATTCTAGAACACTGACAAGAATATTGCAAATTATAGTCCACAACAGCCAAAAATTAAGAATTTTTAAATCAGCTATCTTTCAGATTAGTCGTTCTGGTCCTAAATGTGCAAATATCTGCAACTCCTGGTTAATTGAATACCCTTATTTTATTTAAAAGAGCGGGCACATTATGCTTTACAATGATCACACGCTACATAATTTATTATTTCTAACAGTAAATTCTGTCAATATACCTGTTTAGGTTATAATAGCCAGGCTGGAATAGATCATCAACTAAACTTGCAGATCTTTTCCAACAAGGTTATAATTATAAGTCAGTTAAATGTAATTCTTCCCTTTATTAGCAAGTATATATTAATTATAAGATACGATATATTCTGCAATCATTTCCGATTCCACCTGTATAGAAAACTGGCTTTATTAAAGTCCACATACGGTATTTCAAATTTTTATAATGAAACAATAAATTAGATATAATGGATATATCAGATATTATTATTATCGCCATTTATATAGCGCCAACAGATTCCGTAGCGCATATATATATATATATATATATATATATATCAGATATATCAGATTGTGGCCTCGATTTAATATTTCTGGATAGGTTTTTCAAATGATTTCGTATTTTTGGATACATTTAATATTTTTAGTTACACGTAATATTTTGGTAAATGCTTTAATATTGTTTGATGTATTGATATCTTTTTGCCCATGTAATATTTTGAAAAAAAAATATTGACAAGTTTATTCAAAAATATTAAATTGAGGCCAATATTTGGGAGAGAACAAACCAGGCGACTAGACATTATGGATGAAGGGCCCTAAACAGGTGTCAACCTCTGAGGAAAGGGATTTAGGGGTGATTATTTCTGATGACTTAAAGGTAGGCAGACAATGTAATAGAGCAGCAGGAAATGCTAGCAGAATGCTTGGTTGTATAGGGAGAGGTATTAGCAGTAGAAAGAGGGAAGTGCTCATGCCATTGTACAGAACACTGATGAGACCTCACTTGGAGTACTGTACACAGTACTGGAGACCGTATCTTCAGAAGGATATTGATACCTTAGAGAGAGTTCAAAGAAGGGCTACTAAACTGGTTCATGGATTGCAGGATAAAACTTACCAGGAAAGGTTAAAGGATCTTAACATGTATAGCTTGGAGGAAAGACGAGACGGGGGGATATGATAGAAACATTTAAATACATAAAGGGAATCAACACAGTAAAGGAGGAGACTATATTTAAAAGAAGAAAAACTACCACAACAAGAGGACATAGTCTTAAATTAGAGGGGCAAAGGTTTAAAAATAATATCAGGAAGTATTACTTTACTGAGAGGGTAGTGGATGCATGGAATAGCCTTCCAGCTGAAGTGGTAGAGGTTAACACAGTAAAGGAGTTTAAGCATGTGTGGGATAGGCATAAGGTTATCCTAACTATAAGATAAGGCCAGGGACTAATGAAAGTATTTAGAAAACGGCGCAGACTAGATGGGCCGAATGGTTCTTATCTGCCGTCACATTCTATGTTTCTATGTTTACTTGTCTCTACCTGACTAGTTGCAGACTATCCATTAGACATTTTTTTGCATCAATTCAAAGTCCTTCTGATGATCTGCTTCAAATAAGGCAGAAAGGACTTACAGGTTTTTTTTACTAAAGTGAGAATTTTAAGTGAACTTAAAATTTTAGACCAAAATAGTCACATAGGGTTTCTGAATCAGCTTTTTTTGGCCTTAAATTTGAAATTCACTTTGAATTAACTTGGAATTTGTGACATTTTTCATTTCAATAATTACTCATGAAATGATTTTCAAATGGAACTATTTCACTTCCTTATTTCGTCAGAACAAACATAGAAAAAGCTACAATCATTATCAACATTAGGAATTTAATGGAGGGAATGCAAGACAAATAGATATAAAAGGCAGAAGGGCATGCTTTGGCGATGTCAGCAGGGTAAGCATCTCACAAGGTCTGGGAATGCATGTTACACCCAAATAAACGTATTGATTTTTACTTTTTCAGCCCTCTGTGTTCACATCTACACATGTTTGATGTATCTGTAACCCCATCAATTATTTGCAATGATATATGTTCCCTTTTGATGTGCTTTACACTGGGGTCACCTCGTCGGCATTACCAGTGGTGCAAAATATTCATTCACAGTGACCTTAATGAACCCAATGTATGTGTGAACAGAACACCAATAGGTGCCCTAGACTTTCCTCAAATTAGATAAAAGTAATTTAAAAAGTGTAAAAAAAAACAATAAAATCTCCTTTATAAAGGACCAACAACATTGTATGCTTCCCAGTATCCATGGTAACTTCATGTCATGTAGAGTTCTCAACCATTTGTTAACTTTCCATAATACTTCAACCATTGTGAATCCAAAAAATTACTGTGATAATCGAAGAAACACATTTAGTGTCAGCTGGGTCAGATAGACAATGTTGTGTTCTTCAAACAATATTTTAACATTTTAAGAGTCCTGAACATAATTGGTTCATGTCATCTCTCTCTGTCTAATTTAAAATCAAGTTGCTGCATTGATGGCTGCCTGATCTTCATTCAGCAGTCTCTCAGTCTCTTCACTTTGTTCCCGACATCTTCCACACATCAGGGGTTTATGAAGGCCATTGTAGAGAGCAGTTCCCACCAAGAGAACAACAAAGCCTAGGATCTGAAGAGCGTGGAACTTCTCCCACCCCACTGCAAGGCTGACTATCCAGATAACCACTGTCCTGAGGCTGTCCAAGACCATACGAGTGGTGGCACTTATTTCCTTTGTCACACTGATGCCAGCAAAGTTGAAAAAAGCAATACTGCTGATGTTTCCGAGCAAGGCTACAATAATCAGCGGCTGGTTGCCCATCTGGCAGAAAGCATCCAAGGAATCTTCCAGGACTTCCCGATCATTGTTGCTGAAGCTACTTGCTGGGATGTAGTAGAATGGAATTAGTAGCAACGTGAGGATAACAAACCCAAAGAAACCTGAAAAGCATTGAATATAAAACAACAAAAACAGAATTATAAATGAAAAATAACTGAATGAATGAAACTTCTCATAATGTTAGACTGAAAGCAATTCCTGAGATTATAGAATTATATAGCTGGACCCCATGGTACGCAAGGAGCAGGGGCAATAAAATAAGATATGGTAAATGTGAAAATAGTCACCAGAGGGAGAAATATCTGCTTTGTTCTCTATACATTGCAGTGACATGGCTGTATATATGTTAAACTGTAGGAACTGGAACAGCCTCCCTTTAGAATACACACTATACTCGTCCAGATTTCGATGGTTAATGAGGAAGTCATATTCCTAACTGATGAGTCACTGCAAGTGAGTTTGTCTTTAGGTGCTAGCAATGCCACATTTCTACCAAACCACTCGATATTGGTTTACCACAAGCCAGGGGGGTATATGTCTCTTTGCACAATAACCACTTCAGTTAGCTTTAGTGGTTATGGTGCACAGAATGTGCGTTTAACATGTAATTATATTATGACGTTTGTAATTGAACCTACACACGCAGAGACATTAATAATCTTAAATTAACCCTTTCACTGCTGTGGGTTGAAACAATAAAGTGTTTCTTAAACTTAAGTACAGATATAAACCTCTATACCAGGGATGCCCAAAAGTTAGAGCGCCAGATGTTTTAAAACTACAAAGGCATGCAAAGCATCATGGGCATTATAGTTCTACAACATCTGGGTATCTACCTTCTGGGCAACCCTGTTCTATACTACAGACATGTAAATATAATAAATCGTGGTTGCACACTTCCCATAAACATCAGTGACACGGAGGCATCTGTGCCTTGCAGAGGATATTCGTAAAAGTGACCAATGAATCCACCTGTGTAAGAGCTAAGATATCCTGAGATAATCATCTGTTAGTGGATCCTCAAGACAGGTGCAGGGTTCTCCAAATTCCGTCCCTCCAGATGTTGCTGAATCTCTCATGAATCTATTTCATTCAAAGAATCGTAGGAGCTGTATTTCCGCAACATGTGGAGGGCAGTAGTTTGGAGAACCCTGTTATGGACCAATGGTGGCCAAATGATAAACTCCGTCTGGCAAAACATCTGGGGCATTAACAGATGTACAACATATGATATCCTACTTTTTTAAGACACTTGCTATTTGTCGCATTAATCAAATATGGGGCAAATATCCAAGTTATTTTTTTGTGCATGTATAAAATATTTTCTTTAGCTAAATACATCCTATAATTTCTAACTGGAAGAAAGCAAAAGAGCAACGAATCCAAAATGTTTACTATGTTTAGTTCTGCATTCATTACTTTATCGCAAACTTACTATCTTGATGGAACTACTCACCCTCAGTGCCTACAGCTCGCAACGGGTGGACATTATGCTTGTAGACAAACTTCTCCTCTAGAACCATCTGAATCGATACAATCACTTGAGCCATGATGATAAGAAGGTCTCCTGATAGAGTTAGATTACATTTATAGAAGGCTTCAAAATCTGATATTTTAATTATTATAGTTATTCTTAAATTAAAATGTAAAACATTTTGTTTATCATTTTTTTCAGAACTTCTGCTTTTTCTAGCTGAATGTAAAAAAAACTCAGTAAATTATATAAAACATAATGTCAACAATTACCTGTAATAACATTACTGAGACTTTTCCCACTGCTAGGACCACTCAGTAAGTCAGCCAGTCCGACAACCACTAGGCCTCCAATGGTGACAACGATTCCAATCCATTGACTGCACTCCAGCTTCCGGCCCAGGAAAGCCACCGAAAGAAGTCCGGTGAAAATGATAACTGCGCCTCGTAACATCTGGAAGCTTGAAGCACTGGTCATATTGAGAGCTATAGAAAGGTAAAAGAATGATAGAATCAGTTGCTTAGTAAATGTACAGTTTGGCTCTATAACATGAACACATTTCAGCCAATTATAATTGTCCTTTTTTATTATTATAAATTACCCATGAGATACTGAACAGACCCACTGAATCTTGACTTAATGAAAAGAACAAAAGCTTTGTTTAAAATTGGAAATAAAAACATTTTAGTTCCGAATTAAGTAAATATCTGGCATCAGGCGATACATTGCGTCAATAAAGATTATAACTATATAGATATGTGAGTAGAGGTATACAGCACAATGGAAATATTGTTAGCTTAACGTTGAAATAACTAGTTACAACTGCAGCTCCATATTGAGTCATATTAAGATGATTTCCAATCAGAAGTAGCTGCTCTACTTCTTTACTCTGGTATCTGCTCTAAGAGGTCTGGCAATTCCTATTTTGACATGTGAGTTTTAAAGCAATTTAAATGGACTAACAGAGATCCAAATAAGCCAAGTAACCATTGGCACACAAGTTAAACATATTTTGAAAGGTTACTCCAAAAAACACTGTTTTGGTTACAGTAGCTCTAAAACTTACCTGGTTTGGATTATCATCAACAGACGCCTCTCCCCCTCACTGGAGGCCAGAGAGTGAGGGCAGGGAGTACAGACTGAAGGGAGGACAGTGGGATGACAGAGGGAGGCTGTGCTACCATTGTCTGTCTGGTACCAGAATACTGTGCGTGCTAGCATCAGATGCAAATTGTGCACAGAATTGACATTAGTCAGCCTGGAACTCTTATTCTGGGCTGGCTAGTAGGAATGACTCTGCTGGAGGTGGCGTTACACCTTGTCATGCTTACCTATTCCAGGCGCTTTCTCTCACCACTCCGGCATTGATTCGGAAGCCGCACACTGCTCATGTGCGTCTATTTATACATTATCTAGCGTTGCACGAACAAAGAAGCAATCCACTGGCCTTGTGTCTTCTGTTGATCCTCTATGACATGGTCCAATCCTTATGAAGCCATGAGTATATAAAACCTGGCATTCTCTTCCCAACTCTTTCAGTCACATAGTCACCATGGCCACGTTATAGATGTGAAGTGGTCATGGTGCCTGGATTATGTACGAATATCCGTATTACCGGACCTTACAGTGACCTGCCTTAACGTACGGATGGCAGAGAGATCAGGCTCAACAAGGTCAATGGTAGGAGAAATAATAAGAAACATTAGACAAGTCAAATATCAGGAATATTAGATACAGAATAAATAAACAAACAATCCAATATCAGTAACAGTGTGGTTCTTGTTCGGCACAATAGTTAGTTTATGAAATTTCTGATCTCCTGTTACTGACATTGGATTGTTTGCCATTTATTCTGTATCTGATATTCCTGATATATGGCTTGTCTAATGTTTATTTCTATTTCTCCTACCATTGACCTTGTTGAGCTTGATCTCTCTGCTCTAGTTAATTTATGCAAGTGGGACATACCATCAACGTGTATAGATGTACAGTGGAACCTCGGAACTCGAACTTAATCCGTTACAGAAGGCTGTTCGAGTTCCGATCTGTTCGAGAACCGAATCAACATTTCCCATAGGAATTAATGGACATTTGATTAATCCGTTCCAGACCCCGTGGGGATAGGCAACTGTTCTTCTGGCATTACATACAAGAGCATATAAAATGGCTGTACAGTATCAGGTTCAAGATATCTAATACCCCTCTTTCCTCTGCTTGTATCCTTATGTCCGCAGTCCCTCTTTCCTTACTCGTGTCCTTCTCCTCATATTTTCCTCTTTCTCCTTGCATAATACAGTCATTCTGTCTATATCCCTTCACCCTTTACTTGTGTCCCTCTGCCCATAGATCTTCATCCCTCACGTGTGTCCCTCTGTCCTCCGGTTTTCCTCTTCCTATATTCCTCGCTCTCCCTTTACATAGTCCATCTGCCCATATTTTCTCATCTCACACTTGTATCCCATGCTTTCCCACACTTGTGTTCCTCTGTGAATGCCGCTTGATGTGTTCGGGTACCGAGTATCGTTCACGTACCGAGACATATTTTTAGCAAAACTTTAGTTCGACTTCTGAATTGTAGTGAAAGGGAACATTCGAGTTCTGAGGTTCCACTGTATCTTGTTTGGGTAACCTGCAAATAAGGTGGTGAAGTTCTTTAAGGTGACTTTTTGCCATATCTCTTTGAGGGCAGTGTCCTTTTTTGTTTGAGTGTTGGAATGACATACGTTTGGAGGCTTGACACTGATTAATTCCCTATTTATTATCTACATAATCTACATCCTCTCTGCTAAGTCCCTTGCCATGCACTGTTACTACCAGCATTTATAAATTATCAGCGTTACAGTTATAGAGAGGGGATATTTGACAAGTAATTTTCATGCCTGCTCAGTGATGTTTATTTATTTAAACCAGAAGTTACAGGTATCAACAAATTAAATGTAGATTAAGTAAAATTCCCTTACTGTCTGTTTCTTAATAATAATGCTTAAGAATAATGTTTTCCATATATTGTTAAATTAGAAATAAAATGCATTGTTTAACTTTTGTCCATTAGAACAATAGCTGTTACGGATCTTGTGATAGCGCTAAGTGGGTACATTGAATGGTTTACCTGTGACTATGACATACTTGCGCACAGATTGTACTTACCCACATACATGATGCTAGTTCCAGTCATGTCACATAAGGCTGGTGGAAGAAAAAGCCAGGAGTTGAATGGTTGTGACGTTGAAACTGTGGGCTCTGGAGATCTTCTATCTCTGAATACCAAGATATAGAATACAGCAAGACAAGACAGCTCTCCTAAGAACATCCCAACAGCCTGGAACACAAACCCAAAACATGAACCTTTCAAGGTTAAACTTAGTTAGTTCGTTTTTTAATCTAGACAGATATGTAAGATCGTTCACAGAAGCAATCAAGAAGAAGTGAGAAGATTCTAAACATGGAGTAATCACCATGGTACAAACAGAATGTTCTTGCTGATTCCGGTAGTTTCCAGCAAATTGACATCCTCTGTTTTTCTGTACTATAGTTTACAAAACCATCCGCATTAAACATTCTCTTATGGCATTCGACCATAGCCTGAATTCTAAAAAAAAGCCCATTCTCAACCTAAATTCTCCGTCCAAATACCTCCATGTCTTTGTACTACCATTTGTCTCCAAACTCCTTGAGATAGATACTAGGCCAGGGATAGGCAACCTTCGGCTCTCCAGATGTTGTGGACTACATCCCCCATAATGCTCTTACACACATAATGCTGGCAAAGCATCATGGGAGGTGTAGTCCAAAACATCTGGAGAGCCGAAGGTTGCCTATCCCTGTACTAGGCTAACTAACTTCCTTTAATTTCTCTTTCTAATTGATGCACTTCTCATTTCCGCACTCATCACTCTGTTGTTATAGCTCTAACCAACATAAACAATTATTTCGTTGCTGCAAAATCCAAGAGTCACTACTTTTAATTCTTCTAAAGTTATAACAATTAAACTGCTCACATAAGCTATGCATATCCAAGCTCACATTTTCTGACCATTGAAACTGTCTCTGCAGCACAGTGTGCAACCCATCACAGACAAGGTGACCAGACCCACCATGTTTTCTAGTATACATATCATATATAAATATTGATGGGCAGCACATGAAAAGGGTTGCCCTGTAATATGTAGAATTCAGAAGCTGGTGTATACGATTACGCAAATAAGCAATGAAGAATCCAACGGAATATACATTACACATACTGCAGGACAACTGTTTTCCTGAGTTTTCACAAATATAATGACATTATTTGTGTCCCGGTAAACTTGGTGGCTCTGGGCACCCTGGTCACAGATCCCCTTTTTGTTACTCACTTGTAAGAATGGATGCTGGAACTCGTGGGACTCCGAACCTTTGCATCCTTTGGCACTGAAATTATCTGCCCACCTGCAGGACACATACATGTTTATAGTGACATGCCAACATCTTTCTATATGAATGACAACTGTGCACGTAGAAAGGACATGCAGCATTTAAACAGCAAAAGTCATAGGAAATCAGTAACAATTGGACTTTATTTACTGCTAGCAATTTACTGATCTCCTTACAATGCAGAGAATATCACTATCAGCTCCGGGTTACCAAGCGGCAGTGTACACCAATCAGATTCATTATCACCGTACAGTGTACATACAAAGACAATGCAACACATCTGGCCTCTGATCAGACATACAGTAACAAGTAATAAAATATACTATAAATAAAAACATATTTAATTCAGGGTAAAATGGAAAAATTCTCTATCTCACTATAATTACAACCTGGCTAGTTGTCACTAATTACATTTTGGTATTCAGTTAATAAGCCCCACAGTATGAGGAAACACAATCTGGGTTATTCTCTAAAATCTAAATTACCCCGGTCATGATTACCAAAACTAACTGGCACCATCCAGGTGGGCATTCCGGTTACAAAATCCAGGGATTGCTCTCGAGATTTGCCAATGTGCGGATTTTGCAATACAGCCTTGGAATTATATTGAATGTAAATCGGATTTCCTCCTGTCCCGGATTTGCTGATATCCCACATCTAGGGCCACCAGTGACAATGTCCCCATAATGCATGATAGTATTGTTAGCTTTGCTCACACTCCATGGGGGTTTTAACATGGCTCTGAACATGTGGAGCTCAAGGCAAGGTTTGTCAGTCAACCTGGTGTGCAATCCGCTTTTCAAATGGCCCTGCTCGTTTTCAGGGACGTCACAACTGCACCACCCTCTTCTCAATATTTGGAAAAAAGTGACAGAGCTACATATATGGGGTTAACATTGTGGCCTTAAATAACAGCAGGACATGTTTAACAGAAGTAGATACAAAGATATAAAATTAGGGGGGAAGTAGACAAATGTCTGGTTTGTATTAGATAAGAAAACTAGATGTTTTTAACGACTTAAACCAACAAGGGTTTTACTCACTAAACAGTAAATTGGGCTAAAACAGCAAAATGGCATTCAAAACATATATAGTGTTCATTTCTTTTAGTAAACATAACCACGAGAATTGTGAAATACTGAGCAGAACTGGCGTTTTGAACTTGTAACTTTAAATCATCCTTCTCTAAAGAAACAAACACTTTAATTCAGATCGGTGTAAATAGTAATTAGCCGTCTCAGCAGAAACAATGGCTGCTAATAAACCTGTATTTCGTGGTAGCGGGTGCTGTGACCCGCCATAGAGCGTGGAGCCTACTGGAATGTACCTGACAGCTGACTGCGCACGCCGGCCGGCTCTAACATGTCTCAAACATGTCCCATCTCACTGGGTAACACACCACTAACCTGACTGCTTCTAAGGGCCTGTTTACCAAATGGGAATTGTGGAAAATTGACAAGAGAATTGCAAATTGCAAGACAAAGGCATGAAGATTAAAAAAAATAGCTGAATTGGATAATTGTTCTAAACCATGTATATGGGCCTAAAATGTAAACTCCTTTATTTATCTTCCACAATACTCAGTTTGCTGAAAATTCCATTTTGTGTAATTTAGAATCATTGAACATAGAAACATAGAAACATAGAATGTGACGGCAGATAAGAACCATTCGGCCCATCTAGTCTGCCCAATTTTCGAAATACTTTCATTAGTCCCTGGCCTTATCTTATAGTTAGGATAGCCTTATGCCTATCCCACGCATGCTTAAACTCCTTCACTGTGTTAACCTCTACCACTTCAGCTGGAAGGCTATTCCATTTATCCACTACCCTCTCAGTAAAGTAATACCTCCTGATATTATTTTTAAACCTTTGTCCCTCTGATTTAAGACTATGTCCTCTTGTTGTGGTAGTTTTTCTTCTTTTAAATATAGTCTCCTCCTTTACTGTGTTGATTCCCTTTATGTATTTAAATGTTTCTATCATATCGCCCCTGTCTCGTCTTTCCTCCAAGCTATACATGTTAAGATCCATTTAACCTTTCCTGGTAAGTTTTATCCTGCAATCCATGAACCAGTTTAGTAGCCCTTCTCTGAACTCTCTCTAAGGTATCAATATCCTTCTGGAGATACGGTCTCCAGTACTGCGTACAATACTCCAATACAATACTTATCCACATTAAATGTCAATTGCCACAACTCTGTCCATTTTTCTAGTTTACCTAAATCATTAGCCATTTGGCTTATCCCTTCTGGAACATCAACCCTGTTACATATCTTAGTATCATCAGCAAAAAGACATACCTTACCATCAAGACCTTCTGCAATATCACTAATAAAAATATTAAAGAGAATGGGTACAGATCCCTGAGGTACCCCACTGGTGACAAGTCCAAGCTTTGAATATACTCCATTGACTAGAACCCTCTATTGCCTGTCACTCAGCCACTGCCTTACCCATTCAACAATATTGGAATCCAAACTTAAATATTGCAGTTTATTGATAAGCCTTCTATGTGCAACAGTGTCAAAAGCCTTACTGAAATCTAGGTAAGCAATGTCTACTGCACCACCCTGATCTATAATTTTAGTTACCCAATCAAAAAAATCAATAAGATTAGTTTGGCATGATCTCCCTGAAGTAAATCCCTGTTGTCTCTGATCTTGAAATCCATGTGTTTTTAGATGTTCAACAATCCTATCCTTTAACATGGTTTCCATCACTTTCCCCACTACTGAACTAAGGCTTACTGGCCTATAGTTGCCCGACTCCTCCCTACTACCTTTCTTGTGAATGGGCACAACATTCGCCAACTTCCAATTGTCTGGGTCTACTTCTGTTAACAATGATTGGTTAAATAAATCTGTTAATGGTTTTGCTAGCACACCACTAAGCTCTTTTAATAGCTTTGGGTGTATTCCATCAGGTCCCATTGACTTATTTGTCTTTACTTTTGACAGTTGAAATAGAACCTCTTCCTCTGTAAACTCACGTGTAATAAATTACTAATTTATCCTTTTTCTTAACTGAGGTGCCTTTCCCTCATTTTCATCTGTAAATACCGAACAAAAATATTCATTGAGGCAGTCAGCTAGACCTTGAACGTGTAAGACCGGATAGAGTAAGTTGACTGGTCACTGCTGGAGAGGCCACATGCCTTTAAGATTGTAATCAGTTTGCTAGTATTCATAAAGCACTATCAAACACCGATCAGCCACAACACTAAACCCACTGACAGGTGAATTGAATAACAATGGTTATATCGTTACAATGGCACCTGTCACTTGGTGGGATATTAGGCAGCAAGTGAACAATCAGTTCTTGGATTTCATGTGTTGGAAGCAGGAAAAATGGGCACTAGAAAAGATCTGAGTGACTTTGGCAAGGGCATCTTCAAAATGGCAAGTCTTGTGGAGTGTTACAGGTATGCAGTGGTGCAGTGGTTAATACCTAACAAAACTGGTTTATGGAAGGATAACCGGTGAACCTGTGTCAGGGACTTGGGCGCCCAGGGATCATTGACACACTCGAGAAGCGAAGCCTAGCCCGTCTGCTCTGATCACACAGAAGAGCTACTGTTGCTTACATTGCTGAAAAACGTAACGCTGGTCATTATAGAAAGGAGTCAGAACACACGGCGCATCACAGTTTGCTGCATATCTTGCTGCGTTGCTCTAGACTGGTCAGAGTGCGCATTAGGACTCTTGTTCACCTCCAAAAGCTCCTTCAATGGGGACATGAGCATCAGATCTGGACCATGGAGCAATGGAAGAAGGATGCCTGGTCTGATGAATCACATTTTCTTTTAGAACATGTGGATGACCGGGTGCAGATCTTACTTTGACATGTACCACCTACCTAGCGATTGTTGCAGACCACATACACCCCTTTAGGTCAATGGTGTTCGCTGGTCACAGTGGTCTCTTTCAGCACCCTGCCACACCGCAAAACTGTTAAGGAATGATTTGAGGAACATGACAAAGAGTTCAACATGTTGCCTTGTCTTCCAATTTCCTCAGAATCCGATTGAGCGCCTGTGGGATGCGCTGAACCAACAAATCCGATCCATGGAGGACCCACCTCACAACTTGCAGAGGATATGCTGCTATTGTCTTGGTGCCAGATACCACAAGATGCGTTCAGAGGTCTTGTGGGGTCCATGCCTCAGTACATCAGGGCTGCATAGGCAGCACAAGGGGGACCTACACAATATTAGTGTAGGTCCCCCTTGTATACACTGTTGTGGGAGATCAGTGTATACTGTAGCACTATCTTTCGGAAACTCTAACAGTCTGTGTTAAACACATTCATTCCATTGGTAACACAAGCCTTACTAGACAATATTTCAGTGTCAATCATGTTCCCCTACTAGACTGAAAACATACTCCAAAAAAGTAAGGAAGACATTTAAAAGTATCAGTTAAATGTTTTTACAAATATCTAAATTGTGAATTTTGGAGAAGTGAAAGGGGAATTCAAAGTCCTAGCTCTAAAAGCTGAATTGGAACAATTCTCTAATTCTGCTATTTTTTCAGTTTCTTCCACTTTAGCCCCAATATCTGTGTGTATACTTGTCAGTCTGTCACTTTCCACATTTAGTGAATACAAACCCTCTATATAGAAATTAATATGTTGTGTCTTAAGCCTTAATGAAAGAGTTAAAAAGAGTTAAAGGGACACTATAGTCACCTGAACAACTTTAGCTTAATGAAGCAGTTTTGGTGTATAGAACATGCCCCTGCAGCCTCACTGATCAATCCTCTGCCATTTAGGAGTTAAATCCCTTTGTTTATGAACCCTAGTCACACCTCCCTGCATGTGACTTGCACAGCCTTCCATAAACACTTCCTGTAAAGAGAGCCCTATTTAGGCTTTCTTTATTGCAAGTTCTGCTTAATTAAGATTTTCTTATCTCCTGCTATGTTAATAGCTAGACCCTGCAAGAGCCTCCTGTATGTGATTAAAGTTCAATTTAGAGATTGAGATACAATTATTTAAGGTAAATTACATCTGTTTGAAAGTGAAACCAGTTTTTTTTTCACGCAGGCTCTGTCAATCATATCTAGGGGAGGTGTGGCTAGGGCTGCATAAACAGAAACAAAGTGATTTAACTCCTTAATGACAGTGAATTGAGCAGTGAAATTGCAGGGGCATGATCTATACACTAAAACGGCTTTATTTAGCTAAAGTAATTTAGGTGACTATAGTGTTCCTTCAAAACAATATGGTTTGAAATGTGGTATTCAAACACTCCACTTGAAAATAAATGATCCATCAGAAACAAGTGTGTCATAGATATGTCTAACCTTAATATGCTCGGCTAGCCTTAAAGGTACAGCAGATATAGAGAGTGTGTGAATAGGAGCACGCTCAGAATGCTTAGCAAGGGTTTAGATTTCATTATTCAAGGTCAGAAACTAGATGATAATAATAATACCTCCCAAGTGTCATTTTACCGGTGGGAAAGTGCCAATTTTGGGCCCCAAACCCTTTGTCCCTCTTTCATTGGAGCTTAAAATGTATAACACAGCTCCACAGCAATAATACTCCCAGTAATGGGTCTGAGTGTATAACAGAGCTCCACAGCAATAATACTCCCAGTAATGTGTCTGAGTGTATAACAGAGCTCCACATCAATAATACTCCCAGTAATGTGTCTGAGTGTATAACAGAGCTCCACAGCAATAATACTCCCAGTAATGTGTCTGAGTGTATAACAGAGCTCCACAGCAATAATACTCCCAGTAATGTGTCTGAGTGTATAACAGAGCTCCACAGCAATAATACTCCCAGTAATGTGTCTGAGTGTATAACAGAGCTCCACAGCAATAATACTCCCAGTAATGTGTCTGAGTGTATAACAGAGCTCCACAGCAATGATACTCACTGTAATGTGTCTTTAAACTACATTGACTGAGGAATCGGTGTATGTAACTAAGATCCTTGTTTTAAATGATATTTTATTATGTAAATTGGTATCAGTGGGTCAATAAGTCATTTAATATAACCCAGAAGAGACCTGTCCCTTACACTCCTCCCCTAAACTCAAAGTACCCTGTGTTATTAAATGTTGTGGGGTGTGATATTAGATGCTAATTATTATAATCACACTGTCAATATGGAGTTAGGAATCTGGTTTTACGAGTTCAGCTATGAGTGCGGCTGACTCCCCTAAGATTTAAAGCCCAGTAAAACCACGAGGAGTGTGATATGTGCTAAGTGCAGCCGTCTGTCACAATATCCCACTCATGTTACAGAAATGTATCTGCTCTGTGAAGCTGATAGTGTAATTCTAGCTAAATATTACCCTGCCGTCACAGGGACTGATAACGAAATATCATATAAACACAGACTGGGCCTTGCACTGTGTTTACAGCCCTGCTGGTTACACCGACAATCTGTACAACCTTGTAAACACACACTGCCACATACACGCAGCTAATGACTGGGAATCTCGGTACGCACAGTCAGACGAGAAAACAAGTGGCTGCCAGTCGCAGTTATAAAGCAAATTGCAGGAGGAACAGGCACTGTGCTTTCTTTGTTTATTTTTAAGACAGACTTTTTTTTCTCGCTGTTTTTCTGTTCCTTTAACCTTTTCCTATCTGAATGATATGTAATTTCACAGCCAACTCTTTATCATGTATTCCATTTCTAAACTGAGGATTCTGGGATCCCTGTTTGTCATTCGCGTCAGTACAGCGATCGCAGGCCCAATTTCAGGTTCCTGTCCCATTGTCCATATTTAGTTCCCTGGTGTCCCGCATCTGGGGCGTTCAACACAGATTTACATACTTTTCCCATGATTCCTATCTCATAGCAGGTAAACGCTGGAGATTATGGCCTCCTCTCCATAATCAGTCAGATTAATCACTGCTTTACTTATCATGGATCAGATGATGCAGATATGTTAACGTTGTTTACACCCCAGCATACAGTTAATTCTAATAACAAATAAAGCAATGAATGCAGGCTTTCCTATGACTCTTTCATTACTGATAGAGAAGTGGAAAAAATACCATTAGGTGTATGACGTGAGCAGCTGAACATAAACATTTCCTGAACTAAATATTCACTTTCTGCCTCTACAGTTAGACTAGTAATTAGCTCCAGTCACAATGAGGAATCACATAGTCAGGGTTTTTGACAATTTTCCTCCAGCGAGACGGCATGATCAGGACGGGGAACCATGTGCACCTTGAGTTACCAGCCCAACATCTGTAGACTTTATAGGACTTTACTTACTAACTGGAAAAAATTGGAAAAAACCAACACATGTCTTATTGTGTGAGATTCTGTATTCAGGACGGTCACATTACTTGAAATAAAACAACAGCCATTTTAATTAGCGTAATTCTGTATGACATCACAGGACACTTCACCAGATGTTACATAACATCACAGGGATTGACATGAGAGAAAAAAAAAAGAGAACAAAATAAAGATTCGAAAGGGGAAACTTCCAGGCTCTCTGCCAACCAACCAATCATACTAGCTTGCTGAGGGCAGGATGTGCAGGGGGCCCTGAGAGCAGCGAGAGAGCCTCTAATGATGCACGTACGCTACACTTCTTGGGGACAGTTTCCTTTGTCCTCAAAAGCAGCCAGTAAACAAAGTTGGGAGAGAACACAAAAAATCAGGACCGTCCCATTGTACCCTGTGTGTGTTTGTGTCAGTGTGTCAAAATGTGTATAGTTTTGTGTCGTGTGTATACTGTCTATATCAGTGTGTGTCATTTTATGTATACTGTCTCAATGAGTGTGAGTATAGCTGTGTGTCATTGTGTGCATTCTGTCTCAATGAGTGTGAGTATAGCTGTGTGACATTGTGTGCATTCTGTCTCAATGAGTGTGAGTATAGCTGTGTGTCATTGTGTGCATTCTGTCTCAATGAGTGTGAGTATAGCTGTGTGTCATTGTGTGCATTCTGTCTCAATGAGTGTGAGTATAGCTGTGTGTCATTGTGTGCATTCTGTCTCAATAAATGTGAGTATAGAAGTGTGTTGTGGCGGACCGCCTGGTACCTCGACTGGGTACCTCCGCCAAACACGCTTCATAGCTGTCACCGGGACAGACCCTAAGCAGCTGCAGCTTGGCTGGAGTCTAGCCGTCTCTTCCCACCATGGATCCGAGTCCTGGATCCAGCTCTCAGTGATCAAAAGCTCTCCTCCAGGCAATCACATGACTAATTCGCCACAAATTAGATCCCATTGAGGCAGCATCACAACTCTCAACCAATGTGTAATCTGTCAATTAAAACATGTAAAAAGTTGGAATAGGTATTGTGCTCACCTTGTTCAGGGCCTTACAGTCCTGGCTCTGAGGTATAATGTTGTGTCAATTTTGTGGGGATGGCACAACCCCTATGAAGATTTGTTAAGATCCAACTGACTTTAAAAGAATGCTGGGGGGCGGGGCCTGACCGCTGAGCCGAGTGGACGCGGGCAGCAACAGCTCCTGAGCAAACGGACAAATACTCGCAGAATCTGCCAAAAACAATACCCAATCCGGGCCCTTGAATGCTGCTACCGAGCTGGGGACATCGAGATCTACCCATCGACACCTCAAACGCGGATATCCCGCTCGGCGCCGACATGCGGCCTACTCACATGGGCGGCATGGGAGAGACGGCCGCTCTTCCGCCGCTTCCATACCCGGCTGACACACTGCTGAGCCCACGTTCCCCCCCCTATAGACCGGCGGGGGTTATCCCGGTCCACATTCCACAGGGCCACAGGACCCTAAAAGCCTCCGCGACTACCTGCATCCCTTACTCACCCACCAAGATGGCGGCTGCTGCCCGGGCTGCTGGGCCTACACCCACCCAATCTCTACTGGCGCGACAGGCAGGCGTGATCCCCCAAGAGGACCGCATAACAGCAGCCTTCGACCATTTCTGGACACAGCTGTGGGCCACACTGGCTCGGAACCAGGCGACTACAACAGTCTCTCCACTACCCACTACCTCGCATGCACACAAACCGGCTCCCATACGCACAACTATGCCACAGACCGGTGCGAAGCAGCAGAGGAGATTGAAGGCTATGCCCAGACCACGCATTCAACGCAGCCAGCCTGGGTCCCGACATGCCATGAGACCCCCCACACACTGCCACCCGCTATCCAAGCCGAAGCGACATACTTGGAGAGCCTACGCTCAACCCGCGGCCAGCGGAGATGGGAGGATGACACAACGCATAGGCCACCCAAGGACACGCACAGCCGCCACTGATACCCAGAAGGTCTTTACCCCTGCACCGAGAGAACAGGGTGTGACACTAGCCTACAGATTTACATTGGGAGCGAAGAGGCCGACTTGCCGCCAAGCCCAGACCCCCTCCACTCAAGGTACTCACGGAGGACTGGGGGGCGGTGGCAGAGCCCCACCAGCTCACTTGACCGACGACATCAAGGCTCCATGGGACTCTTTGGACAGCACATCGCTCCTGCCAACCATGGGAGTTGGCTGACTTTCGCTGCTGTGCTGCGGGTGGGACTGCTGCCACGCCACCACTTCTATGCAGCTACAGTGGACTCTGCCTTGTATTATTGTTTTGTGGTGGCCCCCTGAGTTAAGGTACCATTGAGAGCTGGCTGACGTGTGCCATGCAGAATTAGCAATTAAAGGCTCACTTACAATAAGATTTAACCAAATCTACACTAAACTACAGCCTTAAGAAATGCCCAAAATGTTACCAACAAGTGTTATTTAGATGCGATGTAATATAATGCTATCCTAATCATTTCTATGTCTAGCTAGCCATGCAAGCTGCAAAACGTATACCTAGTTAGTTAATTCTCTTTCGACAGCTCCTGTACAGAGTAATAGGTATCAGACTCGACTGAATAGCTTAAGTTACATTATACTGAACCTAGCCTGCCTACAATATAAAATTGTGCCTGTTATTCTTATCCTTCTAATATGTTTTTTTTTTTTTTTTTTTATATACCTGTGATATACCATTCTGATTCAACTGTGTCATACATTTGCCCATACTGATGAACAGCCATGCAGGAAACCATTTAAAAGCTTGTAACCAGCTAGGATAACATAAGCTACTAACGTGTAATATTATCTTGTATCATACCTATATTAAGGAATTTCTTTAGTTACCACAAGCCTGTTCATACCGCTATAGAAAAGCTATCTTATAATCTAAAGTATGCCTATAGCATGATGTAAGCTCGTTTATAATTATAAAATTAGTGCATTGTACTACAATACCCTAATGCTTTCTATGTCACTCACTCTCTGTTTTGAATGTGCATGCGGATTGCCTTTGGGGTACCACGTGCCTGATTGTTATCACCATATGCACTGCAAAAATAAAGAATTCAAAAAAAAAAAAGCTCTCCTCCAGAGAGGATAGCTGTATAGCAGTAATTGTAGCAAGCATAGCATTCCCCCCCACACATTAGCTGAGACTTAATGCTGGGAGTAGATCAGGCCCCAGGGAGAGTACGCATTTTAGCGGACAGGAGCACAAGTATGAGTGTGGGATGGA